>NC_091824.1:131697634-132055134 GCF_038994185.2 Dermacentor albipictus
GTTCTGTAAATACTTCTCGGGATATTGAAACAATTTGCCTGCTCAGATTTCTTTTAGGATGTTGTTTATACGTTTATGCGTCTTCTGTCTGGCAACCTTTTCTTTGTTAAGACATTGTACAACTCGGCATCACCGGCATGGTAACTGTGATAACTATGGTCATAAAGGGGGCAGTGTAGAAACACCCGTCCTTTCGGCAGGCTACTTTTCAGCGTTTCAACCAGAACGGGGAGGGGGGGGGGGGGGAGCAGTGTCGCACTGTGAGCAGCTATAGAGTAAAATAGACACATTTTTGGTCACCGATGGTGTACATCTTTGCTCTTCAACAGACATGCTGTGCATTTTAGTTTCAAACAGTATCACGCGTTTAGTCTACGCACGTTAAAGTATACAGGTCACTTCTTGCGTTAGCCTTGTTAGCGAGGTGTGTGGTTCAATCATTTCGTTTAGCTTCCACTTTAGTGCTATTATCATTTGCGAAGAATAGGTTTTCGTCATTTGTGTGTGTAACGACATGCAATGGTACAGAAATTGCGCAAACTTGCATAAAGTGCAAAGAACACAGGTCCCAACATAGAACTATGTGGTACGCCTTGCATTATAGTACATATATTTCGCAAGCCCGAACGAATTTCATTTTGAGCTGGCAGCTTTTCGACAATCAATTCTGGTAACATTTCTTTTTAAATATTGAATGGTGTTATGCGCAGTCAAAGTACCTTGGTGTTTTATTAGACGGGAAAGATCCGGGAAAGATCAGAGTGCACACTGCTTGACACAGTACATGTTGGCCCCCATAGCATCGTGCTCAGACTTCGATTTCGTATGCCTCTTCAATATGTGTCCTAGGTAACTCGCTTAAAGTATTCTGGTAAAAGAAATTTTTCGCGCACTTATTGCACATGTTTTGTGGCGTCAAGTTATGCTCTCAGCGCCCTGCGTCGAATATATATACTTGCGGCACTGGGGTGGCTTGCACGAACATTTAATAACGAAAGTAATAACGAATTTAAGAACGCGTTCTTAAACGTTCCCTAGACAACTCCTAGTCTGCATTTCTGCTGGGGACAAGCAGAAAAAGAAGTTCCGGAACTTGAAGGAAATATAGGGACAATTGAAACCAAACCAGTCATTTCAACATGGCTGGCCAAGCTGGAGTGCGCGAAGCTCGGCTGTATCAATTGCACACCGAATGGATGCTTTTGAGACAGCGCTTGTTCCGCAATCGAACAAACCCTTTGGACGTTCTGAGTGAGGACCAGCTGCTCAGGCGATACCGCTTCGGAAGCGACGGTATCATGCGTATCACGGAAGAGCTGCGTGAGGACTTGCATCCCCGGACGTGTCGAAGCATGGCTGTTCTACCACTGCTTGAAGTTGTGGCCCTGCAGTTTTTTGAAACTGGGATTACAGCATGCAGTGCTATCGGCTTTCACGAGTCCACAGCTTCAAGATTTGTGCGTCGCGTAGCAAGCACCCTGAAGAGGCACGAAGAAAGATTCATACAGTAAGTTAGACCTTGTTTGAATAATATCACAATGTGATCACACCGTCACTGTGCTAAAATAGGCACCAGAACGCATGAGCACGCGCACAGACGCCTATAATGAGGGCAACTGAGTTGCTTAGCGGTGCCAGTACTTTTTGGAACTGATGGTTCCCCAGACATTCCCTAGCCCAACTGCTCAGTAGTCGTTCACTAGAGAACATTTAATACCGCGTTCTTAAATTCATTATTGTTTCAGTTATTAAATGTTCGTGCAAGCCGCCCCTGGTTTCTTCAAATGAGCTTTCTTCCTCTTCTTCTTTTGCTTCCTCTAGTTGTGACTTAGCAGGCAATGCGAGCTGGCTAGTTGGTACGAATCCATAGCCCTTCTAATGTCTTGTTTTTTTTTTCGCTTTGCGTTACACCCAGCTATGGATTCTAGTTGTCATTGCAGAAATAATAATTTATCCTATATAAATATTGGCTGTACTTCCGAGTTGTTGTCTAGCCGCTAAAATTCACACCGGCTTTGTCTAAGCCTGGAGAAAGTGGTCAGGCGACGACGAAGCTCGCGGAAAAAAAACGCCACATTAGTGACTAGCTAGTATTTTTCTTTTTTTTTGTTTCAAGAGGCCATCTGGCCACCCGATCTATATTAGTCACTGTGCCCTCACTTTGCATAAACGCTTATTTGAAACTCCCTTATGTGAAATTACAACCACATGAAGAAAACAGGCGATGAAGCCAGATCTGAAATGAATTGTTGCGTATTATTGAAATGCCGGTATTAATTGGGAAAAGGAAAATGAGCAAGAAGACAGTTTGCCGCAAGAGGGAGCCCAACTCGCATCTCGCACATCATGCGTGCAGTGCTTTGCAGTATGGTTGTAACAAAAAAATTATGGCCCTAGGATCCGCTTATTATCCCCGCTCCACGTGAAATGTGTCTCATCAAACTTGGCGGAACCACCTGCAAAACAGTTCACCATGAATCCGAGCAGCCGTGTCACATGACCGCTTGGCCATGCGGACATTTTTTTTTTTCGATCACAGGGCGGTAATGTGGGCTGTTTACGTTTATCGAACAGAACGTCCCCGATCCACTGATGAGTTTTGGGGCACCAACGGGATTCACGTAGGCGTGATGCCTATGTGGCGTGACGCACGTTTGGTGCACGACACGACCAAAACAACCGCCTCTTCATGCAGATGCCCCTGTATGCATCTTCAAGTAACGTACGCTCAGAGGAGCATGCAAGCAGTAGTGGAAGGCACGTAAATAAATTATACAAGTTATCACTGACGCGGAAAGATGTCGCGATCGGCACGGCGATCCAAATGTGCGCCGGGTAATCACGTCAGTCGAGTGCACACCATATACAGGGTGTCCCAGCTACCGTTAGCCAAGTTCTTACAAATAAAATGTAGAATATACGAAAACGCAACCAGTGGTATTCTGTCAACAGTGACGTACCGCACTAGGAGTATTTTATGCGAAGCATATTACGAGAGTTCAACCCAGCTCCTCAGGCGCGGCGGTGTCGCCTTCAATACCACGTGACACCGTGACGTCACGACAGAGGAGAAACGGGGCTCCAACTCGCGCCGTCGCTCGCGGCGTCGCGGCGGTATATAAGCAGCTGCGCTTGCCTCTGCTAGACACTCACGAGGTGAGATGCCTCCTGGAGACAGAGCTGCTCGTTGGAATGAGAAGCGAAGGTTGCGGCGTGCTACAGAGACTGTTTCTAGGTGGCTTTGCTACGGCCCAGCGACTACGCGCCCCGCATCGGACGCGGTGAGCGTCGAGGAACGCAGCGTTGGGCGCGACAACGAAATGTGCGCCTGAGCAAGCGCCGCACGCCTGAGCCGACGCCGAGGACACCGGCTTTTCTGCGACACGAGCTCCTTAACGCTGTCGCGTTAAAATAAAGGCTAGTATGCTTCGCATCCTGGGCTTAACCTTAGCTAAGCCACAGCCATTTTTTTGTTTTCATAATTGAATTATCCATAACTTGGTTAGTATAATTACCGATCGACCTCTTTAATTACTGAATTGAGGGCGCGAATTTTCATAGAAAAGTCATGATTGTGTATTAAAACACCCGATTCAGTGGTCTTCAGTGTGATGTGTCTCGCGTAATTATTTTCTTCGCGTCCTAAAGAAAACTCACGAGATGTGGAAATGGCCGCATGATTGCGCGTCCGCGCGCTATGTCCCCAGCGGTCCCAGGCGTTACTCGGGAACATTAGAGAGTTTTAGTTTAGGGTACGCAAGTGGCTTGCGTACGCAAGAACTAGAGGCGGCGGTACTGCGCATGCGCAGACCCAGACAAAGAACTCTCTCAAACTAAAGCTCTCTCTCTAAAGCTCTCTAATCTCACTAAAACCCTCTCATTTAAAACTCTCTAGTTTTAGATTAGGGGACGCAAGCGGCTTACGTACGCAAGAACTAGGGGCGACGGTACTGCGCATGCACAGACCCAGACATAGTGATCTGCGCATGCGCAGTACCGTGGCCCCTAGTTCTTGCATACGCAAGCCACTTGCGTCCCCTAAACTAAAGCTCTCTATTAACTCTGCTCAATGCCTCACTCGACGGCCCCTTGAAGGCGACAAGGCATCGGTATTGGTGTTGGCCGCCGCGAATTGTGAGCTGCCCTTTCTGCGTGAAGCGCGAAGCCGATGCAGTGCGCAGCGGCTTTGGGGAGGAAGACAATGGCATTGAGCAGAGTTAATTCTTCCGATAACGCTGTTGTCGTGGCACGCGGGCGCATAATCGTGCGGCGATCTTCATATTTCGCGCGTTTTCTTTATAACGCGGAAAAAAAATAATTACGCGAGACATAGCACACTGAAAGCAACTGAATCGAGTGTTTTAAAGCGCAATTATTACTTTTCTATGAAAATTCGCGCCCTCAATTCAGTAATTAAAATGTTCGCGAATTAATATCGCCTAATTATCGATCGTTCAATTACGGAAGAAAAATTATCCTGGTGCGGTACGTCACTTCTGACAGAATACCATTCGCTGCATATTCGTATATTCTACACATTATATTTAAATGCTTGGTCTGCGTTATCTGGGACACCCTGTGTATGTGCACATCGACACCCTTATTTTACTTCAATAATTCGTTGTCGCACGTTCTATCATTCACCGTCCGTTCTGCTCCTTCTCCGTACTATATATATTGCTGAGAAACTGACGAAAAATGATCCTGCTTGACACAATTCTGTTCACTGCAAGAGTTCAATCTATAGCCAGTGCAAATGAAGTGTTCTCGTCATGTGCCATGAGTTTAAACAAATGTTTCTTTGGGCCGACGTGGCTGTGTGCAGAACGTTTTTGGCTGACTTTTTTGTCGACCTGATCGCCCGTGGTACAGCACCGATATTCTGAAGTCAAATATCTTACAATTCTTCTTTTTTCTTTATGACCGTATACTGCTAGGAAGTTTCGTAGTTTGCGAACAGTTTGACGAACGACGGTTTTGTTTGTCCAACAGAAACGTAGTCATGGAGATCAGCCTCAGCTCTCGTACCCTACCCCTCCCCCCCTCCCCTTTACGGTAGACGCTTTCATCCAAGCCAAAAAGAAAGAGAAAATTTGGTAACGACAACTTCGCAGGCCTTCCAGCCCGTGGAACGCTGACCACAGCGTGAACAGTCCATTGTCCTAACATGCACGCTGTCATTCCTTCATCTGTCGGTCTGGCACTCCCCCCCCCCTCCCCCCACACACACACAGGCGTTCATCCACTCGCGGTTATTTGCACAAGCGTTCACGAAGGGTGGTCCTCGCTTACGAATAGCGGAAGCTCGCCGCAGCGTGTAGTCCCGTTACACAGATCAAACTTTCCGAGCTAACGACCCAGTATCGGCTTACGCTCAATTTGGTGCGCGCTGGGCTTCGACCAGGAAATGGAAACGAACGTCAGCGCTGGTCTCCCGTTGCTTCAGGCGTCCGCTGACCCGGCGAAAATGACACTAGAGCTAACAAGACAAAATTCGCAGTGACGCCGGTCTATACAGCACTCTGTAGGAATTCGCTGGCCTATAAACGGCCTTGCTCGACGCTTATGAGTGCCATAGAAAGGGCGGCCCCGAGTTTTCTATGGGATTTTAATAAAAACACATTTTTGTGAGAACAATATACTCATGAGATTCACAACCACACAACCTAATGACTGTTATAATCTTACCTTATATGACTATCATTGTGACTATATAATTAATTCTTCGGTGTTAAGTTACGAGCTTGCGTAGTTGTCCGTAATAACCGTTTTATGCGAACTTCTTTTAGCCGGGAGATTCGCGCAGTAAGTCCTGTGCAGTACAGAAAACAGAAGATGAGCAAAAGTGCAGATCAAATAAACGTTCGCGGCTCTGTGTCATGCAGGTATATTGTGGCAAAGAACATGAGCATTTGTTGTCTGTTATCCGAAGGGTATAGTCCTCTTGAACATTGGGCTTGAGTTTGGTCTCCCTAAGCGTTCTGCGCCTAATATCCTGAGTACCAAGGCATAGTCACAGAACGTGATCACTGATTAGTCTGCGCCGTAGGTGCAGAAAAAAAAGTTAAATTATGGGGTTTTACGTGCCAAAACCACTTTCTGATTATGAGGCACGCCGTAGTGGCGGACTCTGGAAATTTCGACCACATGGGGTTCTTTAACGTGCACCTAACTCTAAGTACACGGGTGTTTTTGCATTTCGCCCCCATCGAAATGCGGCCGCCGTGGCCGGGATTCGATCCCGCGACCACGTGCTCAGCAGCCCAACACCATAGCCACTGAGCAACCACGGCGGGTGTAGGTGCAGAAGACATGCTATTAGGACACATCTTAGTGTTGTTTGTAAGCTGTAAATCCACAGGCCTAGTTTAAAGCAGGTGTCAGGGCCACCGTCCACCTCAGCTTGAATACCCCGACGACAAATTTCCTCCACCCCGGAAAGGTTGTGGGCGAGAAATACACGGGGATATAAGTTCACGTGTGTGCCATCGGAGAATGGCCTGCTGTGACCAGAGAAGAACTCGGGAGAAAGAAATGAACGAGGCTGGTGGGTTCTCAGGTAAAGGTGGTGAGTGAGCCATTTAGTGGGCCAACTTGTTGAATGCTATGACTGCACTGTAATCCACTGAATTCAATGCACTGTAATACTGAAGTGTGGAGACTTGCTTAACCAAGGTATATGTTGGGCAGACTTGAAATGTCTCGGTAACTTTTTCCAATTTCTTAACTGCAATGAGAGAGTCAGTGCAGACGTTAAACTCAGTAACATGTCGTAACACGCTGACGCTCTCGATGATATCCTATGTGGCTTGTAGTTCTAGTAACAAATAATTCATGTGCGCGGGATGGTTTGGGCTTATGAATAAGATCCGTCCTGCTCGTGAAATAGCCGCTTCATCCACGAAATGGCTCTGGAGGAGAATAGTCTGAGCTGTGCAAGCCGAGTGGTTACGTCGACGAAGATCGGTTAATTTGTCTGTAGAAGACGTGCAACACCACGGGGGAAAGACGTTTTGCGTCATGTGGACACACACAGACTCAGTCGCGCTCATCTGGACTTAGGCACCCAATGTGTCTCATGAAGCCCGATAAGGTTGGGAGAAAATATATTCCTGAGCTATGTCAGCAGAACGAAAAAGAGCGTTCCATCACGTGTGTCTCATAACAGCCAGTGTTTGGCGCATGTTCATTAGCGGAGTGTTGGGGTGTGCTATGTGTATGTTGTGGGTTTGTTACGTGCAATTGTTTGTCGTTTCGTTTATCAATGTTCACATATAAAGTAGCATGATATAGGTGGGCAGCCATGGAAATATATCAAGAATTTGTCAAAGAGTCAGTTTCAGTTTCAGTTTATTATTCATTCAAGATATGTAGTTGGTCGTTAGTAGTATACAGTCAGTCTATATATATCGCTCAACGAAGTACGTGCAGCAAACACAGCTGCAAAACGACAGCCACGCAGCGACGGCGCTCGCCATGTGCACCCTGGACCAAATTTCTGTGCTCAATATGTTTTCTCTTGTACTGACGAAAACAGCAAATTTATCCATATTGCATTTGCTCTACGATCCCACATAGCACAAAGGTTTCTTTGAAGATGTGAACGAAGAGTTTCAGTGTTCGCTAAGCCAACGCAACAACCATAACTGGTCTCGAAATATGAAGGAGAAAAGTAGGAGAAATTAATACTCCTCACTCGAGCGAGAGCTGGCTCGACGACGAAGCGACGCAACTCCGAGCCGGAAGAAGTGCTTCGCGAACTAAGCCGCACTCTCGCGAACTCCGACGTGCATGATGTGAGCGTTTGATCACTGAAGCATTCTGACTAGTATAGACAGGCTGTTCGACGAGTAGGCGACATCCAGCGCAGGCTTCGCTTTAGTAAACACAGCAACCGCAGAGCAATCACCAATTAGAAAAAGAGGGCTTTAACTTACAAAGAGACACCCGAAACCGTGGAGATGGAGATCGCTGTTGAAACGAGACGTGTTCATCAACTCCAGCAGAAAGGCTGCGATTCTATCCCTGCAGCGCAATTTAAAAAGTTCTATTCGGGCATTTTGGTAAAAATGTACCAATGTACCGGTTACGCAAGCACACTTCATTCGATTTTTTAGAACTCCGAATGTGCTAGTAATGTTCAGAAACAGCGTTCTGCAACCATATGTAAGGTATCGAATATGAACAACGGTTACGTAGAATGCGAATGAAACAGAACACCAACTCTAACGAGCGGCGTTTGGGCATAGATGTTGGGAAGCGAAATTGTTAGCATTAGCGCACCAGTGTACCGTCACTACCCCCGGACTATCTACAAATATTTGCGGATGGCTCTTCAGAAGAGGAACTACTGTGTACCAACTTCACAGCTTTTGTTGTTCCTTCGCTTGGCGTTAGGTGATAGACTGTCTGATCGGCTGGTCCTAAGTATACTGCGGCTGAGATTGCAGCCATTGGAGCAGCAATGAGAGTTGTCAACACTTAAAGATGTTGCACAAGGGTTCCTATCACTAATTTGCGACCACATATAAATTCCACTTTTTGGTAGGAGGTGTTGATAACTTCTTAACTAACAGACAGAAGAGAAAGAAAGAAGGCGCTACACCTACAACTGTTTATTAGGCACAAAACTTGCTACATATATACTGCGCACACTCTCGACATCAGGGGGCAGCAAAGAGCAGGCGATAGGTCACCTTGTTTGTGTCGAACCCAACAATTTCATTTCCTCGCCATATAACGAAACAGATGTTTGACTAACACATGCTTGACCACTGATGTAATGCGATATGCCTCTAGTAGTTCACGCGCATGGTTTTATCTGTGCTCCTCCCTAGGACTTTCACGTCAGAAAAACGAGGCCTACAGCAGCACGATTTGCAGTGCGCAGAGAGATAGGCGCTCTAATCCTTTTTTTAATTCGTTAGCGTCTTTCTTTCTCTTCTGTCTGTCCCTTAGAATCTCTCTTCTCCAGTTTTTACGCGACAATACCCTGTCGTTCAGCAAACACTAAGTCACCCAATAAAAAGTTATTGACCGTGGTTGCTATGGCTCCTTCTGGAACGGAAGAAGTTGCCAAGAGAAAAGGGAGCCGAATAAAATGGACCAATAGGCACAGGGGAGAGAAAATTTGTGTATTGAGTCGTCCTCAGCAATGTTCATGTTAGACTATTGCCGATGGTTAGAGCACCACGCTTGTAGAGCGGCCTGTGATTTACGAATCATTAGTCATTTTTTTAGTGATGATTCCAGTCTAACACCCATGCCCAACATTTGCACAAATCAATGCGCACAACATCGCGCGGTTTGCATTCATTGGTAAGGGCCAATTTATGCAAATCGATACGAAGTGCCGTTATCTACCTTGCAGTTATCCTACCGATATGTACTCATAACATAAATGGTAACTTTCGATGAACCCATCGCACGATGAAAAAAATCAATACAAGCTCATTACATTAAAGAAAAAAAGGAAAGAACATCACCTGCTTTTTTTTTTCTTTTTGTAGCTCAAGCAATCGCATATCACCCCTCTCTCACTCTTTCTCTCTCATAGTGAGGAGGACGCACGTAGGCCGTGCAGCGCAGAAATACAATTGCGGGCAAGGAAGTTATCAAGTGCACGTGGTTGCTATACGACAGAAAAAATGAATAACTTCTCGTCCTCTTCTTTCGCCAGAAAAAAAAAAACACATTAAAGAAAAGTGCTCACGCGGCAATAAATGACTCGCATCGTCAGGCCGCATACTTGGACAATGCGCTATATAGAACAAACAGATCAATAACCCAACATAACCACCGCTTCTTCGGACGTTAGCGTAGTCCGCAGACGGCCATGAATATTCAGGCGATCATACATCTACGCGCACGAATACGCTATTGTAAGTTACGATTAGTTATAATGGTTTGTCTTCTGCCCATGATTACCGGCGTATCATTACTCCACCACTCACATATAGGTCGCACTGAGACGAGCTCTACGGATTGCTGCTCTCCATGGAGAGACATTCGTCTCTGACGGACCTTTTTCTTACTCACCTCTTCCCTAAGCAACGAGAAAAAAAAACGCGTGATTTATTAGTCATTTTGTACCGCAAACGCGCAGAACTCCCACGCGCACTATAGGTACGTCAAGAACACGAGGGACTAACAGCACACCCAAGAGATGGCGATAGTAGATACGGATCATATTGGACCTCGGACTCGCGGCGGAAAGAGAGAGTTATACGTGCATTGCACACGTCCTAGAAGCAGCCTCCTGGCGGGCGTTTGATCGTTGAAACATTTTCGGGGTGAAAGAAGCTTCCCGCACTTATTGCACCGTGGCGCGGAGGCACATACACAGTCGTTCCGGAAACCTCGCCGTTCGACGTCTAGACGCACCGTGCCGTTTCGCGTAATGACCCACTCCTTAATACAGGACCTAGGAAACAGACTGAACGACTAGACGCCATCTCCACATCAAGCTCCCTTCTTCTTCTTCTCTTTTTTTTTTCTTTGAGGCCGTTGCATTTTGCTTCATTACGCGGCTGCTCCCTGGCGGTAGCGATCCTGCGTCGGAAGCGCACGTCCGAGTAAAATGCAACCGCGCACACGCGTAATCTTTGGTGAACGAAGTACTTCATTATTGCGCGCAGCGGAGCCACGTAGATGTGATTTCAAGAAACCGTGGGCAACGCAACCTGACTGTGTCAGCGTGTCGCATCACGCAGGCGCTTCTAATGATGGTGGTGATGATGATGATGATGATGATGATGATGATGATGATGATGATGATGATGATGATGATGATGACGACGACGACGACGACGACGACGACGACGATGATGGTAGTGGCGGTGGTGGTGGTGATGATGATGATGCAGTAACGGACATGCATTCCTGATGGATGAATAGAGAGAACATGTCAACTCAGTTGAATGTTTAAAAAGCAACATTAAAATACAAGGCGGAATACGGGTGCCAGCGCACACGCCTGCAATCCTATCAATTAAGACGGAAGGCAAGAACGTTCTTGTTGTATTTCACATTTTAATAAGTTTACATTTGTATCTCCCTAGCGTGCTTACATGCAGGCGCACGCTAAGGTGTCTCAGATGGTCCACGGTAATCCAGTGGTCCTCCACCACTATACTCCGTCTCTTATTGCGCTATACAGAACTGCCGCGGGGGCTCATCGGCTATGGTGTTGGGCTGCTAAGCCCGAGGTTGCGGGATCGAACCCCGGCCGCGGCGGTCGCATTTCGATGGGGGTGAAATTTGAAAAACGCCTGTGTCCCGTGCATTAGGTGCACGTCAAAGAACCTCAGGTGGTCGGTGGTCAAAATTTACCCGGTGTCTCTTACTACGGCGTGCCTCGTAATCATATTTTCGTTTTGGCCCGTTAAGACCCCAGAATTTAATCTTTTATAGCACTGCAGTTGTTTCTTTCCAATGTTACCTTATGTTTTAATGATGCATGAAATGAAATGAGGAATGCGACTCTTGGTAGCGAGGGGCAATCTCAACGTGATAATGCCTGAAAAGCCGGCAAACGAATTCGCTTCTTTGGAACATTAGACGTGAAGTATGGAAGGTTTGGCAACTGGAAGGACCGGTATTCCAAAATCTTCGCAAAGAAAAAAGCATAGAAATGGCTAATGATATTACAAAAGACTGTTGAAATAAGTCAAAAACACACTACGGAAATAACTCCAGGCATGACGGAGAAAAACAGAAAAAGAAACGGCCACGAGAGTAGAGAGAGAGAGAGAATGGAAGAAGGAAAGGCAGGGAGGTTAACCAGACTGAGTCCAGTTTGCTACCCTACATGTCGGGAGGGGAATGGGGAGTGAAAAAGAGAGTAGAACAACACCGGCATGAACAGGTAGCGGAAACACAAAGAAAATTATTGGCACGCATATTTCCATAATTTACTCTCCACAGAGGATTGATCAAGTCGTGCACTGTCCAAAACAAATAACCGCAGAGCTTTGACACTCTATAACCTCTGTCGTTTAGATTCTTGTCGCCTAGCTACGCTGGCCTCGCCATCATCTGTTCCCGAATGGAGCAATATTAAGGAGCATTTGCAGAGCTAAGCCTGCCTGCAGCTAGCTGCCATTGGTGTTCCAGCTTAACCGTATCGGCTCTGCGAATAAATGGAAAAATGAAGTGCTCATTAAGTGTTAACTGTAACATCAGTACACTTCGCCACAGAATTGCGGGGATGGCAGTAAGCGCAAAATCTGATAAATTGATATATTTCCTTGCCGCCTGCAGCTATTTAATGCATGGGTCTTCCAGTTGACGGTTATCAACTTTGTGAACAAATGAAAAGGGAATTGTTAAGTTCAGATCAAACAATAAAATTAGCACAAAGAAAATGAAGTTGCCACCAGTGTGAAGAAACACCCACTCGAATTCTGAGCAGACTTCGAGGGTGTATTTTTCCAAACTCGGTGTGAGAGCAAGATTTCTGAGAAACAGATATACATTCATTGCTGCTTGGTTTCAATCGCGCATTTCGGACATGTACTCCTAATTAAATCATTAGAAAATTGATTAACAAACCCTTGTTGAGCGGATAACATCACACTAACTTCACTGAATTTTTTTTATTTTCATTATTTTTTATTCTTTTATTTGACATGTCTTTGAATTGCATTATGCGCTAGCTCTTTTCTTTATTTTGTGTATGCCGACCGACCTAGTCCTCGGACCGCTGTATATGTTAATTAAATAATATTTCGAAAAATTGCCAGTTTTGCCCCAAGGTTGAACCACTGAATGCGACAGCAAGGCTTAGCGTTGCCCTTGAACTTCTCGGATGGTGTCCTAACGATACGCGGGTTCGACTAACGCAGACGCGACATACTCGGGTACGCCAAAATTTCTGGCAACTTTGAAAGCTTTAACACGCCGTGTAGGGCCTGTAATGACACCGCGCAGAAGCCATTACGCGGCCCGTAAAGAGCCCCGGCCGTGCAAGTAAAATTACACCACTTTCAGGTTTGAGCACTGATATTGTTTTGCACTTTTAATATTTAATACTCTTACAAGATTTAAGAAAAAGCCAGGCGTTGATAAAAGTTATGTTTCATGACGTTAGTTTGCGGGCTGCCATTTTTATTTAGGAATAATATAGTCAGGAACGGAAGACTTGGTTTGAGCAACTTTGACGGTTGAATAGTATAGCAATCTATCTTGCATACACGGCATGCTGCATGCGTAAACATATAGCATAGATATACATAATTGAATTCGGACCCCCTCGCCAACGTCGACGTCAACACCGAAAATTCGCCTAAGTTGTCTATCTAATTGTTATCGCAATAATATGTCGTGTTAATATGTCGTGTTGCTCAACTACTTCAAATGGCATTGCAAGACGGCATAAATATAATCAACAAATTTTTGAGAGCGAGAGGAATGGTACTATCACACGCAAAGACAGCTGTATTGCCCTTCACTCGAAGGCAGTTAAAAAATTTCACTCTTAATCTGGAAGGACACCCTCTAATGATTGTCAAACAGCATCGATTTCTAGGCATAATACTTGATAGGCAGCTATCCTGGGCACCCCATATAAAGAAACTCGAAAACGAGGTCAATGCCGTAGTGGCTGTACTTCGCAGACTTGCAGGCACATCATGGGGCGGATCAGTATCGTCCATGCTGACTGTTTACAATGCATTAATACGACAAAAAGTTGCGTATTCCGCGCCCATCTTACACGGACTTTCCCACACTTCAGAAGAGCGACTTCAAAGACTTTTAGCTAGAGGACTACGCCTATGTCTAGGAGTTCCACGAGCGACTTCTAGTTCTCTTGTAATAGCTGAAGCTCGCCAATCACCATTTCCAGTTATGCGAACTACAGAAACATGCCGGCATTATTTCCGTCTTCAAACCCAGCATAAAAACCACCCATTGGCTCTAGACATAATGAAACGAGATAGAAGTTATGTTCATATAGAAATTCAAGAAAATCTTCACATATTGCCAAGAAATGAATTTTGGAACTCAGACATCGAATATCCTCCATGGCTGCTTACAGTTCCAAAAATCGAATTGTCAGTAGATGGGATATTCAGCAAAAGAGACATGTTCATTCGAGCTGCTCAACAACTAGCGCTGTACCAGATATATATGCGGTATTCAGGATACACGCACGTCTATACAGATGGCTCTAGTACAGCAACCTCTTCAACTTCATCATTCATTATACCACACCTCAACAAACAAGAATCATTTAAGTTAACTCGTGCGACTTCGTCTACAACGGCTGAACTGTTCGCAATCCTAGGTGCGATAAAATTTATATTGTCAGTAAGAGATGCGCAAAAATGGGTAATTTTCAGTGATTCACAGGCGGCTCTAACATCACTCTGCAACACAAAGGGGAAAACATTCAGTGACAGTTTAATATATGAAACACTTAAAAACCTCACAAAGGCAAGCGAAGCGAAACATGCAATAGCATTCCAGTGGATACCAGGGCATTGCGACATTCCTGGCAACACAGCAGCCGATGAAGCAGCACGACAAGCACACCTCATAGATGATACATCTCCGCTCCCAATATCAAAGGATGAATTGCGCTGCATTATAAGGACAACGTCTCTCAAAATGTCTAGAAACACTTGGTTTGACCAGAATTCTAAGAGCTCGGACTTATACCATATTGATCCATTTATTGAATTCAAATTTTCATTGTCATTAGATAGAACTATGGAAACCCTTATTCATCGATTAAGGCTAGGCACTGCCTACACAAACCATTTCTTACACAGAATTGGCCGTGCGGAAACCCCCGTATGTGATTGTGGATTTGTAGACGAAGATATATATCACCTCCTTCTAGATTGCCCACATCACGACACACCAAGAAGCCGACTTAAATCAGCGCTAATTAAATTAGACCGCAGACCTTTCAGTTTAAGGAAAATTTTGGGCCCTTGGCAAACAACGGCCTTGCAGAAGAGTGCTTTAAAAGCACTAAAGAGTTTTCTTGAAGACAGCGGCATTGCTGGAAGTTATTAGCGCTTTCCTTGTTCTCTTCATTTCATTGTCACTGTGTATATCCATCTGTTTATGAATTATGTTATGTTGACCGTTCTGTTGTGACTGTATGTGATAATGCATTTACATAATGTATGTACCACCCGCTGACTAGACAATGTGTTGTTAGACGGAAATATCTTTTGTACTTTTGAGACTTTCATCTACATAAGTGTGGAGACATATACATTGTATTTTGTATGTTCCTTACGTCATAGTGTTCCTGTGGAAACGCTGCGTGATAAGTCATGGTGCTTGTGTGAAAAGACTATTTGATATGTAACCTTGAACCTTGTACGATATGTGACGGAACCACTCAAGAGATGAGGAGTAGCCGGCGCCTTAAATTGTGCGCCAACATCTCCTTATATCATATCAATAAAAAAAAAATGTCGAGTAAGTAACGTCTGCCACTTAAAACAACCCAGCTAATATGACAGAATTACGCTGTCTGGCTAGCATGGCCTGCTTCCACAAACAAAAAACAAACAAAAACATTGGAGGACGCTTAAGCTTCGCCTTTAAGAGTGGAACGCGACAGCTTGAAAGATCCCCGACTGCTTCTCTCGCTTCCCGGCAACTGGACCATATGTAACTGTAATGTTTACAGGGAAACGTTGGTCGTGAACGCTATGCACGAAGGCGGGCTCTGTGGTAGAAACGCGGCCCCTTGCGTGGGCCACGATCGACGGAGGCGAGCGCCAGCTGGAGGTATTGCAAGCAGCCCGGGAGCACCGCTCCATGGCCGCCAAGACGCCTACGCGGAATGGCGGACGCCGCGGCTGGTCTGTGAATGGTAGAAACGCTGGAAAAGGGGCTTCTTTGAGTTTTCGCGTAACGGAATTATGGTTTCTCGCATAGTCAAATTACAGTCCATGAGCTATCATGTCTGGAGGTTGTGTGTAAGTCAAAGTTTACAATTTTTCCACGTATGTTAACTTGATAAATTCAATTAGTTCATTTAATTCCTTGCGTCACACCGAGAGCCTGGGTATGAGTGGTTCGAAAATATGTTTGCCGAAATGATGTCCGACGCCGGACGCTGACGCCAAATATTCTGCGACACCGGATTCTTAAGATGAAGATTTAGCTCGGTTGCTCCTATCTAAATAGATGTAAAAGCAGAACCCTTTTTTCTCGGAAACCACTGCACCAAATTTGACCAGGTTTGTTGCATTCGTAAGAAAAACTTAAAATCTAGTTACTGTTAGTTTCGAATTTCTGGTTTAGCTCGTCAATTGTTTAATTAAAATTGGCGAAAATCGTACATTATCAATAAACGAAACTATCAATTTTACAACGCTCTATCTCAGCAAGGAAGAAAGCACACACAATTCTGTGAATTTAATCTGATGGTACATCTAAAGCGAACAAAATTGATATGTTACACATGAATCTAAAAAAATATCAATAATATGGAAATACAGCTTTTGCAGAACCGTTGTACGCAACGTAAAATATTCACGTAAGATATAAAGTAACATATCGGATCTGTCCGCTTTGAATGATCTAATGGATTCCGTTTAAAAAACCACGATATCTGTTCTTGATGCAGAGATATTAATTTCTAAACTTCGTGCGTCTATTTTTTTCGAACTTCATAATTTTTTAGAACTATTTTCACAAAATTCAGGCCCTAAATCTAAATTCCCTTTGAACAGTCACTAGAATTTCATTTTCTCTCTCAAATGCAGCAAATTTCATTAAAATCCGTCCAGGGGATATTTCCGAAAATAGTTTTTTGCGTTTTACATGTATTTGAATAGGCCGCGTCAGAGTTGGGCCCGAGCTAAAGCTTCATCTTAATGCTATCGGCACCTAAAGGGCACCAGACACAGTAACACTGGACATAGTAGTAATTCCGCCTCTTTTTTTCTCCTGTACAACGTGATGCTTACTTATTGAAATGAAAATAAATGCACAAGCTTTATGTCCTGTAGTGGTTATGGTTATTCCTTTTGACGATACAAATAAAGATAATAACAATGAATAAATGCCAATTGAGCAAGTAAACAATAACGTTGTAGCAGTGACTGAAAGGTCTATGCAAAGTCATGGCGGTTCTTAGTCTTCACTCATCTGTAGGAACAAAGAAATATTTTGTCATACCGCTGTACAAGCTTCTGCGAAGTGCCCCTGGAGGTCGGAAGCGTACGTGCCTCCGTGTGCATGTGTTTGTAATATGGAATGAGTGTGGAGATCGGTAGCAAATGAAACACTAGGAATACGTGAGCTTAGAATAGAGTTATTCAGTTCAAACTGCGCGCTTTCTAACATTAGGTGTGCGTAGCTGGCGCAGGATGGCGCCATGTGTTCGTCTACTCAGGTCACCCCAGGCTTTTTTTTTTCTACTTTTATTTGAAAATACTGCGAGCGATCAATGTGGTCCGAGCATGAAGAGCTACAACATTTCCAGGCAACTGATTGAAGAAGTATGCAACGACAAATACAATTTGCCGGCAATCACTAAAATCAGTTTCAATAACCCATTATATAAATATCTGTTTAAAATGAGGAAAGAATTGCTCAATTGCAGCAGCAAAATCGCTTGTTGCAACAGTAGTGGCGAGACGTAAGTTCCAGTCTTCAATAGTTTCCGGGAGAAAGACCAAACTTATAACTGTTTGTCTTTGCAAATAAATGATCACGTGAATGCTCCCGGCTGTGACGCGTTCTTCGAGTGCTGAAGGGACGAACAGAACCTGGCAGATTGATCTAGGGTAAATTTTTCTGTCGAGCATTTGTGAAGGAAAGTGTAGCGATTATTTTCCTTCAAATTTCCAATTCCGGTATGCGACTTGCTGTCATAAAAAGAGAAGGAGAATCCTGTTTTGGATATTTGCAAAATATAAATCTCACTGCCTTACGGTTAATGCGCTCCAGTTGCTCAATCTCCTTCTTATAGTAAGTATCCCAGACGAGTGCAGCATATTCTAATTTTGGACTCACAGAAGCGTTATCAGGAACTTATCATGAACTGGAGCATTTTTTTAGCTTCATTTTATGAAACCACACTTTGCGCAAAGCCGACGCGTAAATTGCAGTGATATGTTTTAAACAATTTAATTTACAGGAGATAATGACGCCGAGATATTTATATTCATCCCCCTTCCTCATTGCCAAGTGAATATGAGAACATACTAGAAAATGTCGTTCTTGTTCCGCACATAAGCAAGGTTTTCTGCAAGTTTAATTACATACCCCATTGGCCACACTAATTAAATATAGCGGTAATTGCTTCCTGTAAAATATTGTGGTCCTCCTGTAATAAAATTTGTTCATAGATTGCGCAATCATCCGCAAACATCTTTTTATGCTTACTCCTTCTGGTATGATATTCACTAAATCATTGACATATAAAGCAAATAGAAGAGGCCCAAGAAAGCTACCCTATGGGACCCCAGAGGTCACTATTAGTAAGTCTGATGAGTGACCATTCATTTCAACATATTGTTTTCTGTTAGTGAGGTATGCTTTGGTCCAATAAATTGTGTTTTGTGGTAGTCCTATCTGCTCAAGTTTATACTGCAACCTTCGGTGTGTAACTTTATCAAATGCTTTGCAAAAATCCAAGAAGAAAACATCAATTTGCCCAGAGAGATCCAAAATACTAGAAAAGTTATGCGCCACAGACACAAGCAGGGTAACAGTTCGCAAGCCTTTTCTACGAGTAAATACATGTTGTCAATATTATATTCTAACACGTTTACACAAGAAATCGTACAAAAACGAAAAAATAACATGCTCCAACTTTTTGCAACAGCAGCGTATGTGCTAGGGACACCGTTCGATAATTAGTTGTCAATAAAGGATCACCTTTCTTATGAACCTGAACTACGCGGACAATTCTCCAATCATCAGGTGTGACGTCAGTATTTAAATATAAATTTAACAAGTCAGTCAAAAATGTATCTGTTCTGTATAGCATCACAAAAGCACATTTGGAATGCTATCTGGCCTTGGAGGTTTTTTTAGAATTGAGACCCAATAGCATTGGTATAACACCTTTTTATAGAAACCACATGTGCTATTATCGGCACACGAAGCTTCATTTTGCAATTCATATTCAACCGGTTCAATAAAAACACTATGAAAATAGTTGTTCAATGCCTGTGCGATTTTATCGTTATCAGTAACCAGCCTTCTATTGAGCTTTATCCCCGTTATACCACGTTCGTATTGTCCTAGGTACTGCCAAAAGTTTTTTGTATCGTTTTTGCACAGCACACACACATCGTCCATTGGAGTCCATAAATCTGGCATGGTACATGACATCACTCTCCCTCTCACCCTTCCCCATCTTTAATCTCCCCCATCCCTCTCCCATGTGTAGGGTAGCAAACCGGTTGAGCTAAACTGGTTAACCTCCCTACCTTTCCTTCTCCACTTTTTCCTTCCTTCCTTCCTTGTATCGTTTTTAATAAAGTTCGGTATTGTTTATCTGAAGAACTTATTTCTAGCTTTTGGTATTTTAGTTAATAGCTCATATTTAAGTTCAGAAAGCTTTGATGGGTTTGGTCGACCCATTTTTCTTCACCTTTTTATTTTACGTTTCATCTGAAGTACCTCTACTGATCCAAGGGTTTCTAGTCTAACTTTGGATTTTCTGGTTGGAACAAAGTGTTCGATACAATAATGTAACGTTTTCCGAAAAATACGCCGCGAATTATCTACGCTGCTTCGTCACTTATCAAATGCAAGTCTAGTTAATTACATATTGCGACGTCATCTGCACGGCTGAACTCTTTAATCGCAGCTATGAGTGGAGAGTTCTTGGAATTTTTCGTTTCTTTGGTCCAACGAAATTATAACAGTTTATGGTCGCATATTCCTGTTTCTACACTAATTGACCTTGTACTGGAAAGATATCGGTAACAAACAGAAGGACAAGAATTGAATTACCCCGTGTTGGTTGTCGCACAAGTTGCTCAACATTCTGAGATAACATAATATCCAGCACGCTATCACAAGAAGGGTAGTGTCCACGTAAAGTTTGTCCCAGCGTAACGGAGGGCAAATTGAAATCACTTGTCAAAACAACGTTTTTTTCGCGTATTTATGAAAAAAAAAAGCATCGTGTAATTTGACAAGAAACTTAGAATCTGCGTCATGCATATAAAACGTTTCAGAGGCATTATATGTTCAGACGTATTTCTTGTTTTATTAGTCGTGGTCATTCTTTCGAACTGTTGACGATGGCAAAGTAGTGGAGAGCCTTACTGCGTACGTTGTGCTTTCCTCACTCCCACGCTTGTCTAAGTTTCATGACTTTGCTTGAAGGATGACAAACTTGAGAAGTGTCGCAGGCAAAGCAAAGATTAATATGCGCAACACCACGGTGTCCATGGGGCTGCTCTCTGATGCTAAACGCGACAATCTATGGCCGCGCTTGGTTTTTCCCTCCCTCCTCCATATGTACCAGCCGCGACTTCGCCCCTCCGGTTGACCACTCTCGCGCTGTGCTCTTTCTGTTTGATATTTATTTTATTCCTTTCCCCGAGTGAACTGACATTAGTTCATGTACGAACACGTTCCTTTGACTAGTCACTGCGCTGTATTGGGACAAGACTATGTGTCGGACAACGGCCTTGTACGTCTTCCATTAAAATGAATATACGTTATTACGCTTCACTGCAATACGAGCGTGTACTGCGGAAACGCGTTTTGTACGAATTGTGTATTGCGGGGAAGTACTTACTTTAGGCGCCTATGATGTTGAGTGACGAAGCATTACGCAACGGTGGCCGAAAGGCGAGTTTGGAGACGAAGCCCAGCTCTTTCTTCAGGCAGCACAAAAGCAGCTGGGTGACTGCTGAGCTCAGCCTTACCGATGACGTCAACGCATTTCTACAGTCATCAGTAGACACGTCACCCTTTCTTAAGTCAAATAAAATATTGCCTATGCTTAAATTATATAAATATAAACTGGCCTTATAAATTTCGCACCAGCGCCGAACAACTACAACATTCCGAACCATATTTCAAGCGAAACCTGGTCCGTACTACATACGAAAGAATTTAGTACCCAGGCAATGTTCCCGTACAAAATATGGCGATCAAAAACTAAGTTTTGTGATACCAGATCTACTAAACGAATATCCGGAATTAGCTGAAGCATTCGTTATAGCTACCTCGGTGCAGAAACTTAGAAAAATGTTGAGGAAATTTTTTCCTAATAGAAACTAAAGATTGTGCTGGACTGATTTAAGTTGGTTTCAGTTTACTCTGCGAGTCCTTGCTTTCATTGTGAAAGTCCGAGATATGTTCTGTATCCGGACGACTGCTGCTTCGACATACTTGTACGATGTACAGTATCTGTATGCACCTGTGTGTACCTGTGTTCATATGTTATTGATGTCAAAAAAAGGGAAAGAAAGGTTTTTGAGGCATAAATTTTACATTGTTTCCAATTACGCATTTCTATAATATTTTTCTTTTTTTATTATTGCGTTATGTGGTTGTGTGACCGCAGCTTCCAAGGGTGCCGCGGCCCAGTTAGGCACGTTCACTGCCTTTTGTTGCGTCCCCAAAGGCATTTCTGTAAGGAATATCTCGAATAAATTAAGAAAGAAAGAAAGAAAGAAAGAAAGAAAGAAAGAAAGAAAGAAAGAAAGAAAGAAAGAAAGAAAGAAAGAAAGAAAGAAAGAAAGAAAGAATATCCTTGTCAGGGACTTTCCAGCTGCTTTCGCGGCGTCGCAGTGGTCATAGCAACGTCACAAAAAATTTTTTACCAGTTCTTATTTCTCTTTTTAAAATGTTAATATTTAAAAGCAAGTTGGAAGGCAATCATTGAGTTTTCGGGACATTGATACAAATATTTTTTCCCGGAATAATGCTATACTGCGTGAAACGTACCGTTTCATTGCAATAATAATGCCGCAGTGCTAAAAGTTGTTTGAAGGCCTCTGCAAGCGATTTTCAATTATCCTTACGTCTGAAAGTTAATTGAGTTGGTTGGAGCGGCGTTTATGTGGTCCCTCTCATTTCACTTGTGCCCGTGATTCGCATGCTTGCCTTTCCATAGCATGAATCCAAGTATTCTCTTGTTGGAAACACCAAATTCATCCTACAAGTGCAAATTTCCTAATCTCATCACACCATCTAATTCTCTTCCGTCCTCGACAGTGCGCTCCCCTCCCTCCTTGGCGCCCACTCGTTAGCTCTAACTCTAAGCAATGGCTAATTATCTGCTCTACGCATTGCATACACTAATTCTTCTTAATCTCGTCTAAAAAAGCTACACGCGTTTTCTCTTTACATCAACCAGCCTTCTTCGTCTCTTTCTCTTAATGTCACACAAATGATTTTTCGATCCATCGCTCGTTATCTGGTCTTCGAGAGAAAGAGAGAGAGCGAAATAGACGAATTTCTACAAGCCTCTGACCCGTTCGTAGAACGCACAGATCATATATATATATATATATATATATATATATATATATATATATATATATATATATATATATATATATATATATATATATGCATATATATATGCTTGCTTGTCCTGTCCATTTATCCTTGTCTGGTTGTGCTTATTTTATTTTTTTCGCGCAGACAATTGGCAATTAGGCTAGCAAATATGCATTAACTAAAGGCAACCAAAATGCTCATGCGAATGCAACCATGCACTGTTGTATACTGTTCTGCTGTTTAGTGTGGGTGAAACTTCAAGCCCAAGCCATGAGGCTTTCTCTCTCTTATTTTTTTTTTAGCATGCTTAAAAAAATAAACTTCATCCTAAACTTCATTTCTGGCGCGTAAGAACTGATCTTGAAAACCTGTACTCGCAAAACATGCATGGGCGAGTCTGCGTCGCAGCCTCAGGTCGTTGAACATTGACCACACCGGGTTGTACGCTCTGCCAACTATATATCGTACGCCTTCGCCGTCTCTCAAGGGCGGCCGATGGAGGGGGGAGAGAAACGCGCGGTTGTTTTTCCGCTCGCAGTTGCGCAACGTTCCGCCCTGGCGCCTCGCTTTGCGCGGTACTCGGCTCCTCCGTGGAGGCTACGCTACGCTGCTTGTACGGGCGGGCCCGTTTTTCTTCCGTTCTTCCGCTTCCCGCAGCCGAAACGGGCCGGATTCTCGGAAGCAGTCCATCCGTACGCAAGGAGAGGGACCCGCAGCAGCCGTCTCCTATGGGGTATTCCCACCTCTCCACCCTCTTGCAGTCGGCAACCTCCAGTCACCCATGAAGTCCGTGGATTTCAAACGATCCTCTCTCTCTCTCTCTCTCTCTCTCTCTCTCTCTCTCTCTTACGTAGCCTTCAAGGGCATGTGTACGTGGCTTTCTCTAAGCCTTGGCGGAACGCTTCGTGTGTTGATACGCTCACTACAAAAATAAGCGAAAATAAAAAGTTGCATCTCACAAAGAGGGCGTCGCGAGGCGTCACAAATCACCGCTATTGCGATTTTTTGCTTTCTTTTTTGCGATGGTTGGGCTGCCATTTGGCCCCGTCTCTTTTCTTCACTTTTCTTTTCTTTTTAATTTTGGCCATCCGAAAGCTGGGATTTGAGTACGGGACGATGGAAGTCGGAATGGAATATGCCCGCTTTGCTCTACGGCTTGTCGGGCCGCAATAGATTCAATCCTGAAAGCCCGGCGAATGTCGGTACTCGACTGTTAAAAAGCGGCACACGCACCAGATGCGGCGTAAAGTCAAACGCACGAGCAATCATTTAAGCTTTACATCAGAAGGAGCAAAAGGCTCTTTTTTCCAACGCAGTGACCGCTTCGGGAACAAAAGCAAGAAAGCAAGCAGCAAGAAAGGCGGGGAAAAGGCAGGGGGCAGGGGAAAGGGGCTGAGGAGGAGGGGGCGTGGATGTGTGGACGGAGGAGCAGCAGTGGCTGAGCAGGGTTGTAGCGGAGGCACACAGACCAAAGCCGAAGCACAGTCGTAATGAAAGGGCCGAAGAAAGCTCCTGGCGAGGAGTCGGGGATCCCTTTTGCCGTAGGAGGGATGGGCACGTAGTAACTTCCTGTTGCGCAAGCTATACAAAAGCTGACACGATCGTTTATTTTGCTACTTGGCCCGCACACGCACTGTGAGCACGAAGGGCGCCTATCAATATTAGGTTGTAGAGGAGGAGAGCGGAGGCAAAAAGGGACGCCGCTCGGAGCTTGGGAACGTTTCCTACGTGCGTGCCCTGTTTAGCCCAGTAGAATGAGAATTGTAGTCCTAGAGAGGCGTCTTTATTTTTCTACTTTGTTGTGTAACGAAAAGGGCGGGGTGGTTCTGCAACTTGTTTTGAAGTAAGTACACGTGTTGGTTATAGGTAAACACGTTCTGGTTTGCAGGAAGTGATTACAGGCTTTGCGGCAACGCTGTTATTCGGTGCGAAAGCACGCGATCGAGTGGCCCTATAGGAACGCCAACATTGTTGCATGAAGAGCGGAACGAGGAAAGAAGTTAAGAAAGAAGACAGAAAATGATTCATGGTAATGGAGGTTGCACCTCGCGCGAAGGTGCTCTGCTGTGACTATAGTAGCTACAATACCTGAGGCTGTGCAGTCATTCCCCAAATGACACCGAGATTTTGATCCTACTGTCACGACGGCACTAGGCGTCGCAACAATAAATAATATGCAAATAAATAAGCGACCAAATGCACTGCGTTCATTGTCGAACGTGTTAAATCTAGCGCTCTAGGCTGCGGCGCCTCAAGCACACTTTTTCACTAGCGCTTTCAGAGCATGTGTAACACACTTTACCGAGACATCGGTATACATAAGCAAAGTACGAAAGCTGTTACACGTCAAATTCCGAGAGACAGTCTTTATTTTATATGCATTTCCAGCATTAGGCAAAGCAATAACTTAATTTGATGTAAACGGGCCCGGGAAAGATATACAGTATTGTGTGCCGCGCCATTACAATATATTTTTATTCCACAGCCACGCATCGGTGTTGCGTGAAGTTTCCTGGTTGTTAGTCTTCTCGCATAACTAATTATTCCTCGAGAAGCATTACAGAGCAACTTTCAACTTTACGAGACCTAACATGCTTTGACAACTGCTGACTGCTCACTCTGGCGATAGTCGTTCCTTGACGTCACATGGTTTCTGCAGCCCACACATCCTATCAATTCGCAGGAAGGTTGCCCATTGTGAAATAAACACAAGCGGTAGGTGTGCCCGCCCAGATGATATTGCTTTAATCGCGCACTAGTTTGGCCGACCAGCCCACATCGAAGGCTGTAGCCCTGAAATTAATCGACAGCGAAAGAACTCTGCGGTCGTCACATCTCCAGCCAGATCAACTGCAGGAAGGCGGTGAGTAATTAGGATATTTAGGTTACTCTTCTGGACGCTTCTCAGAATACTGTATTATTTCTCTAGACGTAAGCGCAAGCTTCTGATTTGCACTGTAGCTCTTTGTGAAATCTCTGTTCACCTCAAACTGCGGCGCGCATAAACTTTAAAGGGTGCCTCACTAGGGCAGCATGTAAATCTCCGCCCAGGGGACGTTCTACCGCGAAACTTTTTAAAGGAACAGCAAACGATAATCAATCCCTGTTTTTCCAGGAAACATATTCAATCTGCTCACTGGACAAGGTCATGTTCTCGTCATTTATTATGCGAAGCGTATTACGAGAGCTCAACCCAGCTCCTCAGGCGCGGCGGTGTCGCCATGAAACCACGTGACACCGTGACGTCACGACAGAGGAGAAGTGGCTTTGGCTCAACTCTTGCAAGACGGGCTGGGTGGGAATCGAACCAGGGTCTCCGGAGTGTGGGACGGAGACGCTACCACTGAGCCACGAGTACGATGCTTCAAAGCGGTACAAAAGCGCCTCTAGTGAATGCGGTGTTGCCTTAGAAACGAGCTGTTTCTAAGGCGTGCGTCTCTTGCTCAGGCGCACATTTCGTTGCCGCGCCGAACGCTGCTTTGCTCGACGCTCACCGCGTCCAATGCGGGGCGCGTAGTCGCTGCCCTGTAGCCCATTGTCTTACACCCCTTGGCGGGTCGACGGGAACGCTGTCGAGTTCCACTCTTGAAGGCGAAGCAGTAATGCATGAGTTGTTTCTTCGTCTAGCCGAACCAAATATAGCCAAGCAACAGCAGTTCACCAGGCTAAACAGTGGTTCAACAACTAAAATAAAGGCTAGTATGCTTCGCATCCTGGGCTTAACCTTACCTAAGCCACAGCCATTTTTTTGGGGAGAACCTATAAATTTCGATTAGTTGATGCCGATACATGCCAGTTCACAGCACCACGAAACAGAAGCTGCAGTCTCAACAGAAACACACAAGCACAAGTGGTACTTACAGCTTTATTGGGCCATCGAAGCGATGCTTAACGCTGCCATAATTTGTAAAAACAATTTAAACAGCATACCTAGTATACAGGGAACAGTACGTCCATTGTCCTTCGTTCACCTAGCAGCGCAGAGAGAGAGAGAGAGAGAGCGAGAGATGCAAATGAGAGAAAGTCAGGGAGGTTAACCAGAGTTAAAACCTCCGGTTTGCTACCCTGCACTAGGGGAAGGGAAAGGGGAAGTAAAGACGGAAAGAAGAGCGTGACAAAAATAAAAGCGCGACTATACGTAAGAGCTTTGTCCTCAAATTGTCCTTTTCTCTGGGAAGAGGATGTGTTAAATCTATAGGAAACAGCGATGTTACTGCAGTGGCCCGTCGTTCGCCTCCTCCCCACGTCCTTGTTCAGCTGCAGGGGATCCCTCGGCGCTTCCAAGGTGACTGCTGTGTTTCCCCGCCTAATTCTCGCTCAGGAATGCGCGGATCGATGCGCGGGCCGTCTCTTCCCCTCCCTCCACGCTCCCGGAGGTTGCAGTATGAGAAAGGAGGGCAGGCAATCAGCGCGCCATCTGTCGTCATGGCAAAATCGAACCACCGAATACCGCAGCTTGAATGAATCATCGTCTGGCCTCGCGGCGCGCACCCCTTGCTCTCTCTCTCTCTCTCTCTCTCTCTCTCTCTCTCTCTCTCTCTCTGACACACACATAACGACACGCCATGTACCCTCATTTTATTCAGGTTGACGTTGAGTTGCGCGAGGGTCCAGCAGGACATGTCTGGCATTTCAGAACTAAAAATTTTAGCTAGTGAAGCTCTCGCATTCTCTATAACGAAGCATTCTCTATAACAACCACTTATTCGTGCAACATAGAGGTTCACAGGAAGATGTATTTGAATTCGCCAACAGTTGCAAAGCAAGGGATGCTTCACGCTGAAGCAGACGTTTAAACGACAAGAAAACCTGGCTTCGTCACAGCGATGAAGCCAAGTCCCCTCGTCGAAACAATGGCTTAAGCCTGAGCCATCCCTTGTTCGATTGCTGTTAATGAAATACTGTTTCGTGACGATCGAACAGGCATTTCCTCTTCCTGTTTTGGTTGTCATATTTAATTGTTTGGCCATTAGTACTACAGCATGCAAGCGGTCCAGTTACGTTTACCATTTAAAAACATCCACTTAAGCAGCCACATGAAGAAATTGTGACCACTGGAGAAGACTGGCCGGGTGGAGAGACGTCCGAAACGTCCTAACCCCTACGCTTTAAAATGTAAAGAAGAAAATTCAGATTTGCTATTAGAAACATAGGAAGTTATCCTCTAATTTCAATTTTGTTTTCGTATTTTCTTACGCCTTCGCTTAGTTTTTCTCTTAAGGACCGCCATTATACAGGCATGCGTGAGAGAAATTTTGGCATCCATGCACCGTGAAAAGGCACCGCCTGCGACGAATCTCAAGTGCACGCGGCACCTTTGATGTATTCGTGTTCGGGGAATTTGTGTACACTAAAGGGCACTAGAAGAAAGTTTTTCGTTTTATTATTTTTTAATTTTTTTCTTGTTGTTGAAGTAAGGATGCACCGAAGACCACCGAAAGTGAAGACGTTTTGAATTGTGAATCACCACATTAAAAGAACTTCCTCTTATGTCACAGGCACTGAGTCGGCGTTGTCCGACAATGGTCACAAACTTTACTCCTCGCTGTCAATGTTCTCAAGTCCCTGTATAAGGTTCTTAAAACGTCAGGTTATACTACTTGATTCAGTGGACCTTCTCTGTTCGCTACAGAAATAACGCGGCTCAATCCCCGCTTCATTCGCACTCATTTCGTTCAAGAAATGGTTCGCGGACGTACTTAGAGGCGATTCGCTGCTTCCTAACCTGGAGCTTGTAGACTTTACAGTTAATGTAGAGCACAGATAATCTCATTGCCGTTTTTTACTTACTAATGGGCAGATGAACTTTCAAGTGAGCCAAGATTTGTTACTGCGCAGGGTGATTTCCGTGTTATTTCCAAAAAGAGCTCCTGAATGTGCCTAATATTTAGAAGATAATAAAGAAGCGAAGCACCACACACATCACAGCATTAAATAAAAGATATATATATATTTCTACGACAATCTGGAAAAGTGCCAAGTATGGCCAAGCCACGTTATTTCTGTGACCCGTCAGGGTGGCGTTGCGGCATTCGTGTTGTGCTGCTAAGTCGTAAGTCACGGGTTCAAATTCCGGGCGCGGCTGCCGCATTTCAGCCACCGGGTCGAAATGCAAAAACACCTGTGCACTGGGATTAAGTTAAGGAATCCCCGATGGTCAAAGTTGATTCGGAGTCCTCCACTACGGCGCGCTCATTATCGAATTGTGGTTTTGGCACGTAAAACCTAGGAATTTTTCAATTTTATTTCTGTGCACTGGTATGGGTGCAGCGCTTTCCCACTGTGACAGGAAACTTGTGTGCAGTGTAACGAAAATCTTCTTCAGAAGGAGGGCTTTCTTTATTTTGTTGTCATTATACGCTGTTTCTTTATTATTTACTTCTAGGATCCTCCAGCATTTCCTGCTGCATCTCGAACCACCAATTTTACTTTACATGTTTTACCTTGTGGTTGCTTTCTAGCTGCGCACCAGTGCGTTGCTGCAAAGCTGGCTATACAGGATGTGCAAAGAGGTCCTTTTAAAGCTGCCGTACCCATCGCCTTCTATCACCTGTCCACAAAACAAGCAAGAACGTTCCAGAAATGCCCGTGCAGCGGCACGGGGAAGTGGCATGTTCGAGTGTGCCAAAATCTGACGAGACAGCTGCTTTGGCTTGCATCAAATAACGTATGTCAGTATTCACAAAACATTTTGTATTTTGTAAGCATTTTTTTAAGAACAAGCGCCAGCCAATTGCGATAGTAAACATATTGCTAAAGATAGCAACTACAGTTCTTATGACCGAGAAGGTTCAGTTCTTTTTTTTTTTTTTTGCATTCGCAACTGGAAGCAGTTGTTCAAACCTTCTGTGATCCTCAAACCAGTGATCATCAAAAGATACAGGTCCGTATTCTTAAAAAGCTCTTACACTAGAATTGGTGTTAAGATCGAATTCCAGCCAATCTTGATGCTGGGCGTATGATTAGCAAAAGCGGTCAGCCAATCGCCAAGAGCACGTACGAACGAAAAGCTTTGGGAATGCGGCCCCGGACCTTCAACTTCTGTTCGAAGGTTGCCTAACCAATGAAAGCAATTCATTACAGTTCACAAATGATCAAAACTCCCAGTTAGGCTTTGCACATGTCTCGACAAATTATTTTCTTTAACGTGGTCAAGTATGTTGGCAGGGATTAACATCCACCTTCTCCCTTTCTCCATTAATATGTGCGGTAAAACATCAACTCAGCGATATCTGTCCTTCCCTTTTCTCCCTGGTGGCTTCTCCTGCTTACGTTCCTTCACTGTCTGGCAGGTTGGTTATTTGCCTGCCATGGAAAGGCAACTCTCGCCAGAATAATTGAAAGCCAGTGAATAACACTCGTGGAACAGGGTATATGCGTATAGGGTCGGAGCCGAAGTTTCGACAAGCGGGCACACGGCGTTCGAGAGCTCATTACCGGCGCACTATCACACCCGTGCATGCATCACACCTAAACCGGGACATGTGTGAACCACGACTGCATGAGATGCGGACATAGGGCAGGAGCAGGGAACCGACGCGCGGACTGTTCGAAGCATATATATATCGCGCTAAGAAACGTGGTTTCGCTTGTGTCAGTTACACGTCGATGTTGCGTTTTTCTGCCGAGGTGGATTTCTTTTATCATAAATCGTAATATACTGGACGTGAAATCTCTCACAGAATGTCATGAAATTAGCCCACGACCCATTGTACTCGTGCTCATATTGCTCTCTTGCTTCCCGAAATGGATCAGTCGTGAGTGATTTCTTCAGGACTGTCGCTCATTGCTTTAAAGTGTTATTTGTATCACGTGTATCAAACATTTGCGTATGTGTTACTGAAACAATTTTTGCTCTTAATTGTATGGTCTATTAATTGTCTATATTCTATTCTGTGTAGCCTTTTGTGCTATTTCATTGTTTATTATATTGTTTCTTTTAATATACTTTTTATATATATTTTATGACAGATAGACTACAGATTCTGTACGCCTGTGTTTGGATGGTTGTAACGATGAAAATTCCGCATTATGTAGTCATGTGTCTTTTTTATTGTGTTGTTTGTATTGCTTTCTTTAATTCCCTCATTTTATCTTTTATATGCTACACACTGTTTATCATATCCTATTTGTCGCTGCCTGCAAGACGGGTCCGCGCACCGCTTCAAGCCTTGTTGCCCCCCCCCCCTTTTTTTTTTTGTCCACGCTCCTCAACACCAGTGGTGTCGAAATAACGGGAATTGAATCGAACCTTTCTCGCATCCATCCTGTTGTATTAACGCTACGGTTAACGACTTGACGCCCAACACCGGTGACTGCACAATAGATGTGATGAGAGCACTGATACACGATTTCCAAGCCAAACGCTAAGCTCAGCCTGACAACAATACTTCCCAGTAGCCACTCTTTCGACAAGCCCTAACGAAGACAATTCCCTGCGTCGAGACGGTGTCTCCGTCCTCTTGATCACAGTCTCTGTCTTCCTGTTAACATTTGTCCTGTGCGTACGCCAGTAGTAGCATATAAGCAGCGCAAGCTCATACCTATGAGTGGCGCTAGCGAGGGCATCCCACGTAGACATGATTTCAACATGAATTTCATGCCACCGATGCTCATGTTTCATACTCAGATTTCTAGGTATTAGTAACATCCGCTCAGATGAACTGGTACGTAATGCACACACCCGGCAAAGAAATGTTTATTTTTCACTTATACGTCACATGCTGCCAATAACTTCCGTGACAGTTTCAAGGCTTCCGATTCCTAGCACCAACCACCCCAAACTTGTAGGCTCTTCTGCAGTGTTTTCGCGCAGCGAACACGTGTCATTGCCGCAAGAGCCACCGGCGTCCCCTCCTTCCCCGTCCCACGAAATCCATCAAGACGCGACCACGGTGGCAAAAAAAAAATGTATAATTCTGTAAAGCCGGTGCCTATGCTAAGCAGGCAGAGAATAAAAACGAATAATCGAAAGAAGCGGCGCCACGCGAGCGCAGAACCTACGCTTGTCGTCGGGCTGATGTCGGCCGAGCGCTCCATCGTATTATACATTTTCTTCCACCCTCCGGTCTTCTTATCAGGGCGCGGTCGCTCCATTTCGCGTAAAAGCGGCGTGGCTCTCTGTCATTTGGCGGCGAGGACGTGCCGCGAAGCCAAACAACGAGATGCACCGAGCCGGCGCGGAACACCGCGACGCTGGCTATGTCACGCGAACTGTACCGAAGTCGCGAGGTACACGCGCCAGCCCTTTCGCTCCAACCTTATCTGTGATGAGGTACACAGGGAGACCTTGACCGCACATATGTGAAGCGCAGTTTCTTTCTCTTTTCTTTTTCAACTTGACAAGCGCATTCTCGCTATGAATTCCCCATTTCCTTTTGTTCATTTACACTTTTCAAACAGGTGAAAGCTACGTAGAAGAGACCCTGCAAGTCGTTCTGAAAATGCAGTACTCAAGCGAGGAGGGGGTGGGGGTTGGCAGTACCAATCTTCAGCGCCTAAGTTGTGCACAACATCGCATCAGTGTGCGCAATCACAGAGCACCTTCGTGAATATCTTTTGACAGCATTGTTTGTTTTTCCTCCAAAATAACCTCTCCACCACTTCTTCAATTGCGTAAATATGATGATCCTGATGCGTGTCAACTAATGATTAACATAAGCACTAAACTAGTGAATAGCTGCGTAGCAGTGCCCTTGACTTATAACCTAGAACTATCTCCAAATAAGATTTTCGTTAATATCTACTACCTTAGAAATGTTGCTGCTGCGGCCCTTAAAATTAAATTCTGGGGTTCTACGTTCTGAAACCACGCACTCTGATTATAGGGCACATCGGATAGTGAGTGATTTCCTAATAATTCCGACTAACTGGGAACCTTCACAGAAACCCACTGCATGACACAGTGGCGTTTTGCAATTCGCCTTCGTCGACATGGTCGGAATTTGAGCCCGCGACTTCGTGCTTAGCTGCGCAATGCCAAACGCGCTAAGCCGCCCGCCGCGGGTCTGTGGCCATATTAAACAAACGGCACACGTGGTCATGTTATAGAAGTTTTCAACGTCAACATTGAGTATTTATCGCACAGTTCCTTTCGTGGCTGATAGCGATACTCTGTTTTTCACTGCAAAGCTTCCGAGCGATACAACACTGTCGTCAGTTTGCGAAGACGTATCGATGTGCTAGCAAGTAATCGTAAACTCGAATGCCTTTCTCTGCTTTTTCCGAGCGCCTGTACGTCCGCAACACTCCCACACGGCCTTAAGGCAACGTGATACCAACAGGTGCTTCGTTTAGCAAGTTTGTCGAGTGCTTCGATGGCAAAACCCTCAAAACTTGACTCGTGAGCACGCACGCGCCTTCTCGCAGTAGATCAAGCTACAGTGCGCTCGCGTCCAGAAGCAGCATTCCAGTGGCTGCCGTTTCCAAACGATGCGGCGCTCAAGATTGCGACTAACACCACTGCGGCGAAGCTAAGCGCGAATGCACAGGATGCAAAAACAACAGCAAGCTCCTTGCACGCGACAATTGACCACTTGCAGAAGTACGACTGCGCATGCGCCAATACCGGCCGCGGGGCGGCGCTTCGTGAGTGCCGTCTCCGTGGTTGGAAAGCAAACTGCGCAGCTCGGGCGTGACATGCCGGCCAACTGAGTCGCTTTCGGCTGCACGAGCTATTATTGTGGAAATGGAAATAGTAATTTCTTTTGATTTCCGCCCGCGAAGGTTAATGTGGAGAAGTTTGTGGACGGCAGCGGTGAAGCGGTCGAACCCGGACGGCACGCCGTGGCAGCTAACAGTGCATTCTAGGATCTGTGGCTTATGCAGGCGACTTCTATTCCCTTGTCATCTCCTGCCAGTTCTGCAACGCTGAACAGAAGGTCAGCGACGTGCTGGCAGGGCTCGCTGAGGCTGTAAAATATAAAGAATGCAGTTTTCCTTCGCGCTCGTCACTGAGTGACCCTAAGTATATGCGAGTACGATTAAGCGATTTGTGAAAAACGGCGCAAACAGATTCGGCCAGTTTATGTACTTCATGTCATTTGTGAGTCTGCGCTCGTCTTCTTTTTTTCCGTACATGTTATTTGTGTTGCGCTCTCTTCCACCATGACTTCGAACCAATTCGTCAAACTATCTGCCTTGATGAGTATTCGCGAGTGAGCGGGAGCGTACTGGCCTGCGGACGCACGCGCTGCCCATATTTAAGCTAATATAACGTATAATAAGATAGGTTGGCGTAAGCTTTGAGGCCTTAGCGCTCGCAAAAACAGACTGAATAAACTACCGCGTACATATAGCGCATGCGAAATTTGGGATACGGCTTCGTAAACCACAAGCATGCAACACAACAGTTTGGCGAAACAGCACGAGATGAATATCAAATTTGCAAGCTAGAAGGTGTACATCTATTGTTACATGCAACAATTAAGAGTTTGGGGAATGCGACAGGCATAAAGCACTCATCCGGCCACACATTCACAGTGCTCTCCGGCAATGTCGCCAATGGCTTTTGTGAACTATGCTGTAACCACGTAGATGCCCGACTTCATGGATGGCGTGTACGTAGCTCCTATGAGGCCAAGTGGAGGGTCTACGGTGTTTACGTTAATTTTTTATGTGCTTGACTTAACCCTCTTTTTCTTAAAGCCCATCGGCGGTGTGCCTGACAAACGGACGAAGTGTTGGCATGAAGATAACCCCACGCATTGTCGCTCGTTATCCAGCGCTCTGAGAAGTCAGTTGTCCGTCCCATTTGCAAAAACGGCAAGAGAATGAAGTCCTCGTCAATCACATTCAAGGCAGGTCATATATGGCAACTACCAAAGAACGTCGACGCTTTCACAAAAGGTGAAAGAAGCTCTGCAAACACAACGTCGCCACTCGATGCCGCCGTACCAAAGCAAGGCTGGAGCCGGGATGTTTTCCAACCAAGCGGCGAGGCGCTAGCTTCCTGTTTTTCGCGCTAGGTGGCGCTCCGACTTCTGCAAGTGGTCAATTCGTGCCGACCCTGAAATGAAAGGTTCTTCAACCGCTTTATTCTCGGGTCGGTAAAAAAAAAAAAAATGAAGGGACAGAGAAACAAAATATACGAAAAAAAGGAAAGAAAGGTAGAACTAAATATTTCAGTAACATCCTTCAAGTGTACAGTGTGGGCTCCTTAGTCTGAGTTCGCGAAATTTCTGGTTTAAAGAACGGAGCATCACGGTTCTCGCGAAACGTCTTTATCTTTCCCTCTGTTTGTCTCACTCAATTTTTTTCTTTTCAGCTTTCTTTCTTGTGAGTTTTCTTTCTTCCGCTGCTAGCGACGGGCCTGTCGTTCAACGACAACATTAACAAAGCGAAGGAAAGGAAAGGGCTGCGTGAGGAAGAAGGAAAGACATGTCGCCGACTCGCGCGCGTTGACTTCCGCGAACCCGTTTCCATCACCGATGTAGTCACGACGACAACCGGCGCAGCATTATACACGTTCAGCACCTCTCTCTCTCTCTCTCTCTAAACTGTCTTCCCTCGCCCTCCTAGACATTCCGAGTGTGCAGCTCCCGCCTCCTCTCATCGTGCGCGACGAGCACACGCGCACGCGGATCCACGTGTAGTCTCCCGCCTTCGCGTAAAGCACGCTCCGGTACGTGCTCCACGCAACGCCTGGAAACACGCCCTGTCGCGGATAGCCAGTGCGGATACACGGCGGCGAGCAAGAGGAGACGGGAGAGGGAGGGAGCCGTTTCAGTTACGCGCGCGTGATTTACGCGAGCTATTTACTTTCAACAAAGAGCATTCGCAGTAAGCGCTCGGCGACCGAAGAACTGTCAAGGGCTCGCATGAGCGCGCGCATGGTGCGGAAGCGCCAGACAACACGAAATGCGAGCGAACTACAACACAGGCCTCAGTGGAGCCCCCCCCCCCCCCCCCCCCCCCCCCACAATTTGAGATCACGAACGCAGCGCAGGCAGCAAGGACGAAACGAGAGAATTCGCGTCTGATCGGGCAACGTATGACTGCGGGACTATACTGTCCATTCCATTTTTTTTCTCGACTTGTGTACATGGATTGTAAAAAAAGTCCTCTGAGTAGCGTTTGTTGAAGGAAAGAGTGGTTGCGGTGCTCCGTAACTTGATTCCGGCCAGAACAATGCCTAAGCATACTAAAGCAACAGCTTAGCTATGATATCATCTCGACCGGGTGAGGTTGGTCTTCACCGCAACAATCAGGAAATGACGCAACCGAGAATCGTGATGATGAAAAAAAAAAGTAGGAAAGATTGTATTTACTTCATTGGCACATGGTTGTGACTCTTATCCGAGTCTCGAGCGGTTCTGATCTAACACGGGGGCCAGGACGGCCTTAAATAACCCCTCTTTCCTTCGTTGAGGGAATCCACTGGCCAATCACAAACGCCGAATCGTTCACCGTCTTCATCGCCCCTGACTGGTCGTCAGCGTGCTGCTCGGAGAGAGAGAGAGAGAGAGAGAGAGCAAATGATAAAGGAAAGGTAGGGAGGTTAACCAGGACTGAGCCCGGTTGGCTACCCTACACTGGGGAAAGGGAAAAGGGGACGGAAAGATTAAAGGAAGAAGAGAAAGTCCACTGCGGATATCGTTCGGTCACTCAGTCCGGATCACAGACGCTGACTCAGTCCAGTAGCCTTCAAATATCGCAGCAGAGCTTTTGTGGCTTTTTGTAGCTGCGATATGTGAGGCCATGGTCCCAAGATCTTCTTCAAGGTGAACGGTGTTCTATCTAGCTGATTCAGAGCTGTGCAGAGGTCATGTCTTTCGTTTTGAAAAAATGGGCAGTAGCACAGGAGATGTTCTATAGTTTCCTCCGCACCACAGGCATTACAGTCGGCGCTATCAGTCATTCCAATCAAAAATGTATATGCATTGGTGAATGCGACGCCCAAGCGTAAGCGGCACAGCATTGTTTCCTCATTTCGCAGAAGTCCTGGTAACAGCCGCAGTTGCATAGAGGGGTCGAGGGAATGCAATCGTTCTTGGGTGAATTCAGGTGTGTGCCACTTCTCTAATGTCATACGGTGTGCTACCTTGCTTAGGTGTTGGGCTGCGTCGGCCCGCGATAAAGGTACAGACACAAGGGTTGCTCCTTCGTGTGCTTTCCTAGCAGCCTCGTCAGCGAGGTCGTTGCCGGAGATACCGCAATGGCCAGGCAGCCACTGAAACACGACGTCGTGTCCTTTCGCTATCATACGATGGTGCATTTCTCGTATCTCCGACACTAGTTGTTCACACGACCCGCGACGAAGAGATGATAGAAGACATTGCAAGGCCGCCTTCGAATCGCAGAATATTGCCCACCGATTAGCGGGTTGGTTGTTAATGTAATGAACGGCACCTCGGAGGGCAACAAGCTCCGATCCGGTCGATGTTGTCATGTGAGAAATCTTGTATTGGACGCTAATTGATCGTGATGGTATAACCACTGCGCCGGTGGAGCTGGTCTGAGTGGAAGAGCCATCCGTATATATGTGAACTCGGTCAAAGTAGAAAGTGTTCAAACAATCCAGAGCTGCTTGCTTCAGGGCCAAGGTAGGCAGGTCGGTCTTCTTTCTTATCCCTGGAACTGTGAGACGCACTTGAGGTTGTTCTAAACACCACAAAGCTGAGGTTGAACGTGCTGAGGGTGTGAAGCCCGATGGTAGACAGGCACGATGGACGCTGACCTCGTTGGAGAAAGACGCCTGTGGTCGTCGTTCTGGCAGGCAGGCAAGAGAGCTTGATTGCATGCGTGAAACATGACGAACATGGGCCCTAAGCGTGTCGACGCTAATGTAAGTTGTGATCGGATGGTCTCTAGCCATTATAATGGTTCCTGCTGTTGAGGCGCTCCGTGGAAGTCCTAGGCAAACACGTAGTGCCTGTGCTTGTACGCTCTGCAGTACTCGAAGATTTGACTTGCATGTTTTAGCAAGCACGGGAGAACTATAACGTAGCAATCCGATAAAAAGTGCTCGATATAACTGTAGCATGGAGGCCACAGACGATCCCCATGTTTTCCCGGCGATAAACTTGAATACATGAACAACAGATGTGAGCTGCTTCTTCAATTGGGCAACATGAGGGCTCCAAGAGAGGTCCCGGTCCACAATGACACCCAAAAACCGATGATTTCTCTTGTAGGAGATAGACTGGCCATTAATGCATACTGGATAACGAGACATTGGTTTTCTTGTAAAAGCGACTAGCGCACATTTTTCTGTTGAGATGGTAAGGCCTTGTGTCTGAAGATAGTGAGATGCCTGTGTTGCTGCTTTCTGCAGCCTTGCGCGAACCTGCAGACGAGTGACCGCTGATGACCAGATGCAGATGTCGTCGGCGTAGATTGAGACACTCACTGTTTCCGGTAGGGATTCGGCCAGCCCAAGAAGCGCGAGGTTGAAAAGAATAGGGCTTAGGACCCCACCTTGGGGAACTCCTCGGCATATGTAGTGGTCGGTAGTCGGACCATCTTCCGTACGTACGAACAAGGACCTTTGTGTCAAGTAGTTTCTGATCCATCGATATACTCGCCCTCCTAGTTCAATTGTCAAAAGTGCGTCTAGAATGGGTTGATGGGAAACGTTGTCGTAAGCGCCTTTCACGTCCAGAAAGAGCGCTACTGATAATCGTTTCCATGATTTTTGCTGTTCTACAGATGACACTAAATCGATGACACTGTCAATCGATGAACGGCCTCGTCGAAATCCCGCCATAGAATCAGGGTAAATCTTGTGGTGTTCTAGGTACCATTCGAGACGCATGAGGATCATGCGTTCCATGAGTTTCCCGACGCAGCTAGCAAGTGCTATAGGCCGATACGATGCCAGTTCGAGCGGCGACTTTCCTGCTTTCAGTAGAGGTACCAGGCGGCTGCGTTTCCACTCCTGTGGGACGACACCATCTTGCCATGAACTATTAAAAAGGCTGAGGAGTTCTCTTCGTGCTTCTCGGCCTAGGTGGCGCAAAGCAGTATATGTTATGCCATCGGGCCCTGGTGAAGACGAACACCTACAGAGCACCATAGCAGCCTCTAACTCTTCCATAGAGAATGGAGCCTCCATACTGGTATCTCGTGGACCGGGGATGTCGCTTAAAGCCATGTCAGGGACTGAAACTGTGCGGCCGGCGATTTTCGCGCAAAATTCCTCTGCAACGTCTATCTCGCGGCGGTTTTGATAGAGAGCAAGGGCGTTAAAAGGGTGTCGTTGCTGGGGTCTTGAGCAAAGACCCCGTAGGGTACGCCACACACGGGACAATGGCTTGCGGGGGTCTAGTGACTCGCAAAAGCATTTCCATCTTCGATTCGCTAGCTTATCCATTCGGCGTCTTATCTTCTTTTGCATGCGCCGAGCTTCTCTGAGGTCAAGAATTGACTTTGTGCGCCTGTACCTCCTTTCAGCACGGCGTCGTATTGTACGAAGCCTTTCCAATTCAATGTCATTCTCTGTACGCTTTTTCGAATGTGTGAAGCAACGCGTGCAATCTTGCATTGCGTCTGCAATCACGTCTTCTAATCTGCGTGCGATATGTTTCTTGCAGGTATCTTCTACTCGATCTTGAAAGACTGACCAGTCGATTTGGCGAGATACATCCGGTAATGCGGCGTCTAGTCCATCGATTCTCACATAGGTCGGAATATGATCACTGCCATGTGTTTCAATATCAGTGAACCACTGCACGCTCGAAGTCAGGCAACGTGAAACTAAAGTCAAGTCAAGGCAGCTGCTGTACGTTGTTCCTCGCAGAAATGTCGGACTTCCGTCATTTAGAAGACACAGGTTGTGGCCTGATGCAAAGGATATTAGTGACCTGCCCCTCGAATTTATCCTGGGGCTTCCCCATATATGGTGGTGAGCGTTGAAGTCCCCTGTTATTATCCAAGGACCGGGAGTAGCAGCCATAATATCTTCTAGTCTCTTGCTGTCAAACTGACTTGTTGGGGATAGGTAGACGCCAATAATAGTAAAAGACAGCCTCTTCTTTTTCACACTAACACAGACGTATTGATTACCGTCGTGTGGCGCTACGGGTTGTGAAAAATACGTTAGGTCCTTGCGAATGTACACCAGAACCTTACTACTATGGACACACGTTGTTGACACAAAAGGTTCATACCCTGATAGTCTTATGGAAGCTGATAAGTTCGGTTCACAGATCACCAGTATAGGAAAGTGGTAGTCAAACACGAACTGTCGAAAATCCGAAATACGTGACCTTAGGCCTCTCGCATTCCATTGGAATATGGAGGCACTTCTGACATCATCCCGGAATGATCGCTGTTGCTGTCGATGAGCCATGGTTCTGCTGTAGAAGTTCTCAAGCACTGCTCGGGGTGCTCATGTCTTCAACAGGCTACTCGTGTTCGTGGTGTACCTGTCTCCAACGTGTCACAATAAGAGGCGACCACCTGCCGTCGATGCTTTACCCCGGGAGTTCTCGGCGAGTACCCTTCCAGCAATAATTGGCCACTTTGTGACGGTCAGGTTACTGTCTTGAAGCGAAGTGAATGATGAGGCGTGAACATCAACCTTGACCGCTGCGTGTTGCTGGAGGAGGAGGAGGAACTTTATTATTGCAGAAACCGTTGCGCGGTTTATTCCTGGTTGGTTCCCTCTGACAGGGCTGCACTGGCGATCGCGGCTCGCCGGGCCTGATCGAGGGTCGCCAGTTGGCTTCCCAGGTCCAGTTCGGTGGAGCATCCCCCCATCGCCAGCTGTGGTAGTCGATGGCTTTTTGGAAAACGTAGGTCGATCATAACAGCTATAAGAGAAAAGGGGACTCTGGCTTAGTTTTGGCTATCTAGGGTTTCTTAACGTGCACCTTAGTATAAGTACACGTTCGGTCTTGGGCCCCGGTCAAAGCCAACCCCGGCTAGAACTGCTTTAACAGCGCTAGTGTGCTTTTTACAAGCAACGGGACTGATCGAAAAACTATAGTGGGCAAACCGACGCGTTCTTTTCTTTATTTTTCTCTCTTGTTTTCTTCTCTTCATTCCTGCCCTTACCTCATCCCCCTGTGCAGAGTAGCCAGCCGGACACCTAATTAGGTTAACCTTTCTGCCTTTCAACGCTTGTTTTCTCTCTCTCTCTCTGTCTCTCTCTGTTTCTGTCTCTCTCTCGTTCTTGCATATCATCTCTAACGGGATAATCGCGCTCAGACACAAAACGCCTTAACCACTAATGAGGGGTGCTGAATTCCATGCTGAATAATGCTGCATTCCAATCTCATCATGATTTAGTTAGCAGAATTCCAAAATACACGAAAAGTGACCGAGCGAGGAGGCAGCCTATGTGTGTATTCACAATAGGTAACGAACAGTGATGGAAGCTTGGCGTTGCCAGAGAATCCATTTCTTCAGGTGGCATCGTAAGAATAATCGGTCGCGCTATCATTTGATCTTGCTTCATTGATAGGTATGTGCGCGTACTTCGGTGTTGTTCAGTCTTTCTGGACAGTGTTTCCCAATCGGACGCATTTTTGCGGCCGTCGGAAGTTCACGTAACAGCTAACGATATCGTAATCGCCGTTTGCTGCTGGAATTTCAGTTGCATTGCGAATGATTTTTCTGAAATTGTAGAAGAAACACTCTCAGTACTGCACACTTTCTGACACATGTTTTGTAGAAAAATAACCGACCGAGGTCCTGAACCTCAAAGTCTAAAAGAGCTCTGAAACAAACATTATCCTGGGATATTCAAGACGAAAATGAACGTTTCGCGAAGTATTTATGTTTGCGATCTCCATACGACGATATGCAGTTAAAATTCGATTTAACGAAGTGATGACCACGCTCGGATTATTTCGCTAAATCGGAAAGTTCGGAAAATCGAGCAACAGATTTTTCGGTACATCGAAATCTAGAATTATAACGCAGCGACAGCCAAAAGGTACCGCGGCATTGCATTTGCCGCTAACCCAAGCCTGCGCGTGTAAAGAATCCGCGAGAGCGACCCAACTACCGCCGCCTCTAGCGCCATCTGTTACATTAGAACACCAGCGACTGCTGAGTCCATTGTTTGGCGCATGAGCGCGCCGTGCAGCCTCGTCAAAATAAAGCTAAGGCCGTGACTAGGGTGCCTGGATGTTTTAACGCGGTAACGGTAGAGCGCACGCTAAAAAAAAAAAAAAAACACCCTTGTCTGCGTAAAAATGAGAAAATCACAACTTTTTTTTACTCATTTATTTCTGGAAAAGATTCGTTAAATTGGTTTTAATGCAAGCTAGTTTCGTTAATTCGGGTTGATGAGAACATTAAACCTTATGAGTACTTGCCGGCGAGTTGAAATTCCTTCGTTAGATCGGGAACTTCGTAAAATTGGGTTTCGTTAGATCGAGTTTCAGCTATAGAAGCATGATCCTTCTCTTGAGTGATTGCAAAAAAAAAAAGGAAACGCTCTACCATGAAACACAGTCCGGGTGTATACCGTTAAACTAAAGCAACCCCGTTTAACGCGTATACTTTTCGCCCAGCGAATTTCGACCAAAAGTTCCATTCGTTATGACTCAAGTTCACGCGACGTTGCTGTCACCGCAAGTAGCGTGATTCCTTCTCTTCTGGCGGTCGCAAGAGACATCCGTCTTCACGTACATGCGAGTGACGAGCACACAGAAAATCAGACGCCTACAAACCCCCTGAGCCAAGCGCCGGAGGCTTGTGCGAGCGTGATCTCAGGTAATGGACTTTCATATACGGCCAACGAAAAGCGAGTGATGAGCTTCTTGCACGCTTCACTCCTAGATGGTAAAACACAAGTTTTTGTTGCCTGCAGACATCCTCTGAAAGTGCTCCATTTACGCATCTTAACAGGTGAAACCATCCTTTTTAAAAATCAAAGTGAAAGCTATATTCAACGGTGCGATTTTAAAAGCGTCAGTGGTAGTAAACAGCCTTTCATGTCGCGTATTCTCTAACTTTCAGAGATAGGCGCAGTCCCGAAAGTATAACGGTGCACAGTTTATGGTGTAAAAGCGTTTAAAGTGCTTGTCAGAAACTCTTGAGTGGTATATAGGTAGGAGGTTGTTTGCACGTCTCAGTTCCAAAGCAGCATAAAGCGTTATGTTAAAATCAGTTGAATGGCGACTCTTATTTTCCCAGTTCCGGTTGTTTTAAATCGCTCGCCAAAAAAAAATTATGCCCCATTTAAATATTGTAGAAGATCCTCATGCAATCAGCACCTGTAGAAATTTAGCCTTCAACGTTCCAGAAGCACCTATCACGAACAGACTCGTAGAGCTCGAAGTTCTTCGTGTGGCTCTGCTCCACATTGGAACCATAGCTCCACTGTTCCAGACGCCGAAACAATGCCCTTAACATGCTACAAGCATCATTGGCCGATTATCCGTCAATGCCCCGTCTTTCTACATATGTCTGGCCCGTACACTCTCGACGGTATCCATTTCAGCAAGGGAGACAGAAACACTGTCATGGCCGCCAATCACATCCATGTGGCTTTTAAGAAGCGCAGATGGCTGTAGTTGCTCTTCGGTTCACCACTTCTTCAGCGCAGTGACGGTAGTCGGGTAATGGCCTGTGGCTCATGAACTTTTCGTAGTTTTCTTTAAAATGCGTTTTCTGTCTCGTTCTCTACGTGAGTGTGAGGCCATACACCTTCTCAGTTTATATGCACAGAAATGTGGGCAGATATGCATGCGTCAGTGTGGGACTCCGCAACGTAAGTCAGTGTGGGACTCCACAACGAACCTGATGAAGATATGCCACGTCCTGCAAGCAGACGTACAAGTTGCACACCTTCTAATCGATGCATATATACGGAAATCGCGTAAGTAGCTGAGTGCTGTAGGACCGGGAAAGACGTCAAAGAAAAGAGCATGAAGAACTCATCCAGTTACTTCTGCTACCTTTAACGACGTAGGCGTTTATTGATTGATTTATTTATTTTCTTGTGCCGAATCATTCATAAGCCGTCTCGCGGACCAATCGCAATTACGTGTTCACGCATGCGACCAGGGTCCATGGCATTTATTCCTCGTGCGTCAGCACACCAGCCACAATACTGTGTGCCTGCAGTCCAACGGCGTCTCCGTGTATTCCACTATCCCGCGTGCTCGACTGCCGTGATCGTCGAGAACCGTGCAGCGGCTCGTAACAAAGTGTCACTGCCATGGCGTGCGCCGCACTTGCAGCCGCGGCGGCTGCGGCGGCGGCTAATTAGGAGCACGGGCCCCGCTCTGAAGCATGCGCGCGTCCGTGCGTGCCTTCGCAGGCGCTGCGCGCGTGACAACTTAATTGACCGATATGACGGACGCGCGCGCTAAACTGACGTTTCTCCCGAATACGCGCGCACTGGCCCTGGCTGAAGGCTCGGTACACATCTGAGAACCCGCGTAGGTGGTTGAAGCGCGCCCGCTGTGACCTGGGTTTGTGGATCGTTATCACGCGGAATCGTATATTCCCCGCGGTTCGTGGTGCTTGCGTTCCTGGGGTCCTTGTTTTTGCATGCCTGCGGTCTGTCCATTTTCGTTTGCTGTGAGGCGTTCGTGAATGCCGACAGTCAGAATAGGCGCTGGGACTGATCTCGTTTGCCGCTGCCGAAAGAGCTCGATCGTGTCGATGCGACACAGTTTGTTGCGTAGATTCAAACGCCTGCTGCCGCCACCTGTATGCGAACGGTGCCTGGCAGCCGAGAACCGTCTTGTGTATATGGATAGAGCCTCCATAACATACTCCGGTGTGCAAAAGTAACGGTGTGTAACTTCAATTTCTGAGCGCAATCTTTGTGCGTTAACTATAGCGTATCTGTCGTCGTGGCTTCCTCTTGAGAACGTTGTTCGAGGATAGCACCACACGGTAACAACAAAGATTGTGAACTACTCCCTCAGGTATATATAACTGACCGACGTTTCATATGAAACGTCGGTCAGTTATATAACTTAGGGGATGTTCTGTTACGTATTTGAAAGAGGGCTTTCGTTGCACGAAACAAAAGCCTCAGGCCACTACTCAAAACGTACACTCAGATATAATACCTCATATAACTATGGCATGAAGGTTTAGCTAACAAACGCGTCTTTAAAGCTGGCTGTTACTCGGGTTTTACACTATATCGTGAGCCTATACGTACAAGCATATACCGCAAAACTTCAGTGTGCTTTATAAAAGTGTTTGCTTACCTACACTTTTTATGTCGGCCGTGAGTTCTGCCGTGGGGCAGAACTCACGGGCGAAGCACATTCGGGTGCCGTCAAGCGGCAAAAGAATTCCGCGAACGCGGTCCGATACCGACGGCAACCATTTTTCCCTTTCCCACTCTCACGCGAAATCTCACCGCCGCGTGGCAATTAGTGTCAAGGTATACGCACCAAGCGCAAGCGAAGTTGTAGACTTATTTCCAGGAATTCGGAAACATCACAGCAATAAACGTTGGTGTAACGGCCGGAACATCGCAGACAGCCTGTTGACAAGGTGTTTCAGGAGGTGGTGGGGGTGAGGCAGTGGGGAGGTTGGAAAGAAGGGCTACAAGTGGGAGGCGTATATACTTGGCCAAGCGAACAAGCGTGGGGGATTGCGTTACGAGCGCAGATTGTTTTCGCTGGGCGGTCTGTGCTTCATTAGCTACGTGCCTGAGCTGTGCAACCCTCCGTTGGCGCGGAGACAAGTGGTCGACAAATAAGGGGCGACATGGTATAGCGTGCGATCTCCCCATAGCGCTTCTGCGCCCTGGACTCCGCCTCTTCGCTCGCTTGATAGACAGCGCTAACAAGTGTTCCGCGGGAACAGTGAGAAGATTTTCGAGGAAAACCGCTTCGAGATTCCTGTTAACAGCGTGTAACGAGGGAGACAAGCTTTCGAAAGCACATCGTCGCGTGTGTGAGAAGCTGATTACGGACAAAGAATAACATCGTTCACTTGTTGTTTGATTGCCTAAGACTGCGGAGAAAGAGACGCGGAGCGATAAACGGACATAAATAAAATAATGGCTCCTGAAAATTTATTGCCTTTTGATCACACGAAGCTGTGCGGGAGTGTGTTTATCCAGGCCAATTAGTCACAGGAGACCCGGATCATAAAAAGAAAATTGTGAGACGAACTAAAGATATATCTACGTTTAGTTCTTATCATGTGACGTCGTGAACGCCAACTTATCAATAGGCTCGAAAAGAAAAGCATGCAGTCAATGCTCTCTACCAGTACTATGGATCTGTATTTTAGAGCACCCCGCCGTGGTTGCTCAGTGGCTACGGTGTTGGGCTACTGAGCACGAAGTCGCGGGATCGAATCCCTGCCACGGCGGCGGCATTTCGATGGGGGCGAAATGCGAAAACACCCGTGTACTTAGATTTAGGAGCACGTTAAAGAACCCCAGGTGGTCGAAATTTCCGGAATCCTCCACTACGGCGTGCCTCATAATCAGAAAGTGGTTTTGGCACGTAAAATCCCATAATTTATATTATGTATTTTAGAGGATAACAAATTTGCAAGTTAAGGACCACGCAAAGGTAGGTGAAACAAATAAATGGGACATTCAGAGACAGGAAAACAACAGCGCGGTTTAGAGAGAACTTTATTGTCGCTCACCACGTTAATGAGCAGGCAGCCTCTGCCAGTGGGGTTGATCGTGGATAAACTGTATACGCTGCCAGGTATTTGTCGTCCTAGAGTGTGGGGGCCGTAGAGAGAAAACAAGTGTAATGGAGTTGGGGAAATCATGGAATGGAGTTGGGGAAATCATGGAATGCGCAAAGCAGATAACTGGAGCATGATGTACCATAAAACAGAATGCGTGCAAATGCACCGGGCATGTCGTCGAGAAAGGTGTAACGAGGATTGGGTGATGTTATTTATCACATTACAAAATTTGCAGGCGTAGTGTAGAATCTATTGATGTGAGCCAAGCATTCTCAGAAATCACTGGCAGATGGTTTCGTTCCGGTGGTGGACATAAAATATAGGCTGATGATGAACGATTATGTAGGCGCATATTATAGGACTGCGGCTCGTGGATTTTCCGGAAGAACTGCTTGAAAAGTGACAGTACTATATACACGTATTGTCGGCTACAAAGGTACCATGTAGCTGAACATTTTCAGCATTTTATTTTTAGCGGGTTGTAAAACTCTTCTGTCACAATAAAAACCAAACGAAGATGTCCCTGCCGCGCATGCTGGATGCATCCTACCTTTCGCCTTGAAACTTAGCGGGTTGCCTGAGTGTCACGACTCAGCGTCGATGCGTTAGCTCCTCCTGAGTGGTGGCATAAGGGGGTGGAGTCTGGTGCCTGGCTTTCGCCAATTACCGTCGTGAACGAGACAAAGGCCTGATGAAATCAAGCAAAAGCAGTGATTTAATGTGATTGCTCAGCAACAAAATAAACTGACGTTGTTAAGTAATGGATATGAATATGTTAGACGGAAACAGTACAATTACAATTCCAAAGAACAGGTGTAACCAAGTTAAACAATTACTATGTGCAATCGCAACAGGAACAATGGACATCAGTTCCAACTAGATTCCTAAACAGTAATCGAGAAGGCAAATGTTTAGAGTCCACAGTCCACAGAATCAAAAGCGACATACAGTCAACCGGGCGCGCCGGCAGTCCGTCCCAACCGATGCGGCCCGTAAGTGACCCTCGAAGTCGGCGCCTCGACGTCGGCGGCTGGCTTCCACGGCGGCGGGCGGTGTTCGGTGTCGGGGCGTGATGTCGGCAGCTTATTTGCCCGGGAGTTGCTCGGCGTTCGTTTATCGTCCCCGGAGCAGACTGGTGAAGTGTAGGATCGGCGTGCTTTTATAAGCCTCTCGAGGCGCCAGCGTTCACTTCTTGTCGTCTAGACATGGTTCACACACGCGCACACTGGTCCTCGCCGTAGTTCGGGCTCCACTGGCGGTCACCTTCACCGGCAGTCCATTTAATCACACACAAAACAATAGCTGCGGACGAGGTCGGCTTCACGTAGGCCGGGCTTGCTTCCACCGTGGTTTAGACTCTGCTAGCGGTCACCTTCACTGACAAGCAATTTAATAACACACAAAACAACAGCCACGGATTCACCCGGACTCACGTAGCCCGGGTGTGTAGCCACCAAGGTTTCAACCCTACAAGCGGTCACCTTCTCCGGCGAACACATAAATCACACACATTACAGCAGTCACGAACACATAGCTCAACGTGCTCTGGATGTACCCAAGATCACGTTCTCCACCGTTTGCGAAACTGTGCGGCATGTAGGCTTGCGGCCCACTCTTAAAGAAGGGATGCTCAATAGGCGTGCATGCATAGGATGCGGGGGCGGAGAATTGAAGAAATAACGCGACTTTTGTGACACTGCCCCCCACTTCTAGAATATTATTTTATAATATTCATCATACCACAAAAGTCGCTTGGTATCAACACAAGACTCACATCTATTGATGGTTACACATTAAAGACTGTGGTTGCCGAATATCTGTTTCACAATCTGCTCAGATAATCTGCTCCCACATTTTCTTTTCCCTTTATGTGTTTTACGGTGAACTGGTACTCTTGAAGTAACAGGCTCCATCGAAGGACTCTACTGTTCAGTTGCCGTGCCTGTCTCAAGTAGCTTAAAGGTTGATGGTCCGTCTGGACGACAAAGGGGGCCCCATAGAGATACACCGAGAATTTCTGTATCCCCCACACGAGTGCTAGACATTCTCTTTCAATCGTGCTATAGGCTCTCTCCCTAGGCAGCAGTTTTCTGCTAGCATAGGCTATGGGATGAAGTGTTCCGTCGTGGTCTTGCATTAGGACTGCTCCGAGACTCGTGTCGGAGGCGTCTGTACGTAGCACGAACGGCCTACTGAAATCTGGAAGCCGCAAAATGGGAGCGCTGGATATCTTGTTCTTCAGTTCTTGGAATGCCTTCTCGTGTATCTGCGTCCAATTTACTATGTTTCTCTCGCCCTTTTTGGTTAGCTCCGTAAGCGGTGCGCTGATCTCGGCGTAACCCGGGATAAAATCTCTGTAGTAGCCAGTCAGTCCAAGGAAGGCGCGCACTTGTCTCTTCGTTTTCGGCCGTGAAGCTGCTTCTATCTTGCTTAAAGTCTTTTCCAATGGTTCTAACTTTCCTCCTCCAACTCGATGTCCAAGGAAGTCAATTTCCTCCAAGCCCAATTCGCATTTACTCGGGCGCACAGTCAGACCGGCGGCCTGGATCCGCTCAAAAAGTTGACTCAACGAGGCAAGGTGGTCTTCCCACGTTGCGCTGGCGACGAGCACGTCGTCGTAGTAATGCTCCACGTCTGGTATCCCTTCCACGACTCGACGCATCAATTTGGCGAAAACAGCGGGTGCGGTCTTTATACCGAAGGGCATGAAACTAAATTGATAAAGTCCCGCTGTGGTGGAAAATGCTGTCTTGGGCCTCGAGTCCTCCGACAGGGGAATTTGCCAGTATCCTTTCGTAAAATCCACCTTCGAGAAAAATTTCTTGTCTCCGACTGTGGCGAAAACAGCGTCAGCCCTAGGCATGGGTTCTGCATCTGCCACTAATACATCATTCAAGCGGCGGAAGTCTATGCACAGCCGATTTGTCTGGTCCGGCTTCTTCACCAGCAACACTGGCGAATTGTAAGGCGATCCTGATTTTTCGATTATTCCGAGCCTTTCCATTTCCTTTACCTCCTTTTCTATATCTTCTCTAGTAGCAAACGGCAGCGCATATTGCTTGACATTTACTGGGGCCTCGGTCGTGGTTTCTAAGTGGCATACGGCCCAGTCTGTCTTCCCTGGAACATTGGAGAAAATGGGTGCTCTCTTTTTCATTTCGTCTAGAAGTTCTTGTCGCTGTGTCGCAGTCAGGCGGGGCGCGAGCTTCACGTCTTCGAAGGTCTCATTTTCCACGAATTCTGGCACTGGAATGCTTTTCCCTTCTTCTTCTGTGACGCTAACTATTGTGTTACTCTGTTTTGACGTTTGTGTGCCGTCTCTGTCCTCGTATTTTTTTAACAGGTTGGCATGGAAAACTCTGGGTCCTCCTACAGTCTCGATGGCATAGTCGACATCACCTTTCTTTGCTTTTACTTCGAAAGGTCCCTTCCACTGCAGAAGCAACTTGTTTTGTTCTGTCGGTAGCAGGACTAGGACTTTGTCTCCCGGCTGAAACGTTCTCTGCTTTGCTTGTCGGTTGTACAGCTTCGCGTATCGAGCGCCGGCCCTCTCGAGCTCTTCGTGTGCCAATCGACACGTTTCCTCTAAACGGTTGCGAAGGTCGATCACGTGTTGATATGTGGTCTTTGCTTCTTCATCTAGGGCATGGTTCGTCCAAACCTCCTTTAGAATCGTTAGGGGACCTCTGATGTGGCGACCATACAAGAGCTCGAAGGGGGAAAACCCAAGGCTTGCTTGAGGTACCTCCCTGTAGGCGAATAACAAAGGGGCCAGGTAGCGGTCCCATTCTCTCGGCTTCTCTGCGCACATTCGCTTTAACATAAGCTTCAGGGTCCCGTTAAATTTCTCCACCAAGCCGTTGGCCATGGGATGATATGGCGTTGTGTGCAACTGCCGGACGGATAAGAGGCGGGCGACCTCTTTCATCAGTTCTGATGTAAAGTTAGATCCACGATCGCTAAGTATTTCGTTAGGCACTCCCACACGGGAGAACATTTCTACCAAGGCCTCAGCCACACGCTCTGTCTCGATGCTCGGTAGGGCGACCGCATCCGGATATCTTGTCGCGTAGTCCATAAGAGTCAATATATAGCGATTCCCGCTTCTGGACGGTGGCTGTATAGGCCCCACAATGTCGATTGCGACCCGCTTAAATGGGGTGTCTATGATTGGTACCCTCCCCAGAGGCACATGTGGTACTCTCCCTTTAGGCGTCGTTCGTTGACAGATATCGCAAGAGGCCACAAACCTCTTAACGTCGGCGGTAAGGCCCGGCCAAAAAAATTCTTCCATGATGCGATCTTTTGTTTTCTGAGCTCCCAGATGCCCGGACATGATCCCGTCATGGGCCATTTTCAGTACGGCTTCTCGATGTTCCTTCGGAACGACTAATTGCTGAACATACCTTCCATTTGGTTCTGTGTACGTGCGGTACAGAAGCCCGTTTTCTTGCTTAAACTCAATCTTGCTCTGCTGATCTCTGCAGGTTAGCCTTTTGCCGATCTGCAAAAAGCAGTGTCGCAACGACTCGTCTCTTTCTTGTGCCTCGGCGTATGTTCCCGCTGTTCCGGGGGTAGTTTCTACGTCGGGCGTTTTCAGTCTCTCAAATTTCTTTCCGGCGTTCTTCGCCTGGGCTCTTGTTACGGCGGCAGCGGTCGCCTCCTCCCTTGCCGGTAAATCATCCGTCTCCTTCGCTGCCTCGCTTGACGGCCCGTCCGGTGCTTTAACACCCTCTATGTTCCCTAGTATCACATCATACAAAGGCTCCTGCATACAAAGGGCGGTGATGTTGCCGCAGAAATAGGGGGTCTCGACGTGGATTCGAGCTTCAGGAAGCATCTTCACGGTACCATCAACTAAATAAACTGGACTACTTTCCCCTGTGAGCTGGTCGTCGTTGACAAGGCTTCTTCTGACTATTACTGTGTTGCTTCCCGTATCGCGTAGTACAGTGACAGATTTCCCGCCTATATTGCCGGCCACAACAGGCATTCCCTCGACTAGGAATTGCGGCCGTGTCATCATTACAGCATTCACTACAGGAATTTTGTTGCCATTCTTTAGCTCAACATATCCGTCACGGATACATTCCTGGTTGTCTGCCTTGCCAGGTGCATAAACACATGAAGCCTGAGGCTTCTCCTTCCATCTCTGTTGGCAAGTGTCTGCCTTGTGCCCTTTTCTACCGCATTTAAAGCAAACGGGACCATACCCGCCAACAAAGTTGCTCTTGCACTGTGCTGCATGGTGCCCCGTCCTACCACAAAGGTAACATTTTGGTGGCACCCTTTGACTGGCTCTCCTGTCGTCAGTTTCAATTCTCGCGGCGTCTTCTCGTCCGTCTCTCTTCACCTTTCCCAAGTTAGTGCCTCCTTGTGCTTCGAGAAATCGATCGGCCAGTCCCAGCATTTCATCAAGTGATTCAGCTTTCCTCTCCTTAAGGTAAAGCGACAAGTTCGGGTGGCAACTACTAAGAAATTGCTCCTTAATCAAAATCTCGCGAAGCGAAATGTAGTCCTTCTTTATCTCGGCCATCTCTATCCATCGGTCAAAATAATGGCTCAGCCTTGCCGAAAATTGCGCAGCGGTCTCGCCGTCTGCTGATCTTGCGCTCCTGAATTTTTCTCTGAAGCCCTCAATGGTGAATCGAAAACGCCTCAAGAGAGCGGCCTTGACCTTGGGGTAGCTTGACGCATCTTCCGGTGACAATCTCCCAAAGACACTTAGCGCTTCCCCGCTCAGACATGTGCTCAATACTGTAGCCCACTGCTCTTCCGGCCACCTCTGGCTCCTAGCGAGACCCTCAAAACGGCGTATATATGCATCAAGGTCATCCTTTCTTTCGTCGAATGCGATGAGAAGCTTGCTCGTATTAAGTCTCATACCGTTGTCGGCATCCCTCTCTTGAGTGCTGCTAACATTACTCGGATTCTCCCTCTCCAGCTTTCGAAGCTCCAGCTTAAGACGCAACGCTTCCACCTCACGCTCGCTCGCTTTAAGTGCTGCGGCGTGTTCTCTCTCCGCTACTTCTCGTTCTCTTTCTGATGCCTCTCGAGCCAAAGCCCTTTCCTGTCGTTGTCTCGCCTGTTCCTCCTCTATCCACTTCTTCAGCTCCGCTCCTGAGAGACCGAACTGAGTGCCGATAGATACCAACTTTTCTAACTCCATGGTAAAACAGAAAGTTGGGGTATGCAAAGAAGCGTTAAAAAAAATTCCTTTTGAAAAATATTCCCTTTTCTTTTCAACTAGAACTGTCCCTCCTAATGAAGGGGATCATTCACCAAGGTCCTCACCCCGTTCAAGGCGGCTACTTTGCACCAGAAGTCCTGTCGCGGACGCCAGATAATGTCACGACTCAGCGTCGATGCGTTAGCTCCTCCTGAGTGGTGGCATAAGGGGGTGGAGTCTGGTGCCTGGCTTTCGCCAATTACCGTCGTGAACGAGACAAAGGCCTGATGAAATCAAGCAAAAGCAGTGATTTAATGTGATTGCTCAGCAACAAAATAAACTGACGTTGTTAAGTAATGGATATGAATATGTTAGACGGAAACAGTACAATTACAATTCCAAAGAACAGGTGTAACCAAGTTAAACAATTACTATGTGCAATCGCAACAGGAACAATGGACATCAGTTCCAACTAGATTCCTAAACAGTAATCGAGAAGGCAAATGTTTAGAGTCCACAGTCCACAGAATCAAAAGCGACATACAGTCAACCGGGCGCGCCGGCAGTCCGTCCCAACCGATGCGGCCCGTAAGTGACCCTCGAAGTCGGCGCCTCGACGTCGGCGGCTGGCTTCCACGGCGGCGGGCGGTGTTCGGTGTCGGGGCGTGATGTCGGCAGCTTATTTGCCCGGGAGTTGCTCGGCGTTCGTTTATCGTCCCCGGAGCAGACTGGTGAAGTGTAGGATCGGCGTGCTTTTATAAGCCTCTCGAGGCGCCAGCGTTCACTTCTTGTCGTCTAGACATGGTTCACACACGCGCACACTGGTCCTCGCCGTAGTTCGGGCTCCACTGGCGGTCACCTTCACCGGCAGTCCATTTAATCACACACAAAACAATAGCTGCGGACGAGGTCGGCTTCACGTAGGCCGGGCTTGCTTCCACCGTGGTTTAGACTCTGCTAGCGGTCACCTTCACTGACAAGCAATTTAATAACACACAAAACAACAGCCACGGATTCACCCGGACTCACGTAGCCCGGGTGTGTAGCCACCAAGGTTTCAACCCTACAAGCGGTCACCTTCTCCGGCGAACACATAAATCACACACATTACAGCAGTCACGAACACATAGCTCAACGTGCTCTGGATGTACCCAAGATCACGTTCTCCACCGTTTGCGAAACTGTGCGGCATGTAGGCTTGCGGCCCACTCTTAAAGAAGGGATGCTCAATAGGCGTGCATGCATAGGATGCGGGGGCGGAGAATTGAAGAAATAACGCGACTTTTGTGACACTGAGATTGCCATTTCTTTATATTTTGATACTTAAAAAGTGCAGTCAATGGGGCATCGCATCAGCATCATGGGATTTTGAAACGCAATTCAACTTCCAGTCCACGTTTCGTGAATTAAGATATATCCTTGAAAAAGCATTCGATTGCGCCTGGGCGCGCGCCTAGAAAGCAACATTGGAAAATCGCAGTAACTACGATGTTCAAAAACTTATGAGGTGCTAAGTTGTTTCGAATTCGATTTTGAATTGGAAGAACAAGAGAAGACTGCCGGCTGTTGGCGGGCACCAGTAATTCAAAGGCTCGATCGTTGAACGTATAGAAAGCATGGCTTCCGACTGTCCTTAGCTTCGCACAGATCGAGCGCGGAGCGTTAATGTGTTCGCCTTCTACGAAGTGAAAATCGATTGATCACCGCTCACGAAGAAAAAAAATTAAAATGTGAAATGTCCAGTAAATGTCATTTCGACAGTGTTCTTCGATTAGAGGCCCATTAGAGTGGCAGTTATTACTTTGTTTTTGTTTTTTTTTCGCTTCGGTTTGTGGGTCCTTAGATGATTGGCGCGTTCTCCCTGCGCACAATACAGAATACATTATACATCTTTATAACGTATGGAAGTCAAATGTAAGCGCCTTGCTTTAAAAAAATGCGATCATTCTACTTTGTGTGCGCCACAGAAAGTCAGCGTTGTATAACGCATGTTGTGCCTACAGATAACTAAACTAAGGAGCTTTGTAGTACCGTTTCGGACGCTACATTACATTAGCGCCTCTTCACTCCACTCTAATTTAAGTTCGGGTGCCGAAGATATTGATTCCATTATTTTGGCTTAGCATTTGTCGCCAAGACAGGAGCATACAAACACGAGATACGCTTGAATGCCAAGGTACAAACAAGACAAGTGGGCGCATCGTCACGTTCGGTGCGGTTACATTACATTTACCGGTGCCTGCCATGAGCATTATAGGTACACTCGTGAGCAAAAGTATACGGACCACAGGGTCACCGCTAAAACGGAATTTCTTCGTAATTAACACGCATAAACGGAAACTTAAGGGTGCACTGGAAAATTGGTTATGTCAAGTTTCGGTTGCAATCTTTACTTTCAAGTTGCATTCACAGACAAAGGAGAAAATTTGTTTTATCGCGCGATCCCTGGTCCGTATACTTTTGCTCACGGGTGTACGTATTAGTGTTCTTACTTAGTGGCTGTGAACAGCCTCCAAAGACACAAAATTCAGCGGAAAACACTGCGAATGCTTGAGGGAAAATGATCTATGCACTATTCTGTAATTGATTTCATCTTTTCGTAACCGTTCTTTCTCTTTCTTTTTCTTAAAACCAGCCGAGCTGAAATACAAACACATGCACACACACACACCAAAAGACAAAAAGGACTTAAGCTGGAACTGTACGTAAGTGCAAATGCCAACCAACAATGTTGTATAATACAGTACTAATAGTATTAGTAAAGGTGATCGACCAATCGCAAATAGCACTTACGAACGAAAAGCTTTGTGAATTCGACTCACAGAGCCACCTCCTGTATGAATTAATTAAATCTTTTCGAAACGGTCCTTCTTTCGGTATTACCCGTCGGGCATAGTGATACCGGTCAATGAAGAAAGACAAGAATGTAATATGAAAGTGATAGTTACAAAATAGGGCCACTGGTTTCCCGGCTGCTCGACCGGGTTCAACGTTCCCAAAAACTGTGATGCCGGTTATTCGCAAGCGCAACTTGGTCTCAAAAGGCGCAACCCTCGCTGCGTTTTAAGAACCTTGGTCTTTAGATAACAAGCGCCAAATGTCGACCAGCTGTATGCATGACGAACGTAGGATCTCTCTTCTGCAAGTAAGAGTAGAAAAAGTGCGCACTTAGCAATGTGTGGTGACATTTTCCAAGACAGCGCCGCAGAGATTTCACACGGGTCATGAGCGGTACGGTCGTGCATCTGCGGCCTTCCTCTGATGGAAAAGATAAGGAAGAAAAGGACGAAACATCTACGATTAGCGGTTCGAAACTGAGTAATTATTTTTTATTTATTCTTCTCTGCCTATAAACCGCCTTACGCCTGGGAAAGGGGCCTTCATTTCAATACCGACCATCTGAAATCGCATTATCGACCAACTGCTGAATATTCAAAGCGACGGTATTGTGCCGTCGTAATAGCTTATAATATTTTGATTCGATATTTTCTTTCGCAACGCTTCCTTTCTCTTCTTTCATTCCATGTCCCAGTTTTTCTTCTTATTTTTTTTTCATGCTTGAAGGCTCTACAAGCCCTGAGAGGAGCTTTGCCATTTCCACGCGAATATTCAATTGTCCGTGACGTACGGTTAGCTGCTGAACACGGCAGCCTACATTCCCTCCCCGTCCTACTTCTACCCGCGACCACAGGGTTGCGCTCTGTGTGTCCTATTTACATGGTCAAAGCGAGGCGAATCATTTCCCATCATAAGTCACGACAATTCTTGATACAAATCAGCTAGAGAGAGAAAAAAGAGATAAAGCGAACAGAGAGGCAGCATCGCGGGGTGTACCCGCATTGCTCTCGGGGCAATACGGAAGTGACGTCATCATGTTTCACAACAACCCGCAGTGGGGACTGCTTGTTGGGAGAGCAGAACGCGTGGAAAGGGAGCAAGATCGTCACCGTATAGCAATGCTAAAGGAGAGAAGCGTATTCCCCACCTCATCTCCGCGAGAAAATGACTCTCAGTTGCACAAAGAAAGGGAGAGTGGTCCTCTCGCTCTCATTAATCAAGAGTCGGAGGAGGAGAGGGTGGTGGTGGTGGAGCGCCACACAAAACGCGCCCCGGGAGACGCAGTTCGACCTGGAATTTCTCGGAATCGGCCGCGTAAAGGGGGAGCGGGAGTGGATTTCCGCGCGTGCTGTACGTTACTCGTCGGGGGGCAAGTGGTATAAGTGAGACTGGGTGAAGCGAAGCGCTGATGAGGAGGCCGTGTTGCACAATGACGAGTCACTCCTCTCTCCCTCGTTCACCGCCTAGCGGTATAGAAGAGTCGCGAACCTTCTCTCGCAATTTCCTCCTCACATCGCGTTTATTGCAGCTTTACCGTCTATCCTGCGCGCAGAGAAGCTGAGTTTCATCTCCGCGCTATAATCCATATGGGGGAGGGAAAAGTGAAGAGAGTTACATCACGATGCCGAAAGTGGAGAAGGAAAACGGTCGGTCGAGAGGGCGTCGAGGAGGCAAGCGAAGAGTGAAGCGTGGGTTTGGAAAGGAACGGGAAGCGCCCGGTGCTGGGAGCAAGAGGCGGAGCCGCTGGCTTTTGTTCCGAGGGGAGGTTTTTCGCCGAAGCGCTCGCTGCTCCCTCGATTTCCAAGAATTGCGTGCGCCCGGCAGCGATGATGTGCCACCGCACTGATGCACGAGCTTGCGCTTCTGCAGATTTGGTTATATTGTAGTCGATGCAGAAAAACCATTCTCACTCCCCCCAACATGCAGATCCAGGAGCACTACACGGACAGGAGCAGTACGCTGCACATGTGTGTGCGCGTTTGTGTGTTAATGATTTCTTGGGTGTAGTCAGCTTTCTAACTGCTGCAATTTCTTCCTCCTCGGTTGAAAAAAAGTGCTATTTTAAATGTTGCGTGTGTGTGTGTGTGTGTGTGTGTGTGTGTGTGTGTGTGTGTGTGTGTGTGTGTGTGTGTGTGCGTGTGTGTGTGTGTGTGTGTGTGTGTGCGTGTGCGTGCGTGTAAGAGACAGAGAGAGAGAAGAGGGGTCCTGGTTCTGCTTGAAATAAACACCGCCTCGCGTCTCATGTCGTATTTGACACCTCTTCCATCTTTCTCTTATCTCTGTTAGGGCTCCCACGTTTTCGTCAATTTCTACTCTCATTCCCTTTTCCTCCCTCTATCTCACGTTCAGATCAAATTGATTCTGTGCGCTTGTATGCCCCAATTTAAGACTTCGATAGTGTACAGTACTTTAAACGCGCACTTGCATCTCCAACTGAAACTACAGTTGAAACTCGATTTAATGAAGTGGTGACCACGCTCGAATTACTTCGTAAAATCGAGAGAGGAATTTTTTGTTCCTTAGAAATCTGAAGTTGTTAAGTAGCGACGCGCAAAGGCTACCACGACATTGTATGTGCCGCTAAACCAGACATCTGTCGCATACCACCACCGCCCCTACCGAGGCGGTGTTGAGTCAGCTGTTCCGTGCATGGGCACGGCGTGCAGCTTCGTCAAAATAGAGCTAGGGATGTGACCATGGTGCCTAGATGATTTAATGCGATAGGTTTAGAGCACACGCTCGAAGAAGAGCCCGTCTGTGTCAAAATTATAAAAAAATCGCCGCTTTTTTACTAATTTATTTCAGGAGAACGTTAAATCGAATTCGGCCAAGTTTGCTTCGTTAATTCGGATTGATGATAACATTAAACCCTATGGGTATACCTGCCGGAAAATGTAGATTTCTAGTCTCGCGAAACCACAGAAACGATTGAACACATCCTATGTATCTCTCCCCAATACGACGTCGAGCGCGAAGTTCTCCGAACAGCACTGAACTGGCTGGACTCTAGACCATTTTCCTTAATGAACATCCTTGGACCCTGGCCGTACGCGTCGATGGCGCAGAAAGTCCCGAAAGCGCTTTTGAAATACCTCAAGTCGACAGGTCTTGGGAACTGTGTGTAGACTCGGTGCGAACCTTCCACTGTGCGCGAAACTGTGCCCTCTCTCTCTCTCTCTCTCTCTCTCTCTCCTCTGTCTCTTCATCCCCATACCCCCTTCCCCCGGTGCAAGGTAGCAAACCGGACATGCGTCTGGTCAACCTCTCCGCCTTTCTTGCCTTCTAGTTCTCTTCCCTCCTCTCTCTAGATTTAAAGACCTGCTTTTGATTTCTCGACATATAATTACAGAGCGCAACTCGTTCAAAACCTGTAAACGACAAAGTGAACTCAGCGTCTTGATCGATTTTACAAAGCTTTGAGGGAACATATGTTAAAATATAGAGGAAATGTGGCTATACCGAATTTCAGTTCAGGTGACTGATGCTAGTGATGAATAAATATTAATCGTGTAATGTTATTGACATTAATGTTGTAAACTTAACCGTGCTTTCGATTTAATCACCTGATTCTCGGGCTCCATTGATTTCCAAGTGAAGTAGAATCCTTATGATCTCTATACTTTCTCGTTAGCTTGTCGTACCAATCTCCCAAGAAAATTAACGCAAAGGCTAAAACAAGGAATAAACCATAAAAAGGTACGAGTTAACAGGAACATAGAAAGCGTTACATTTTACTTCGACGTTGTCTTGTGAATATATGCAGGAAATGTTCGCTACAAACGGTGACGGAAACTTAATGAGAGATCCATTGGAGCTAGCAGACAGAAATGTGGGTCGTCAGTTGGAAATGTCAAGCGAACTTAATATGCGGCCAAAATCAGTAACAAGTGGGTAATTAGGGCCGTTGTGGTAAATAACGAACTTGATGTTGATTGCACCTTGTAGCTCAAGTTACAATATAAACAGTTCATCACTTCAGAATTATTGGATATAGCTATGTACGATATATCGGATAAGGCATGCTTGTAAAATTTGTTTTATGGTGGTGGCGCATTTCTGGCACCGTTCAAATATTCGAACCATGAAATATGGTGTTCAAGTCGTCTTTTCAGGTAAAAACTCGTTAAACAAGAGAGAGAGAGAGAGAGAGAAAACAAGGATAGGAAAGGCAGGGAGGTCAACCAGAACTGCATCCGGTTTGCTACCCTACACTGGGGGTGGGGGAAAGAGGAATAGAAAGAGGAAGAAAGGGAGAGAGTAAGCACTGAGTATGTGTGGGAGGGACACCATACACAAGGACACTATAAATGGTCTCTTAGGCTGGTGCACTTCAAGTACTGCACTAGTGCACGAATCCCTTTTCGAGCCAGTGACGGGTGTGGCCACGGTCCGAGTATCTTTGACTCGGTGAACGGTCTCGAGTCCAGTCGGCGTAAAGTTTCCCGCAGAGCGAGGCGTTGGACATCGCAGCGAGGGCAGGTGCACAATAGGTACACAATATGTACACAATATGTACACAATAGGTACACAATAGGAGAACGCAATTGCGTCAATAGACCTAAACAGGCGTCCAAGGAACTGTGCCGCGCCAAACACACGGGGCATCTCGTGGCATGCTCGGTGGGAGTGGTCTACGTTATTCCACTTTCGGGCGGCAAAAAATACTTTGGGCAGACGGGACGCTGCCTTACCATCCGCCTTAGGGAGCACCAAGGTGCAATTAGTAATACAACAGGTTCGAATCTGGCCGCGCATTGTAGAAATTGCCCACGCAAACCTTTTTTTTCTTGAAAAAAAAAAACGAATTATTGTATAAAATTGGAAATCGAATCAACCGCGATATTTTGGAAGCCTACTTCATGCATGTCAACTCAGGCGCATGCGTCAGCCAGACTTCTACCCCTCTGCATGATAAAGAAACGGAGTTTTTGAATGGCAAGATCGGCTGACACCCTTTCACCACTTGTAAGCGTCCCTTCATCACATGATCGCATTCTCTGTATATTTAATCACTTGTTTGAAAAAACAGACCGGTCGTTATTCTGCGCTCATATCGTGCACTTCCTTTTGTACTTCGTCCGGGCTACGCTGCCCAACGCTAGGAATACGTTCAGTCACCAACTCGCCCAGCTTGCTGTGCCAATTCGAATATACAAAACGCAAACTTAACCTTCCTCTATGATTGCGCGCCGGTAAACTTAAACGCGAAGTTTACTCCCCGCACGTTTTTCTTCGGTTCAGTCATTGCCGGCTTCAACATGGCAGTTATGTTATTCAAATAGAGCCTCGCAAGCACCCCGATTCTGCTCCTTCGCTGCGCGGTTATGCATGTGCGGAACGCGATACGACAATGCTTCGCGCGATCCAAGGATGGTCTACGACTGCTGGCCTTCGGTGTAGCACAACAACCTCTTTGACAAGCAGTGCACTGACTGACTCCTTCGCGGTCAACGACCTTGTACTTGTGCGCGCGGAGGCCAGGTCTTCTTCCACGGCAGTCGCGCGTGAAGTCAACACAACGACATCCGGGGCATTCGCGCTCTTCCCCTCCCTTCTCCTCACTCACTTCTCCTCACTCGCGCTACAGGACATGAGCTTCTGCAGGTGAGGCGGTGGATTAGCGACACAACAGCCGACGGACGACAATCAGTGTGGGGGTGGCGGCAGAAAGCGTGCGCCCAAAGAAATGCTTGCCGACGACAGTTAATCTCTGGTCTTCGGTCGACGAGATGGGACGGCGACGCGTCGTTCAACGTCCCTGACAAAGAGGCCTCAAGTCATGCGTGGATGATGGGTTCCAAAGAAGCATCCATGAACAGCGCGTTAGGCACTGTAGCTTGACGGTACTTCTTTTCAAGCGTCCATTATGTGTGGAGCGTATCTTGGGAGAATGGGGAACCTGGTCCTCGTTCGAAGCCGAAAGATGGACAGAGTGGAACTGTGGAATCGATTTGTTCTGGGGGGGGGCGTAGGGCGAGCTGGTGGTGATTCATGTTTCGCAAATTAACAGCGCCGAGCAGACAAGGTCGAAGGAAAAGAAAAACGCGACACGGGCACTGTCTCACAACTGAAGTTTATTTTGAGGAAAGCCACATTAACAGGCAAAGACAAGCCAACATGTCAACAACTAAGCGATTGTGCATGCCCAGTGGGAGCCATCTTGGTGACTTGTCGAAACACATGGGGAAAACATCAGCGCGTGATAACGTGGATAAAACCAGTGCACCAAAACACAAAAAACCATAAACCCAATAGAAAAATTCCCTATCAAACTTCACAGTAATCTACTGTGAAACACATCTCCGTTAATCTATATAAGAGTGACGGACGGTCTAATGACGCACCTTTCCCCTTCTCTATCAATGTGGATAGCTTCCATAATCTCCCTTGTGGTTTAATCTTTATGCCAGAACAAACAGTTTCTTTTTTCGCTAACGGTCGGCACCCACACAATCTACAATGCAAAAGCCAGTGCAATGACCCCGTATGTTTTAATGATCAGAAATGCTCCTTTAATCTAATGTTCACGCAGCGGCCGGTCCGGCCCACATAGATCTTCTCGCATGACAAGGGAAACCTGTACACAACGGAAGATCTACATATAACAAATCTCTTTTTTAACTTCTCGGAACAGAACCTGCATTCCTTGCCATGGCCCAACAATTTTTTTATGCAAACGAGAACAAATCGTACCAAGTTTGTTGGGCGCGGACGTGACCCCACTCACCCCATACCTACCAGCCACGTTCTTCAACAATGCGAAAACTTGTGTAAATATGGAACCACCACAGGTCTTTTTTTCATTGCGCGTGGAATCCTTAATTTTCAATTTACCTTATTAGTACCCTTTACCCACTTAATAAGACAATTACAGGCTCTCAATATTTCATTTTCCGGGTAAGCAGCGTTCTGTAATCTCTGAATCTCGGCAAGGAAACCCTCCCTCAACGAATGCTCACATGTCTTCTGAAACATCGCGCGTACCGCGACGTAAACAATACCGGTTTTTACTATTTTTGAGTGTCTGGAGGAAAAAATTAATAGCACCTTTGCCGAACGAGGCTTATATACTCAACATAAATGGTCCTCCCGAAACCTAATTTTAATATCCAGGAATTTAATCTCATCTTCGGCAAGCAACTCAAAAGTAAATTTTAAACCTTTACAGCATTCCTGGAAAATCTTTAAAATACCAGCTACTTTACTATTTAGGTTTTCTCTTTCTGTTATGATCTAAAAATCCTCAACATACCTAAAGACATTAAGGTCCAAACTTCCTAAATTACTGGCAGCACAATTATCAACTCGACTCAGGAAAATATGGCTTAAGGCTGGGGCCACCCTCAAACCTATACAAATTCCCGAGTTCTGTAAGAACGTGCTCCCTTTCCGTTCAACATGCATAGAGCGCAAATAAAACGACAACAATTTTAAAAAACTTTCCACAGATGTTCCGCAATTCCCCTAGTGTCCTAAAGCGTAGAGTAGTGTCCTAAAACATTCGTCGGTACCTAGCGAATGTATATATACTAGGTCTTAAAGGCTCTGTTTCCGTTTTCAATGCATACCTGCGGGCGGATGTGCAGGCCATGTGTTTTTACCTCTTCATATCTTTCGCCATAAAGACCCCACGCAAGCGATCTTGCGCGTACGGCAGCGAAAAGTGATGCGATGGAGATGGTTGTAGCGTTAGCTCGTCGCCTACAAGTCGTATCCCATGCGAGCGACGATGTTGAGCGACGTGCCCCTAGTGTTTCCGGTAAGAGGGTAGCAAATACGCGTCGAAACTAGCGTCCTTTATTAATTTAAGTTTAGGCATTTTACTGTAAACAGCAGCATAAGATAATTCTGGATGTCTTGCAGTAGGTTCTTATCCTTGCACGTATAAACATTCAATCGTTTGCTCGTTCCGTGCGACAATCGGTAGTATTTGAGTGACGTACATCCAGTTCCGGCTTCGCGATATTGGCTAGTCGCTCATAGCACTTCCGGGCGACGAGCGGCCAATTTTATATTTCTAGAACCAAGCGATCGCGCGACAAGACCGAGCGATCTGTTCAAGCGGCGGCCTATTTCGTCGATCGAAGCCGTCGCTCGTCGCCGTCTCACACGAGATCGTTCTCATGGGGTTTAGCCTTAAATCTGTTTAAGAACGCGACGACGTCAGCCATAATTCAGCCAGCCATCAGGCAAATCATCAGGCACTGTGGCAGAAAGACCATGGACAGAAACGAAGTGAACGCACCAGCCGTTCTGTTCGTTGCCTTCCTATCGCGCTGCCGTTAGTAATGGAAACCCGACCAGCCCAATCTTCAGTTCTTCAAGATCGGCGAATCGGTTTACTGCGAATTGAACTATTCCTGTATGAGTAGAGAGTATACTCGCGCTTGCCACAGGTCATGCGTTGACTTTGCATTACGCATTATTTGTGTATAATTCCAACTGTATATCATGTTCTTAGTACATATGTAGTGTGTTTCTTTCACTCTATTTGTATTGTGGATGCTTAAGGTTTTTTTAAACATGTTATTCTCTCGTTTATCCTTGTTTGTTTGTTTGTTTGTTTGTAGCTACGATTTTGGTATAACGGACTCTTTACTAGGCCTATGTTTCCATGCTGTTGCAATTAATAAACAACTGCCAATTATTGTACGCCACCCTATGGACGTCTCGTGCGGCGTGCAGGCTGAGTTGATGTTACGGATACCGCGTCACCTTGGTGTGGCAACTCGATGTCGCTCGTCGCATTGCGACCCAAGGCCGGAGTGCAGATATCGAAGCCCTCTCAAGGATATATGCCCTTGACAACGAACATTTAACAACGGGTTTCTCACTTGCTGGCTACTTCATAACGTCATAATTCACCCTGACAACGCCTACATGCGTTGCATAATTCCCAACGAAATATGATATACACATATGATATGCAAACTACAATAGACTCGCTACAGCGCGCTCGACGCCCCTTACCAAGGCGTGCGACGCAATGTTTATTTATTTACTTATTTCGCACTATGAGCTATGTGCGCTGAGACATGGTATCGTATCTAGATTGAAGTAGCTGTCACAGACTGATTCTCCCCTAATCCCTTTTCTGTCAAGATATATATATATATATATATATATATATATGGGTGTGTGTGTGTGTGTGTGTGTGTGTGTGTGTGTGCAGGACAGATTACGACGAACTTTTTGGAAAACTTATGTACTAACCGTTTTCGGCTGGTGGACCAGCCTTCATGGTAAGTCTTCCAAAACATTTGTCGTCTCTTTCATGCATATGTTGCGTCGGGTCCTGCGTGCTGAACTTTGAAGAAACCCCAATATATATATATATATATATATATATATATATATATATATATATATATATATATATATATATATATATATACTTTAAAATGTTCTGAGACATGTACTTTCCCAGTCTAGACAACTGTTATAAATGCAAACATTTCCATGATCAAAAGCTTGGTAGCCTGAACTACTTCGCTTTGTTTTCTCAGGACATACAGCAAAGTAGAACTACAACAAATACAAATAGCTTGTTCGGACGAATTGGGCGTTCGTAATGCACGGATGTGACAAGAGTTCGCCCTTATCGGATAAGCCACTGCATCGCACACAACACGGCATACTGAACTATGGAAACCTATGTACTGCCCTATTAGGATCAAATAAATTATTCACCCATAGCCGATTGAGGTCATATAGCTTATTCCATAGCTATAGGCTGTCTGGTCTGTGTAGACACGCTGGCCCCGCTGCCTCACTGCGTCATCGTTCACGTAATGCGAACGGCATGCCCTTCGGAAGCCCCACAGCGTTGCCGGTATCGGGGGGGTCTTGCGCAACCCAAGCGTTTCAGACGCTGGCACAACGTCCTTCACGAGGTCAGCGGTTAGCGCGGCAACCGAGCCGCTGGCTGTTTTGTGGTGGTCGAAGGGCGCGGGTTTCCCGAAGGACGAAAGGAAGAGCGAAGAAACGAGAGCGAGGGGTGCGTGCCGCGGCGGTGAGAGAGAGGCGTTCAGTCTCCTCCTCGGCTCTCGAGCGCGTAGCGCCGCAAACGGCTTCGCTTTTTTTTACGCTGACAGCGCTCGCGTGCGCGCACCCGCGCGACTCCACCCAGGGTTCGAACTTCTCTCTCTCTCTCAGGGTTTGTGTTCGCTCCCTTTCACCTCTCTCTCTCTCTCTCTCTCTCTCTCGCAGTGGCTTCACTCTCGTCGCTCCGGCAGCGGCTGTGCTCGCGTTTTTCGCGTCATAATCGACGCACGGGCGCAACATTCCGTCACGGCGCGCGCAAGCTTGCGAGCGAGACCGCGGGCCGCTTCTATTGCTCCCCGCGTGCCACTTCGAGTGCAGCGCTTGTTGAGCGCACTCTTGCGACTGTAGCTACAGCTACCGTCCGGACTTGCCAGCTCCTTCAAGCAAGTGACGTCGCGCCGAGGTGCCCTTCCGGGAACGACTCGCTACATCCTCGTTTTCTCTTCTGCCGGTGACTCGATTGCGACTTGGCGTGCTGTAATCGCAACTGTGCTTTCCTGAGTGTTGTGCTGTGAAGTTTCTCCGCTCTGACGCGCTTTCTACGAAACGCTATGAGTGCCGCTGCAGTTCGATTTCAAAGGTAAGCTCCACACTTACATGTTTTCTCTTTGCATTGCCCAATGCGAAATGCTAATAAGTATTGTTATGCAACCGACGTTCGCACGTGCCTCATATCGTTGTTCTTGCGCGTAAAACCCCAGAATTTCATTAATTCTGATAAAACGTCGTTAAAGCTAAGGTGGCCGAGTCGATGCACAAGATGCGACTGCCCCGACACGTCTCGCATATAACGACGTTTCTGGTTTCAGCTGTTCCAACCAGGTTAATGAAGAACCTAATCCCCAGAAGCGGACCTAACGACGTTGTGCGCATAGTCTCGTTCGTCGATTTTCTCCTCCCTGCAGCCCACAGCAATCACGTCCACCTCCCCCTTTCACTCAATCGCAACCTGTGCCCACTTTGAGCCATTTGTGCCTTTGCTTCAAACTTACAATGACCCGCAATATTATGCTAGCAGCTTTAAAAGAAGCGACCAAGGGCATGTTTGATAGCTTCTTCGCTGCCAAAGTGGTCCCAAGTAGCACTATCTTCCCTTCTGATTTGATTGTAATTATAAGAGGGGGAAAAGACGCTATATTCTGCAGCCCATTAGGTAGCACGGCGCAGAGTTGTAGGGGAGGGCAGCCAGTGGAAGGAGACGAACACCACGGAGGCGGTGATTGCTGATAGCTTAGAGGTCAGTAGGAACCTCGTCAGTCCTGTCTGGTAGTGGTTCGTTAGTAACTGGAGTGCAGACTTGCTGTCGCACAGCACGGCGACCGGCTGGTCAGGAGGGTCCTCGGCCAATAGGTCAGCCACCAAGTGCAGCCCGACAAGCTTTGCTGCAGTGGAGCTTGCCGGAAACGGCAGGTGGCACTGCCTGCTGCAGGCTTTTGTGCGGGGCGTGTGGAGAGGAGGACGAAACGGCTGAACACCTGATACTTGCTTGTAAACAGCTTCACCCTGCAGTTGTATGTAAAGGGGAACTATTCAAAGCTTTGGGTTTTAAAGACAGTGAAAGTAAAATAGACTTTGAACAGGTAGAAATAACTAAACGGAGGCTATCTGATTGGTGGATAATATCAACGCAAGAGTAAAGGAGTAAATACATAGGTATGCATGCATATAGTACCATTCAAGGCTAGGTGGCGCGCGCAGCCGCCGGCCGATTCAAAGGGTTGAGCCTCATGCATCCATCCATCCATTCTGTTGGGATGAAGCATGCTGCTGCTGCTGATCCGTCTGGCATAAGGGAACCACCTTATTATCTTACCCCACAACCTTCGCATGCGAAGGTTGTGAGATCGTTCCCCACGTGCGGCATGTTTTTTTTTTCATCCACTTTCATTTCCATTAATTTATCATTCCTTTATTTCATTAATCAAGCACAAGTAATATTCCCTATGTTGTCCTTGGTGTCGGTGTTTGTTGGCTTCTTATGATATGACTAATATATATCGGGCCCCTCAGTTAACCGCCTTTCCTCTCGTGTGTTCCTGCAGAAGTAACTTTTGAAACTGTACAGTAAAGTGACATGCCGGTAAGCAGAGAGCTGAAGTCAACTTGTGTCATTGAGAACTTGGACTTAAATGCGCTATGTACTTATAAATCTGTGTTGTAATTTCACTAGTTTATGCATTCTGACGCATGCGCTCGTGTGTTATAACAGGCGTATAACGCACGAGCATGGCTCGAGAGATCTATTTTCGCATCGTGCTGATCTGTGAACAGCGCAATCAATCTACCAGTATATCGAGAAAACACATGTATACTGTTACACAAGCCACCGTTCATGAACTCTCGACAAATTTCAATACATCCTTTTTGTACGAAATTCGTGCCCTCGTGGCACCACCTGTGGCAGTCTGCGTGCGTGGGCATAGTTTTTCCGTAACCGTAAGCTGCAGAGGGCGGTGTAGTTTTGCTTCTTGTTCTTCTTATGGGAACATAAAATATGACAAGTTTGGTAACCGATAGGGCCGGTTGTACTAAAATCACAACTAATAAAAGCAACGAAAGGTTAAATATGTAATCAAAATATAAAACAATCTCAGAAGTCTATATAACAAACTGGAAAAGCACTGTAAGAGCAAATCCGTAGATAACGGAGAAGGAGAAAGGAAAGAGGTTATAATAATATAAGAGCAACACAAGCATCGACAAGGTCTTGCGAACAAGCACGAATTTAATATATACATTAACTACTGTTTACAGGGACTTTATCAATTCACTGTCTATGACAAAACCCCGTACGGTCTTGAAGTCTCCGTTGGGGGCCCAACCAGGGTGCAAGAGTTTTTTTTTTTTTTTCCAGAGAAAAGGCACATATACCTAATGTGTACGGAGGACTGCGAAAGATATCTCTCTGCTGCGCAGTCATGTGGCCACTCAGCGAGACAGGAGGAGGAGGAGAACAAAAGAACGAGAGATAGCAGGGACATTAACCAGAAAAGCATAGGGTTGCGTACCCTTCGCTGGAAAAGCAAAAAGAAACTAAAAAGATGAGCCATAAATAGGGCAAGGAAAAAGGCAGCTATCGCCAGAAGGTAGCATGTGCCACAACCCCGTATTAAATGGAATGTTCGTATTAAAGTCGTCTCAGGATGACGTTCTACAAACAAGCAAAGGACAATTTGTACTAGGCAGCGTTGCAGTTTGAAATGCAAGAAGTGGTCGGGTCTCTGACGTTTGCAAACAGGTGTGTAGCTGACGCACCTACTAGGCATTAACGACGTCCCATACGCGTTTCCTCTCAGCCTCTCGCCCTCTACCACCGGCTGCGTGTTACTCACCGGTTCACTTGCATATATATTACTCATCCACAGCGCCAAGAGCTGCCGAACGCCGCTAATTTTTCAAATGTCTCGCGTGGATTTCGGTCCTTGAAGCGAGTAAAAGCCATACCGACTTGACGTAGCAGGCGATTGGCAAATGGAACAAACGATTAAAAAGGAGAAGAAAACTCGCTTGCAGAGCGTTGGTGTATCGTTTCATCGTGCGGCTTTCAATGACGAAACAGTACATTGTGCGTGTGTGTAGTAGACAAAGTCTACACTGCGACTTTCCCGTTTTCAGTCGCGGGTGTATACGCTTTTTAATAACTTTTATTTATTTGTTTACATTTAGGCTACCACGTGCCTCCACACCGACAGCTCTGTTTGTATTTGGGAACTGAATACGAATCGATGAGCGCTGTTGAGGGACCGCGACCAATCTAGGTCTTAGATTTAGCGCAGAAAAATTGGGAATTGTGATCTTTAATAAAGAGACTGGTAATTACGTTGTGTCCATTCAACAGCAAGACATACCCATAGTCAAGCAATATAAATACTTCGGCGTTCACATGTATAAATGAAGGAAAGACTTACTCAAGCACCCACCAAGATAATCTGAAGATAAAGGGGAAGCGGAATGCAGCGTTTGGGAAACATGGTGCACTCTGGGGCTACAATAATAAATATGAGGTGGCGCGTGCCAGCGCTAACTTTCTCAAATGCCATTCTGTGCTTAAAGGGACACTAAAGTGAAAAATGATTTCTTCTGCATCAGTAAATTACCGTTTTACAACACCAAAAACACCACTCTTGAAACGATAAGACGTTTGGTAAGCCAGAAAAAGCGCGAGGACGAAATACGGGTGGCGACGCCTAGTTAAGTTCCCGCACCTGGGGGCTGTGACGTCTTGGATTTTGATGGCATCTTCTAGGGCCTACTAATTTATATATAGCGGTACAGATTGACTGCATTGTGTTCTAAAGGAACCAAATATTAAACATGGCAAGTTTCGGGAACTATTATTCAGCCAACGCGGCCCAAATGCGAAAACATACTTTGGAATCCCTGACGTCACGCTGACGTACCGGCGCTGGGGTTTTGGCGCGAAATTCAAATACTAATACTTGGACCATCATTTGGTCATCTAATAATCAAACAATTTTTTTGAAATGACTGCCTGCAGGGTTCTCAAACAATGCTTCATTAGTCCAAACTGATTTATTGTTTCCCTTTAGTGTCCCTTTAAAATCGGATACCTTGTCGCGGTTGGAAGTTAACCAAAGATTGCCAGGCAGGTTGGCTTTGGGAACCGGTGGTAAAGCCCACAAATTAGGCAGTGCAGGGTGCCATGGAGTTGGGCCTCTTTTGAAGTCGGAGAAACGCAAAGCAAAATTAATTTTGAAAAAAAAAAGACCCAGGAGCATGGATGAAAATAAACAGGCTGCTAAAGTGCACAAGTGTTTGTACCTGGAAAGCGTGGACACAGAATGGACACCAAGAAGAGATAAAGGAAGTTGGCAACCAAGTACAGGGTAATTAAAAGTAATTATAGACAACAAGGAGTCATCAGAAACAAAATGAAAGAAACAGAAACAGCGAATTGGATGCGAAGAATGGAAACAAGAAAATGACCCTGGAGATATACAAGAATGTGATGAAATAAATTAGAAACACGGTAACACAAAGGGCAGTGTCTTTCTGCTTGAGGATAGAGCTGGTTGCCTAAGGACAAGAACATACCGGAGCAAATATTCGCAACAAGACGAGGCATGTGTATGATGCAGCGGAAATTCGGAGACCACTCAGCGCATCCTAATGGAATGCCAAGAGATTCACCCAGTGAGACCCGTAGGTAATGTACACATTCCTGAAGCGCTTGGATTTAAAATGGACGAAAGCATCAACCGGTCACCGCTCGAGATAAGCAAGAGACGTTTAGAGTATTGGTGAAAAAAAAAAAAGCAGGGAAGCGATTGATACGACCGGACTCGTTACAGGCGTAGGTAGTGGTACAGGGTAGATAGAGAAGTTTTGAAGAAGTAAAAAAAAAAAAAGATTATGGATATGTATAAAAAATGCTAGAATGAAAAACAAGTGCTAAATCAAGCAGGCTAGGTTAATATTTGCCACTGCCCCGTTTCAAAGATGTCAATAAATCATCATCATCACGGCACGGAGATCCTCTCCCTCTCTCTCTCTCTCTGTTAAGGGCAAACGGGGATTAACGTTTTTCTTAGAAAATCGGGACCTGTGGACAGAGGTATACAAATAAGTACTTGGAACGAGGGAACTCGTACTAAGGAACCACCGGAGAACGAGGGACACTTGGGTTGGGCGCCTACGTTCTGCCAAAAGAGCGTCTTTGTGAAAGCTACACCGGTCATCGTTACCCGACTTCATAAGGTCTTCCTTCTCAGAAAATGGCGGCCAGCGTGGTAGGACGAGGGGAGGGCATCTGCAGCAAGCGTGAAGAATCTTGGTGACAGTTCGGTGGGAACGCTCCTTCGCGGTGAAGGCCGGTGCCATAGAAGTAGGTCCTTGACCCTTGGTATTCCCCGAAACGGGGAGCAAAAGCACAACAAAAGCAGAAAATAACAATAGTGAAGGCGGCGCAGAAATCACTGTGGTATAGCTAGCTCATAATGTGGTAAACAGCAACAAACTTGCAATGGTAAAATAAAATATTAAATTCTGGGGTTTTACTTGCCGAAACCACGATCTGATTATGTGGCACGCCGCAGTGGAGGACTCCAGATTCACTCTGACCACTCTCTCCCAATGCACGGTACAGGAGCGTTTTTGCATTTTGCCCCCGTCGAAATGGGACCGCCACGACAGGGATTGAAACCGCGACCTCGAGTAGCGCAGTGCACCAGCCGCTGGGCTATCGCGACGGATCGTGTTTTTATCAAGCGATATGCGACTTTTATTTGTTTAGAATTTCACAAATTATTCGTACAGAAAGAACCGCGAGAGCTGGCTGCACCGTTCAATGTGTAGTTACGCATACCTGCCAGACCTCCCAAATATTCCGTTAAGTCTGCGAATTTCCTATCGTATTTCACGAATTGTGAGTCCAAGTTTTACGAAAAATAAATCTCGTTAGCGAAAAAGTTTTAAAGGGCTTCAAGGATTGTGCGACGCAAGGTTGGGGCCATATATACCAGAGGGCGCTATGTGTACCAAGGGCGCCATATGTACCAGAGGGGTACGTGCTTCGAACAAGTTTATTCTGACCAAGTTCCTACATAAAAATCATATTGCCCTCGTAGAATAAGTCACTACGTTCTACAAAAAGATAATGTTGCTTGTCAGTCACTGTTGTTCCGTATTTGCTGCTGCCTCATTATGTGCTGCGTGAAGAGGTAAATATTCGTTAATGAAGGGCATATGTGCTCTCGAAAAGCTGTGTGGGTATACCAGTGTCGACATTTGTGTACACTGGTAGCGATCCCATTCGTACACGTGGACTGTCATAGCACACATTTGTGGGCACATGTTCTGAATCCACGCGCGCCTCGGAGAAAAGTTCCGAGACATGCAAATCGCGCGCATTTGTCAGCCTGCCTCTAGAAATCTGAGGGCTCGCAAAAAAATACATCCGAATTTTAGAAAAGTCTTATTTTTCGTTTCTTTCTTCTTCGGAGTGTAACGAGCATACAAAACAAAAAAGTCCTAATTTACCGCTCTGTTTAGTGCGCTCTACTGTTATACAAAGAGGAAAAAAAGAGACTGGCACCCATGTGTGCAATGTGGGACACGTGCACACATGTGTGTCAATTTTTCTTTTTTTTTTCTTTCTTTTTTTTGTCGGTGGTGTGAGCAGATGGTGGCCCAAAATGCTACAAACCCTCAACCTTTGGTGGGAGTCGAACCACGACCTTTATTGTAAATTAAACAGAAGTTAAGACACAGTTAATTACGACAGAGCTAATTAAGGCACTCGAACCCACGACCTTTGGTGCGAGTCGAACCATTCGAGACAGACAGACAGACAGACAGACAGACAGACAGATAGATAGATAGATAGATAGATAGATAGATAGATAGATAGATAGATAGATAGATAGATAGATAGATAGATAGATAGATAGATAGATAGATAGATAGATAGATAGATAGATAGATAGATAGATAGATAGATAGATAGATAGATAGATAGATAGATAGATAGATAGATAGATAGATAGATAGATAGATAGATAGATAGATAGATAGATAGATAGATAGATAGATAGATAGATAGATAGATAGATAGATAGATAGATAGATAGATAGATAGATAGATAGATAGATAGATAGATAGATAGATAGATAGATAGATAGATAGATAGATAGATAGATAGATAGATAGATAGATAGATAGATAGATAGATAGATAGATAGATAGATAGATAGATAGATAGATAGATAGATAGATAGATAGATAGATAGATTTTAACGATATGAAAGGTGGAAAGGCCGGATAGAGGCGCGTGTCTCCGGCCTGCTACTCCCCAGCTGGCGTGAAGGCAAAGCACGGCAAATGAGGAGCCGACGATGCAATGGGGAACCAGCGCTGGATAGGCGGCGCGTCGAAAAGAGTGCGTTGCACGCCGCCCTGGCGACGAAACGCGGCATATTCCAGCCACACAACCAGACGACACACACACATACGCAGCCGTATTATAGTTCGTATGTTTCCGTTTTCGCGCCGCTTCAAGTGGACAGTTTTTGTAAAGAAGCTAGCGCCATCAAGTGAAGAAATGACGAAAGAAGCTTTTTAAGCTTTATATATTTTTCACAGTGCGTCGCGGCGAGCACGTGTGTTTCTTTAACGGTTGCGTCGTGTATCGATGCCATGCTTGCGTGGCTGCCTGCCTCGCAAATCTAGCAGTTATGGCTCCGGTCGTGCTGCGCTATGGTTTCGTAAGTATTAGTTGGCCCGAAGATATTCCATATTTCTCTGGCTAGACATAAAAAATTCTGATGTTACTTCGCCACAGCAGTCAATGGAGAAGAAAGCTTTATCGCATCAGCTGACTCGCGCAAGCAAAGGTTTGAGTGCTCCGCTGCTTGATCCGTAACAATCCTGGCTACATTTAGCACTAATTACATAAATTTGCCGGATGCATCTCAGCGCCGAGTCCTCATCCGCATGCGCATTTTTATAAACGCATAGGTGGCTTAGTCGCGCGTGCGCCGGCACTATGCGCATACAACTCGTATTACAAGGCAGCTTCCCTCCCACATAATTCTTGGCAATGAATGGATAATTTTTACCTTTCGTATCGTTCACTTGGTGCGGTGGCGTTGGAAGGGGTTTGGCGGTGGCATCGCGAAAGAAAAATGGTACATATGCCGGATGGTGCATGCTATTGCTCATTTTGTTTCCGACGAAATACCGACTGCAGATTCTGCTGTTTGGTACTGTCTGCCATGGCTGACCGTCTTCACTATCGAATAAACCAAGGATACACGCGAAATTTGATTTAGGAACCAGCCCGACACCGCTTGACAGGGCGACAAGACGGGAGCTTACTCCGCTCGCCTGACTGCTTGGATCCAACGCCGCCTCCGTTCTTGTTCGTAGGGTTTAGATGGAAAGACGCAGAAGGATACATCCTCCCTCATCCCGACTTAGTTGTGGCACTTGTATACGCAACAGTATCGTCGGCGCCCTTTTGTTTTCCTTCGACTTAAAGGGCACGCAACGCAATTTTCGTCCGCGGGGGAGGCTGCATTGTGCACGTTCTGACCGCCAGGGCGGCGCTGCAGGCGCCGTGAAAACTCCAGCGCTGGTTCCCCATACTACAGTAAATTTTAGTGATTCATTTCATGCACGGCACACACACTACATATATAAGGTGCCCCAGCTAACGTTAGCGAAGTTGTTCAGAGAAAAAAGAAAGTTTAATACAGCGCAAAATGTGATTTTAAGACTTACGCTGTTCGGTCGTCAGACCTCTGACGAAAGAAACTGCAAATGTTATCGCAGCCAACGTATAGCTGGCACACACGCTACATTCTTTATAGGTGCATGACACACGCTGTTATCTGCTTTAGAGAGAGTCTTCCAAGTTGTATGCAACAAGCTAAACTGAGCAAAGTGTCGCACAATGCTTAAACCATTTGAGCAAAGCGTTGAGTGAAAGCAGTACTTCGAAATTGGAAAAGCAACTGGTGGAGCAAATAACAAACTCAGTAAACAGCGAATTAAACTGAGCAAAGCACTGACTGAAAAGAAGGCTAGATAAAACGGGGACACAATTAAAGGTGGAAAGATGAAGACACCAGCGCTCGAATACGTCTTCTGTAAACCTAACGGAAAGCAATCCACTGCTTTGGTGGCCAGTTTGTTGATTGCAGTTATCATGTTTGTGAGAGTTACACGCTAATATAATAACAGTGAAACTATTTTACCGACATATACTGGCGACTTGTTTCCGTATAGTCTACCACGGAACTGACCCGGCAGCTTACAAGGCACGTCCAAAGAGCGGCATGGACTCGCATACAGACACGAACGGCGACAGACTTCGCAGGAAGTGTAGCATTAATCAGACGTCTAGACGACGTCTCTTAGCGGCTCTTCGAGAGAGAGCGCCGCACAAAGGGACGATGCCAGACTGCTGCTCTGCTGCTGCTACTTCTGCGGTTACCGCCGGACAGCCAGCTGCTCTTCTTCATCGTCCTCAGTCGTTAATACTACAGCATACCTGCATCTACGCGTAGTACTCGGAATCGTGCAGTATGTCGTGAACATTTTAAAGCGAACAGGACAATTCAAGCTCGAATGTAAAAGGTTGCGGAGATTCTTTGAAACGAAACTGAAGTATTTCAGGTGTGACTGTCACATGCAGTGATTTACTTTTAGACTTCTTATTTCTCAGTTTCTGCGCGCTCTGATGCTCATAAAAGAGAGAAAGGGTTTAACGTATGCTGAGTTCTATATCGACCACGCGTAATCGCCTTACAAACCTGCCACCAAATTCGCTATCTTTCCGAGTGTTCAGCACTTAATTATCCCTTCACACATCCCGACTTCAGTAAAACCCTTCGTTACAACTAAACAATTCCTTACAACAAAATTTATAGTCGAAGATTTTAAGCAGATTCGGTAATTTCACTTATTCCCAATGTATGAGTACACACTTTTGTAGCAATCTGAGTAACATTCGCGAAACATAACTGAACTGATCTGAACGTTATTTCCATCATCGATGGAGGAGCAGAGGAAAAACCTCTATGAAGAGCTTTATTGGCCCTCTTCTTCTCCTGAATACAGCAGATGACTCACATATAACAAAATTTTTACCACAAAAATTCTAAATTTGCTACCTAAAGCTATTGTAACACGCAACAAAAAAGGTAAGCATATGCTCAAAGTTACGCTAAATGCAGATTGTAGATTTATGTTGGTATTGTAACATACAAGAAAACGTAAAAGACAAGAGGAAGTATATATGCATATACAATGCGCATACACACGCGCACATACGTATATGATTATATCATGAGAAGCCACAAAAAGACACCAAAGACAACATAGGCGCGAAATTCATCATATACTTACTAATTGAATTAAAGAACTGATAAATTAATAACCCACTTTCGTCACGTTTACTATATACATATATATATATATATATATATATATATATATATATATATATATATATATATATATATATATATATATATATATATATATATATATATATATATATGTGTGTGTGTGTGAGCTGAGTGAAATAGCCGGAAGAATAAAATTTTGATAGTCGCGGTCAACTAAATAAGTGAGAAGCAGTGCGAGAAGGCTGTAGTGTGCATAACATGTCATTGCCGAAATAATTCCTTTAGTTCTTTTACGTTCACTCTCATGATATGATTATTATCTTTTAAGTAACTGTTCAACAAGGTGGTGATGTGGTGCTGAAGTTATTGTGTCGCGTAGTTGGTGCGGTCAGCGTCTACTTTCCAATATTCTGGATATCGCATGCAGTAGTCTGTAGGAGGGTTTTTTGACTAATTCACCGATGTTAATACGGTAATTTCTGTTTTCTTTATCTTCTTTTATTATTGCTTTGCGCATGTTGTAGTTGTACATATCCTCGGTCCGTGCTAAACAGTGTCAAGTAATGGCTGTACCGGAAAATCGTGTGCAGAGTGGGTAATCATTCGTATAACTTTTCTTTGAAGTCTACTTAGCTTCTGCATATTTCCTATAGCCGTTGAACCCCAACCGGTAGCCCATAATTTAAGATAAAGGAATCAGTTCCTCTTCGTGGCGCCTCTTCGTGGCGTGGCCTTGCGGGGCTACCTTAGATAACAGAGCAACCAGATTTGCGAATCGAAGAAGATACACGCTAGGCTTCCCTTTAGTTCATCGTACTCGCTTTTTGTACGGGACTGTGTGTCTGCAAGGACGAACATGGCAGCGTGGAAAGAATACGAATGACCAAGCCACAGGGAGATTCTGCTGTTCATCGTACACCATAAAAACAAAAAGTATTGGGGCAGAAACCTTTGGAAATTAATGTCAAAATCAGAGGTAGCTTTCTTGTGTGCACCTGCTGCGCATCCCCACACCATGCCATTCGTGAATCACGATACCTTAAGGGCACATCAGCAGACCCACGAAGTGGGAATCTCGCTGCCGAATGACCGCACAATGCCGAATGATACCATTACACGATATGTATTGTTGTAATCACTGCACCCCAGTTGAAGCTCTGTAGCAACCTCAACTATCCACAATATCCTGGCTGCAACAAGGTTTCTGTTGCGGATGGGGCGCTATCGCTTTAACATGTTTAAGACTACACACCCCATTATTGTGTCACCTTGGCACATCCATTCCGTCAGATTGGCCAATGATAGTAGCATAACAATATCACGTATGCAGTGCCGAAGTTGTCCGTTCTGGTTCGCACACATGTGGCACCTACTCGGCGATCCGAGTTGTCTGCTGGGTCAGGCAGCTTTTCAGCAGAATGTCGTCTGTTCGCGCACATACCCAGAAGCCCACGTTCTCTGCTCGGCAAGGCAGCAGTTACCTAGTGGCTAAACTAGTACTTAACTTCAGTCGACGGGTATGTGCCACGGTTTAGTGTGCGATATCGTCAAACCATCCAAAGATACTGGAGTAGCCAAATAAGGTTATCGCTTGAAAATGGTGCTGCCAAGTTCTTTGACTGAAGTAATTAAATTCCTCATATTTAACTTCACTTTAAACAGCTATTCTTTTCATCAACGAAGCATCTTCGATTCCAACGGATCACGTTATTTAGCTCTGCTTATGTCGTAGAGTGTACATGTTTCACTGACGTTTGTGAGAACTATTGAAAATGTAGTTAAGTACGAGACAGGCAGTTGCGTTTGCAAATGCACACTTACCAGCGCTTCCTTTGTTTTAGTGCACCTCACATTTAGGAGGGGTTGGAAGCGGCGCCTGCTGGCTTTTTACTGCTGGTGAATGTATCCGTACCTCCGTGTTTTCAAGGCTGTGCGTCGACGCAGAGATAGATGGCGTAGTCTGCGCGTGCACGTATTTATAAAGGAATTTTTTTAAATGGCAGACGCTGCACGTGGGGATCACAAAAGGATGAATTCATCATGCGCTCGGTCCGGTCTTAGACAGCCTGGATAATCACTGCACTACAGGGGTCTGGGAGTTCTATTTCTTGGCGATATCATTGAACTTGCAGTTCACTTCTCAGATGACCTCGACGCTTATCTTTTTGTGCATATTGTTAATGCATTGATGCATTTGGCTCCCGTGTATACTTGGAAAACCCTGTGATTCTTTACCACCCGCGAAGCCATCGGACGCCGTGTCGCGCACAATCCGTGCTTATCTTGCGCTAAACGACGAGTTCCACGAGTTCCGCTGACATCCGGGTTTCAGATTGATGTTTCTGGCTACTGTGGGACAATGATGTGGCCGTCGGCAACTCAAGGAAGCAACTTATTATTTTAGGTTCCGTAATAAAGGTTGTACAGACCGAAATAGATCAGCATTCTGGGTAGTGAAAATAGACTGCTTGTAAATTGGACAGTTCACTGAAAACACGCACTTGAAAGACTTCACATGCCCCACTGCTATGCCTTTGTTTTAGGCAATACACAGGGAGGGGCACAAGCGAAAAACGCCCATTTGTCCTCGACGGCAAAAGCATTGCCACCCACACTCTCACGTGGTTCCCCGCTCACATGGGATCCAACATGGGAGGCCCCACAAACCTCAGCGAGCTGTCCCGCTTCAAGGCGCGAGGTCTCGTTTTCCGCGACCATGGAGAACTAACTCCCCTGCCGGCCCGCATTGGTGGAGAACAGAGATAAACCGACCACATACAATGAAGTTACGCGGCACTTTTATCTCGGCAGGAGAGACTTTCCCCTTCCTCACAAGAAGTTAAATAGAGCGCAGGCGTTGACCCTCAGATTATTGCAAACAGGCTCGTATCCCAGCCCGGAGTTATTCCACAAGCTTTATCCCGACGCATATGGTCTAGGCTAGCGAAGTCATTGCAGGCACTGCAATGACTACGCTAAAACTAGACCATATGCTCTGGCGTTGCCCCTCGTTGCGAAGCACGGAACAAATCAATGAGGACAAGTGGCTCTCCGCTATCAAGAGCCCCGATGACGGGGCGCAACTATGGGCTGTCCAGAGGGCCCATGATGCGGTGGTCGGGCATGGCCTGACTGTCCCAACGTGGGAGCGGCCCGTAGCGCGCTGAGTCGCGTACTTCAGGACTTCCATTAAAGTTTGCATCCATCCATCCATCCATCCATCCGTCTCAATGAAGGATAGAAAACTTAAAGCCGGAAATGATGTAAACAAGTACCACCCACTTATATTGTCCTGAATGTCTTCAACAAACACGAGACGCTTAAGGAGGCGATGAGCGTTGCGAAAGTGATAGCTTGAAGTCTGGTAGCATGCACTTCATAGCCTGAACAAAAACAATAAAACAGTCCACCATTCTCTCGTATTATTTGTGGAGGTTGAACACCAACTCTGAATTAAGAGTTACGGCTCTGGAATTGCCCGAGACCTAACGCGAGCTTTTATAGGGCTCCTGCAATTCGTCTCTGTTAAGTCGAATGAAGCGGAACACAGAAATTCACGAACGACTGAACTATAGGCCGCAGTCGCCATCAGTTCTGAATTTTTTGTTATGTCTGCTTTAACTCTCTGTTTCCATCCCCCTTCAAGAGCCACCGTATTTTTTTTTTTTTTTCGAATGCGCATCTCTCCGTGTGTGGTAATGTACAAATTTGTTAAGGTTTTTTTTTTTCGCAGCAATAAGTAAGAATAAATATTTAACAACAGAAATATAATGGTAGAAAGGTACGATGATGTGACCAACTGAAGGCTCTTCCAGCAAAACTGCGACTGAAAGGACTTCATTAGAAGGACTCTCTCGCACATGGGGCCGCTGACGTAAGTGCACTTGCATATCAATCGCCCCTTCAACTGCACAATGATGAACTTGCGCTAGCAAAGCGCAGGTACCACGAGCCTTGGTGGTATACGTGTGCGACTGGCCACGACCGACCCTGCCAGTGCCAAGAGCCGTCAGTGTGTGCGTGCAAACAACATAGCTAAACTATATATATATATTTTTTTTAGTTCTATACCATGTCGTGGTTTGCTTGAAAGGTAGAGTATAGTTGCCTGCTTAACACGGCTACCAATACGAATAGAGGAATTGTCGACGGTCAAAGTCTACAACCAAACCACGACCAAAACAAATCCCCCTTTATGTTTAAGACAATGCAACAGAACACAAAAAAGAACAATGTGAAACACGAGCTGTCTGGCTTTATAAAAAGTAACCTGGTCTAGCGTTATCCAGTAGAAAAAGAAAGACAAAAGTGAGGACTGGGTCAAGTCGAGACACGGGCCATTTATACTCGCATGTTGGGACTGTCCCTATAATTCGAGACAGTCCAGGCGGTTGGCCACCCTTCTTGGACATACCTCTCATCGCGTGCAGATTACGTTACGCTTTTGCATAGACGTTGCTGTATCGAAAGCGCACATCGACACTTCCACCCACGCTGCACCGAACTCCCCGTGGAGGAACTCTCGATTCATTCGTGCGGAGAGGGGCGGTCTGCCCGCGCGAGCGATTCCTGGACTCGATTAGCTACTTTCTTGTTGCTACAGATGCCGTGAGACATGGCGTTGTTTTCTTTTTTTGTATACTTTTTTTTTTAGTTTCCCCCAGGCATTTCTTTGCTTTCTCGCAGACAGGTACGGGGCTATACAGCTCAGCGGCGTGGCGCTATAGACCCCTCCACCCCCCCTCCCCCCCCCCCATAAAAAAAAGAAAAGAAGGGACGGCATGCAGCGTGGCAAGCACCGTGGGCCAACGCACACGTCCTCGCCTCGGCCCCGACAAAATACGGGCACGCGCGCCGAGACGAATGGAGCTGCTCCAGTTGATTTCCGCGGAAGCGGACCTGCGCGAGAGTGACAGTTTCCGGAAGTTGTCTGGCGAAGCACGCCGGCGGCTGCCTCTGCGCCGGACTGGCGTTTGCTGCAAGCGAGGCACGCTTGTTAATCCGCGGCTTGTCCGCTGCTGTATACACGCCCGAGGGACCCGGGCGAAGAATCCGGCTTTTTGTTGTATATGACGGATTCTCTAACAAGGCTTGTAGCTTTGCTTTTTTTTTGCTTTTTGTCGCGTGTCGCGTAGCCCGCCGCTGCGAACAGAGATTGACAAAGTGCTCTCTATTGTATAACGGCAAACCGGGAGCGTACTCTTTATTCTCCAAGCGCAATGTTTTAATAAAAGTGCGGGGCTTTAAGGTCCCGAAGCTGCACGGTATAGATTACGAGAGGCGCCATGTAGTGACATCTTTAGGAATGATTTCGACCACCTCGGCTTCCTTTAACGTGCACCTAAATATAAGTGCACGAATGCCGAATGCCCAATGAGGGCACCATCGGAATATATATACATAATGATTCGGAGGAAAGTGAGAAGATGCTATTTTCTGATGCCCGTGAAGGAGCACGGCTTAGCATCGTAATGAGGCCGCTGCGGCGGGGTATCGAACTAGCGGCATCGTACTCAGGAGCAGAGCACCGTAGCCTGGCATAATAAGCAACAACCGCAGGTGTGACTCTGAAAAAAGAAAAAAAAAACTCGTCTTTCTGTAAATCGACACTCTTCTTGTATGTAAGAAACCAACCCTCTGTGAACTTATGTATTTTATGCGCGAAAGAAAGTGTGCGATTTTTTTCGTATATAGGTAGCACGATTAAGTTAATCGTCAAACCATTCCGTGCGACTGTACTTTGTGGTGTATTTCACAATAAACATTAATTACAAAGGAGTGTGTAATTGGCAGCACTTAAGTGGTATGTATAGGACGCTTAGCCGTGCCGTGCACTAATTGAGAAGTAGCGTCCGCAATGAAAGCCCAGTTGAGTGTAGCAGCGTTGGTACGCTATAGTGTAACATCATGAATTGCAAAGTTACTTGCAATTACTTGCAAAGAGTTGCAAGTTAATTGCAAATATCGTGCGTTCAATGGTTCACTCGCAAAAAATAAACAAGCACGCGTACACAGCGCTATTTATTTTTTTCCAAGCGCGCTGCTATGGGATCCCATCCAAAATGAAAGTGACTGCGCATTGTCGCACTCAGGCACTACTGTAACATTAATAATCAACTAGACCTGAGGAGAACTCAATATCCACGGCTTCATGGTGAGCTCGATGCGATGACTTCAAGGCGGCATCGCCATCTTTGCCTTAAAGCTATCGCGTCTTTTCTGCCATTCCACGCCTCCTCTCCAGGGGATAGGGCCCTTATGGCTGCTGTAGAAGCGCAATTTACTCATACATCCTTGCTCCTCAGAGTCCCCCGGGACGCACAAGCTGATGGGCGACATGAAAACAAAATATAAAAAAGCAAGATGCACGAGAAAAAGAAATAAACCGTTAGTGAATGATGTTCAAAGTCAAGCGATAACCTTCGAGTATAGACCTGCTGAGATATGCTCCGTGGGGACGCTATTTGCTTGTCTATATTGGGTACTTCTATGAGGCGTTTGGGGGGTAGTGTGACGTTACTCGGACACCGGGATCCGCCCGTGTTGCAAACGACATTGAAACCATAAGAATGTAACGAGACAAGTGACAAGGACAAGCGCGGACTACCAATAGAAGTTTTTACCGATGCGCCGAATGTATACGAGGGAGTGAAAGAACTATTTGATAAAACAAGAACTATAGTGAAGATGGAAGCAAGAAAAACAAACAAGTGATTACAGCAAAAATTACAGCAGACCCAACGAGTGGGAGTCTATATACAGCTAAGCTTTGTGCGAGTGCATAAAGAGCCGAAACAGGAATACGTTGGACGCCTTGAACGCATCATGGTTACAGAAGCAGCATGCGCATACGTACGTACCGCAATTCAAATCCATTCTATCTGCAGGTGTTCACTACCATGCAGCCGAGTATGCGCGAAGCCGAGCTTTCTGGTTCTTTTTTTGCCACATGGCCGCGCCGCCGCTGCTGCAGGTGCGCGCAGGCAAGCGCCATCTGGTGGTGCTGCAGGGAGCCCAGCGGCGCGCGTGCTCCGTTGTGATTGGTCGGCCTATTCGGCAAGGGAACAGCCAGACAGCAGGCCCGGCCACGAAACCCAGCGAGGTTCGCAAAGAAAAGCTTCGCTTAAAACTCGACCTCTTTGTCCTTGTCACTTGCCTCGATCGTCCACCTTTGCGCTGTACCCTTACGATTATCAATCGCCTACTTGCCCAATCATCCACCCTGATGAGTCACATTGAAGCCCTTAAGAGAACACTAATTGAGCATATATAATCGACCCTACATTGGTATCGGAAACGGTCCACCAAATCACAGGCTTTGGTCACACCGTCTTCGGGATCGGCCCAGATTACCCGGCCAGACAGCCGTCCGCACAAAGTGGGGGAGGGGAGGGGGGCAAGAGCCAAAGAAAGCTTCGCTTTATTATTACTACATACGACAGAAGGTGAGAGGAATCCATATTTTGCCGTTCACAAGAGCACAACCGAAAGACCAACACGAACGTGTTGACAAGGACGGTGCTACTTTTCTTTTCTTTACCGGGCTGGTACGGGATAGCAAAATGGAAGTGACGCGCGAGGTTCTCACTCGGGAACTGCATCCGCTGCTACCGCAGGCGCTCAACGCGTCTCGGCGAGCTACTATAGCGGCTGTTCTGTTGCACCGCTATATAGGAGGGTGTGAGCGCGATTCGCGCAGCGCTGCCATCCACGGGATACTCATCGCCGGCAGGAAGGGGCGGCATCCTGGGAAGCAGCAGTGGTCGCCGCCGGATCTTCCACGGCGCCCCGCTGTGGGCGACGACACCCCGCTGAGCGGCGGCAATCGTCGCCGCCTTTATGAGTCGCCGCCGCCACCGCTCAGCGCAGTCCTTCCCCGGCACTCGTCGCCAGTGGCGCCTCCGTAACACGCCCTCTAGATTTAGTACAGCTAAAGCTGGTATAGGTGCTCTTTCGCCACCAGCCTACATGCTAGCAGTACGTCCCAATGCTGTACTGCTAACACAACCCCAGGAGGATAAGCGAACCTGGATTGGAAACTTAAGGAAAGTTAAGATAAACGGAATGTTGCCACCTGTCCCATCGTATAACAGGTGCAACATGGCAACATTCTGGGGCAGAATTCATGAAGCTTTCCTTTCGTAACCATTCTTTGCCATTGGCCAGTCGCCTTCGCTACATGTCCAGCGTCAAGATTGGCTGGAATTTTCTCTCAAGAACCATTCTAGCGTAAAAGCTTTTTGGGAAACGAGCCCTGTTTATCTATACGCTTCGTCGTGTATGGAAAGAAAATGTTGCTTCCGACGTGCGCCTTTACCAGAAGTAATATGTGAAATGGTGCGAGAGGAATATAGCCATGTCTGGTTTATGGTCATTTTCCTTTCTTTTTTTACTTTTTTAATGAATTACCATTTTTCTCCTCATTAATTTCATTATTTGATGTACGCACGTTATGAACAGCGAAGTTCATAACGTGCGTACCATTAAACAGAGAGGAACAAAGCTCTCATTTTCATTACGTTGAAATATGAAAGCTGGGCTCACCAGGAAGGAGGTGGCCCATCAAACAGCCAAAATCGTAGCGAAAATGGCCCACTGTCAACTATAAAGCGCAACACGCCGGAACATTTTTCCTGCAAAGCGAGAACTCGCGTCTGCGCAGCCGTGTGTCGGTTCAACTGGCGTGTCACGTGCCGCGCTTATTTTCTGAAGAGTTTCCAATGATCGCATCTTTCCACACGACAGAAATGGTTCGCGTTGTTTAGCAAATCATTTCTCGATTTTTTTCTCGCAGGGAGGAGGCTTCGGTAAGACATGCAATGCCCAGAACACACGAATGATTGTCTGCAAGAATAGCAAAAATGCCGTAGGACGGGAAACTTCATTGTGGCTGTCAAAGAATGTGCTGATTACGTTTTGTGATTCGCACGTATACATAATGAGCGCTGCTGGCACCGGACGGCAGGGCTTTTTGAAACAGGCCTTTGCCTCGCGGTCGTCTTCGCTGTAGGTTTCGATGACGAAAATTACTTCGTCGATGCTATATAGCAGCTACGCGGTTTGCTATTGCCTGCTGGCTAACTCGTTTGTTGAGAGTTAAACGCGGCAGATTCTGAACCACGGGGTGTGTTTTACGCTGCGCATTGTTCTGTGCTGCACGAATTTACACGATGCGCCACACTGCAGGCGCGTGGTGGTCCCCGTGAAACTGACTGGCAAAGATTTACGGCTGTTGTGCTGTCTCGAGCAAGGCCGACCTCTCAGCGGGTGCAAGATAGGACAGCGCTACATAGACCCCGTGCCGCCCTCGCGAGATGGCGCTGCGCAGCGATCAGCATTGCAGATGAAGTCGCGCTTGGTGAGCACCCAGGACATATCTGCCCGTAGGCAAGCCGCCCCGCGGGTGTCAGTCGCCCAATTTACTCGCCGGCTGCGCCGGTTGTGCAGTAAACACGGTGGCGCAAGAGCCGTCACGTGGCGTTGCGTCTGCAACACAAAACATTCCATTTTACAGCTGAATTCGTTTGCCCTGCTCTCTCTCTCTCGTGGAGCGTCAAGCCACCTCTCTCTCAGACTAAGACGTCATACCAGAGAGGCGTGCGCGCGGTCTGCCACAACACAGTGGGAATAAATCAAGGCAGCGCATCGCACCTGTGTTAACGTTACCCCTCCAACCGCCGCTCCTCCCTTCCAGTTTTCTTGCATCGTATCTTTAATGCCATTGAGAAGGCCGCACGCAGATTTAAAAAAAAAGGAAACTTGGGCTACGAAACGCATTCAGAATCACCAGGAATTGTGTCCTACATACTTCAGCAGACGTGATAATCCATGTGACTTCCCTCGTTGAGAAATATCTGGGAGAGGGCGGGAGTCTTGGGAGGATATGATTCTCCGTTTTCTAAATGGGTATGTTTTCAGTGAGCAAGACTCCACCCACAGGGCTGCTTAATATCATGCGGGCTTACAGAGGTCACGGTTTTTGAGCAGCCATGAAAGTTTGCAGTCTGGTAACTATAACTTGGGCAGTTTCCGAGAAACAGGGGTTACGAATTTTCTGAATTCTAAATTTTTACACTTCCTTTTTTTTTTTTCGTGAGTTGAACTAGTGCTGCAGCAAACCAATCGTCTTGCTATTTTGTTTCCCCCTGTCTTCATTCAAGGAGAAGTCGGCGCCTGTAGACGGCGCTGGCTACTCTTGTTCTCCTAATTGACAAATTTGCACCGGACGATGCAAAAGTTTAAAACAAAGAATGAAAATCTGCTAGCTAGCGGCTAATGATTCATTCTTCCTTTTAACCGTCCCAATTTCGTCGCAGTTTCTGTATACTGATTCACGTTGTAGTGACAATATATTCGTATTCTTTTCGCACTCGAGGACACAAGTGGTAACGCAGTGGCGAAGCCAGGAACTTTCTTAGAGGGGTGGGTTGGTGGTGGTGGGGTTACCAGATGCGCCGTCCCCCCTCCTCCTCCTTGCGGCAGCAGTCACAGCCGTGTTCATTAACAATGTCGCACCCGTACTGCAGCTGGTACGATCACGTGACGGTCTTACGTGACGCACTTACGTGAACGTGCGATCTCGCCCATTCGTATACGAAATGCAGCGACCGCACGTTATATACCGCCGTTGAAATCTCGCCGCATTCTGGGAAACGCGGCCTCCACGGCACTTCCCCCCGAAATCGGAAGGGCCGGCGATGATTGAGTTGTGACGCTCTCGAAAGGAAGCCGAGTGCCGCCAGCGCACGCTTCTATTCGCGACGGCGGCGTGATTGCGGTGCGTGCGCGCCAGCCGATGTAAATCCGGGCGCACGCACGGCCGCGCGAGTGCGCGCCACGAGCCGCTGGAGTAAATTGTCGGGGCCCACAGACGCGAAGCGCGGCTTTCTCGCCCGCGATCCTGATGGATGATGACAACCGGCCGGAAATGCCGCCGGAACATTGCAGTCCCCGCGGCTGTAGACGCCACGGTGTGGCGAAACGGGCTCCGACCGACGAGTACGGCTCCTGAGGCCTAGGGAAGCTGTCTTCCCCGCGCGCTTCGGTAACAGGTCTCACCCGACGTGGTTCCTGTGGACGAGCCTGCCTTCTTTAGGTTCACTTCTATCGCAGCTACAAGTACAGACGGTAACTGTGATAGGCAGTCAGCGAGAAGACAGAGGACCGCGACGCACCGCACGCGTAGGTGCAGTTCATTTCTAAAGACTGTACTTAACCCTCAACGACACTGACCGCAGCAAGCTCTCGCCCTGTTCTTGTGTGCTCTTAGAGAAGGCGACTCGGCAACCTGGGTGCCAGCCTAGGAATTTGCCCTAAACGGGCTACCCTGTTCTTTTATCGGAGAGTCTTTATGGGTAGGCGTGCGACCAGAGTCCACTCCTAGCATGAACACTATTGCTATGGCCCTATATACATTTGTAGCGTCCGAAATGCCGTACGCCAATTGACTCAGAAGAGCTCCGGTCGCGCACCCTGTAATAGACAGTAGATTGATCCCATTAAGCTGAGAGCGCATGCTCAGTGGCCTTTCCGCTGCTATGATGACATTATAGTTCTTGCTACATTCGCGTTGAACTTGGGATGAAGGCAGCATCGAAGAGAATGCCGATGACAATGCCATTGTGGATTGTTCAACGAACGTAGACTCTCAAGGAGGTTTTAAAATTCCTTAACCCCGCCCCTATTTTTTTTCTCCCCTCCCTATACATATTGTCCTCGAGGGCTAAGCGGATTTGTCATGGTACAAACGAAGCACGTTTCTTATCAAAATGCGACGCTTCAGCCCAAGGGCTACTACTTCCGGCATGGTTTGCGGCAGCGGTGGCGTATCGAAGATCTTCCTGAAGTTAGTGTCTTTTCGTATAGCGTCGGCTCAGTGCAATCTCGCAGGCAGCTTGAAATGGGTCTATTTGTTCCAGAACGTGTCCAGAACGTTTCAGAACGTGTCCGGATCTCGCGATTGATCGGCATGTGCTCTTACGAACAGTTATATCTCAGTAACTTATTTTGCCGATTGCGGTCCCTCAACTGTCTTGCGGCCATGGAGACTATAAGAATACAAAAGAAAGAATAGAGAGAAGAAACAGGAAAGTTACAGTAAAGTAATGATAGAACAAAGAAAAAAGTAAAAGGACAAACAAGCAGCGCAAGCACCTAAAAACCCAATTGCACTGCGCGAGATACTCGTAGTTACGAAGGAGGGACCTCATTCACGAATCTTTTCGTTCGTAAGTGGCCGGCCGCCATCGCTCATATTCTGTCTTGCATTAGGGATGATGTAACTTGCTCTTACGAACAGTTCCATAACGTAAGAGTTTTTGGCGATGACGGGCCAAGAAATGTCTCGTTGAAATGCGTATATAGCGCGTCTTCGAATGAGATCACTTCGCGAACCGGCGCCTCTTCCTTCGCTGGGGACAGAAGCAACCCCGGTGTGTTGAACTTTTCCTTCGCGGAAAGCGGAAGTTCGTCAAACCGGAAACGTAGCAGTATCTCGCACGTGGATGTGTACGGGCACTCGACATCCGCACGGGTCGGAGTGACGAACTTGGGGTCGCTCTCGTTTCGACCTTGAAATGGCTCGTTACCGGTGGCGTCGCCGTAATCGGTCTCCCCGCAACGTCGCATATACTGGCACCGGAAGCGTCATTCCTTCCTCTCTTCATTTCTCGCGAAGAAGTCTGGAAAACAACAAGAGTTGAACCAGGGCGGGCAGGGTGATCGCGCGATGGAATATATGGAGGTTGGAATGGAAAGCGAGGCATGGGAGTTAGTTAAACATTGAGTGAATGGAGTCATATGACTTGCACGTTTGTTCCAAAATGAGAAGGATTTGACCTTATCGCGATGCGTTGCAGCCTAGTCTTACGCATGAGATGTTCGCATTGATATTTACAAAAATGTCGCTGAAACCACAGTTTTTCTCTCTCTCTCTCTCTCTAAACAGTTGTCTTTCGAACTTAACGCCCCGTACGTTGCTCAGGGGTTATGGCGCTTCATTCCAGAGCTCGAGGTCGCGGTTCGATTCCTGAGTGTTTAGACCTCCGGACTGTTATAGATATATCCCGATATAGGGGCGGAACGCAAAACCCGCCGCTTGTTTAGATTAAGTGCGCTGCAAACATTGCAAACAGTCAAAATTAACATGAAACACATTGCACGCAAGAGTCTGAATGCTCTCATAGTACGTCTCTTTTTCCCCAATTTTTGGTCATCTTTCTCGTCCTCCAGTGTAGGGTTGAAAATCAATTGCAGTCAACATTCCTGGTGCCTTGACTACGCTTAGTTTCTTTCAATCTTCGGAAGCGGAAAGCACATGTTATACCGCCTTGCAGCCCAACAACTTTCAGGACTGAGCAGCCTATACGAGATCAAGGATTCCTTGCTCAAATGCCATTCGATGCAAACCGATAACAGCGTTCGAGGCTGGAGCGTTCGTCCGCATGGCAACTGCCACACTGTTGAAATTACAGCGTCGCCCACTTCGCAATTATTTTCTGAAGCGGGCGGTGCCGTGTCTAAGGGACCAACGTGTGTGGTATGTTAAATTTAACAAATCGGTCAATGCTTCCAGCTAATTGTGTACAACTAAAGCATTAAGGCGTAAGACGTCACTATACTCAGAATATGTTTGAAGTGGCGTACTATATTTGATCAACACTGCGAAACACTGCTCGCTTAGAATTCGAAGTTTGCGTTACAAGAACTGTATGATCTGCGTGCATACAGTGCCAGTGTAAATATCCAGTGCAATGCAAATGCTCTCTATAACTTCGTCGTTGCCAAAAAAAAAAAATCGTCTATGCATGCAGGTTGTCTGGTTGCGAGATTAAAATGTCAGAATTAACCCACACGTCCTTCAGTGCGTGCTGTCTCTCTGCGTGCAACGATGTCTTGGCAGAAAACCTCTCCAAAGCCGGCCACTTATCGGGAATGATAGACTGAAGCAGCGCTGACATATGCATGGTCCTAACAACGCAACGGTCTCCCAGACGATGCGTGAAAGGGTTCTGCCACTGCTGAAGGCGCACTTCTTTATCTTTGCAGTGTCGCGATGGGCCCTTATGCTATACTCTGCTAGTGCGTTGCTAAAGTATGCTTGATAGGCAAAACCGTTCTACACAGTAGGGCCTAATGTGCAGGTGGAAGCTTTTCCACGCTTATTTCTGTTCTGAAACATCTGGACGGCCTTTTATACTGATTTCCACTGTCCCATGGCTGGACCCACGAGACATTCAATGCGTTCAGTCTGCTCCCGACCTTGTGCTCTTTCTCCACTAATAGCCTCGCTACATAGCTAATCGACCCTTATGTTTTATGTTCACGCATGCCGCAGCGTTCTTGGAAAACCCACAGGAACTCACAAAGCCCTGCTATAAAAGACCATAAGCTTTAAGCCCTCGTTTGAATTGAGCCTTTTATCCAGTGTTTATCCATAAAAGCGTCAGTGGATCAGAAGTCACTTGCCTCGCTTAAAGAAAAATGCGGTGTATCGCGAGGCCGTTGGAAATTTTCGTAATCTAAATGGAGTTCTTTCTCCGCCTTTCTATACCGATCGTGGCAGGGCTTCTTTCATCATTCAATCTATACCGGCCACGTTTGAAAAGGGGAAAACATGTGAATAAACTTAACTATGTAAAGCGCAATTTGGTTTTGGTAAAATAGCCCATTGAAGGAAGTCGCAAATATGAGCTACCCCTTTTTTTTTCTTGCGTAAACGAACAGGCCCTTGAAAGGCTAAAGATCGCGTGCTACAGCAAGCGTGCGCTAGCGTCTTCGGCGCCTCTTGTTTTCCACGCGGGTTTCTCTTTGCTATTCGCAGGCGGTGCTGCAAACACGTGGCGTTGCCCTACGGTTACAGGGCTTTGCGCCGCCCAGCTCGAGGACGTGTAGTTTGTCTTTTAGATACGCTGCACACGGTTCGCAGTGCTTGTATCGATGCAGGGTAAAGTATGTCGTGGAGGAGCGGCGGACGGACATGTGCACCATATGGCTAATTCTCGCTAGAGTGGTTGACGTCGCCAGAGCCCAAGCATTCCTGGCAACGTCGCACCTAGCGACTTAACGCATTTTAAATCAAATGAATGTCCTCTCTCTCTCTCTCTCTCTCTCTCTCTCTCTCTCTCTCTCTCTCTATATATATATATATATATATATATATATATATATATATATATATATATATATATATATATATATATATATATATATATATATATATATATATATATATATATATATATATAGTAAAATGAACGGCGGAAGTTTACATTGCCCGTGTAAGTACGTAAAAAACAGAGCCACAATTTTCTTAGACAACGCTCAAATAAGTGATAGTACCGCAAAATCCCTAACATATACTGCAACCACAGGCGCACCCTCAGAGTCATGATATTGTTTTCAAAGGCGTTTCGCACTGATTTTCTCCGCGAATAAGTCATCCATATACGTGTGGCACTGTCGTTGTGATAGAATGGTTAGGCGACGCACAGCGGTGTCAACGCCAATACATACACTTGTATAGTCACACTTTTTGCTGAAAAAAAGTACAGAGTTTTGACAGAGCACTCAACCAGTATCTATAATGCTACTATATAGCTTTTCTTTGTAGTGTCCTAAATTATTGACAACAGGGATCGAGGGGAGGGGGGGGGGGGCAGCATTGCTTGCTGATCCCTGCAGGATCGAGGAAGTAAGATTCGAAGTGAAAGAGAGTTAGGGATTATGATAATGATGATTATATGCTGATATTTAATTTTAAGTATAACGAAATATATGTATACAAGTATAAATTCTTGGCAGTCATGATGGACACGTCGGCGTGTCCGGTATCGCTCGCCTTATTCCAGCTGCGCTCGTGAGAGCCGGGCTCAGCATGTTGGGCGAAGGGGGGAACAAGAGTTGGTGCAAGTGGACGAACCGAAAACAATGAAAATAACAATGAGACAAACGAGGGAAACACCCCGCAACAGCAACTACTACTATAACAACCTATTCCTTTCCGGGTCTTGAAGCCGTTTGAGTTCGCGGCACCTTTTCCAGAGTGACGCGAGAAAGAAGCACTGATGTTCCTCCTTTGTCTCAGCTGATGCATCTGGCACTCACTCTTCCTAAGTGATTTAATTTTCGTACTCAGACTTGAAAAAAAATTGACAAATAGATATTCCGACGTGTCGGCCGGGGTCCAGCCCTTATCGAGAATGATCGATCATATATGGGACACACCCTGAGCCAATTTTACATGCCTTCGGCGAAGAGTACAATACGCGAAAACCTGCAAGAAGTTGCCCCGGCACTCATAAGTATACACAGCAGTTGCGCAACTTTCTAAGTACACCAACAGACAAGGGGATTCAGAGATACACGTGCCTGTCGCTGTTGTGGCGCGCAGCCCAGTGGCTAATTGGCTACACGGCTCTGCTCTGCTGAGTTCGAGGTCGCGGGGTCGATACCGGTCGCGGCGACCACGTCTCGCCGATGGATACAGAATGCAAATACGCTCGCGTACTTAGATTTAGGTGCACGTTAAGGAACCCCAGGTAGAAAAAATTAATCCAAAGTCTTCCGACAACAGCGTGGCTCGTACTGAGATTGTGATTTTGACATGTAAAACTTCTGTTTTATTATGTTTTCTTTTTCGTATTGAATAGATAGAAATATGTTGGTAGGAAGAGATCGTTTACCAATATTTTCCTAGAATTTAATCTGCCCGTGTGTTTGATCTGCAGTGGTAGGGCAGAGTTCGCGTGACAAGCCAATTAATGAGCAAACCGAGGCACAATAATGCGTCATTTGAATGCCGTGGGATATAAACGCCTCAAGGTGAAAAAGAATGCAGATGCAAATTTATTAGAACTTTCACTAAGAAGCGTAGATAGAAATTGCGCACCTTCGAAGAAGATAAATGCAGACACTCTTGTGGGCTCGTCCTTCAAATACGTCACATGCAGAATGGTCAGACAAAAGACAAGAACTCCAAAGATGCGGAAGGTTGCGAGTTGTGTAGCAAAGGCGATGGAACGTGCGACGGGAACGTGCGACTCATACGCTCTCACCTCGCAACGACGACGACAAATGTGTAATTTGCAAAGACTTTGAGACTTTCGTCCGAAAGGCGAAGCACTGACAACGATGGCAGGGTTTAGAGATGCAGGGTTTAGAGACAGGGTTTAGAGATGCTGGACAGAAGGAAAGGCAGCTACCAGGTGCCTCAAAATGCTGGCTTGATGAGCTTCGCTGGCTGTCTTGCTCTCTCTCTCTCGATGGTGCACGAGATGAAACTGATAGAAAACCGTCGGCGTTAATTAGCACCAAAAAGGTATGAAAAAAGAACTACTCAATAAAAAGCAGTTTAAGGAAAAGAAGCGCTTTTCTCTCAATCCCGCGAGTCTAAAATGTCAAATTTTGCCGTACAGTTACTGGTCTGTGCGTATTTCTTGTGTTGCTGGTTTTGTCACGAAACCTGAACATGTCGGCAATTTTTTGTCCGAGATCACCTCTTCAATACTCAGCCGAAGGCAATGCATTCGTTGGGAACAACCAGCTCTTATTTTCTAATTAGCCTATAGCATTTACATTAACAAAGCAAAATCACTTGATCTGCAAGCGAACACCAGCCGAAAATGCTCTATTTCAGAGGTGCAGTAGGGGCCGATCGCCGGCTTCACCTCTGGTAGCAAACTGCCGGGGCTCCCGCTTCAAAAAGACATTTATTTTAAACCTCCTTGGTCGGCACCCAGTGAAATATTAGATAAAGTTAGCTTGACGCTCACTGTCCCTTTCGCTCAGAACAGTGCATGAGCATGTCAGCTCAGCATGGAGGCTAGTGCGCTTCCAATGCTCATGCCGGAGGAGCGAAAGGCGCTGTCCATGGATCTGCCACCGAGCCAATGAACGAAGATATTCTGTTCAGACAATCGTGGTGCATCATCTTTTTCGTTTCTTTTGCGTGTTGCTGCGAGGTTGCCTCGTGGTCAGTGCGATGTTTCAAGAAGTTGCGTGCGAGTATTTTATTTTTCCTTTTTCCATTATTCAGTAAGACCACGTCCAAGCCCCTCTCTCTGCCCGACGTGTTGAACGTGTGGCATTTGAGCTAACATTTATCCCATTACCGCATGGTGTGTGGTATATGATACGCATAGGACAACTTCTTCTGGCGTAACAGAATCGAAAAGAAAGAAAAAACCCGGCATATTGATCCGGAATCCAAGTCCTCTCCAGCAATGAAATACATACCGACTTTAGCACCAGAAATAATTTGAACCATCTTTCCTTTAAAAATATGTATGTGGGTAGCTCGCCACAGTTCGTTAAAAAAACCATGATATTTTTCACAATTCCTACATTTCAAATCAATGTGCGATATACATCACAGTATGCATTATGCGGCACACAGTGAGCATGCTGTGGTGTTTTGATCGAGAAATAGATTCACGTGGTTAGGTGAGGAAAGCATTAAGTGCTGTGATATATGATACATCACGCAGTTATGGTTCTTGCGGAGAAGAATGGAGATTTGTTTCCTTGAGAAAGAAAAGCTTTTGTGGCAAAATTTAATGCTTGACCGGGCTATACTCTTTCTTTGCACCATTACTGGTGCGTAATAGATACGAAAATGAAAATGACAACAGTCTTTACGATAAAGATAGCGTGGTGTGTCTTACGGTATTCCGGTAAAACGCAGGCGGACGGGGCGTTGAGGCGGAGGCGTAAACGTGAGCGGTCTGCATGGTGCAGTCACCTAGTGGCGCTGTGCTCAAACAGACAGAAACAGCTAATATTGCATTAACCGAGCGTATTCTTCTTCGCTGCTGGTGTAAATTTTCAGTACTAGCGTAATCGTGTTGCTGCCAAAAATTTACACCAGCAAAAAAGTAAAATAATATTAGCTGTTTCTGTCTGTTTCAGCACTGCGCTCCCAGGTGGCTGCACCATGCATACCGCTCACGTTTACGCCTCCGCCCTGCAACGCCCCGTCCACCTGCGTTTTACCGGAATACCGGACAAGCTAAGCCTCCAGCAACACAAATAACGCTACAAAGCAGAGGAAGAAATACTTTTTTTTTTTCGGCTTGCGTCAAATTTCGAAACACTCAGCAAAGCAAACATTAACGTGAAACCAAGATATATAGATTACCCGCCCAAGATATCGAAACTATCAATTAGTCAATCAAATAAGACTATGAATTTAATGAAACTTGTACTGACTGGAGCTGTGAAAAATACACTCAATTTCTCAAAATGATGTGTCAAGTTTTTTTTCATGCTTCTGATATTTTGCAAGTTTTCTGCAATTTCAATTACTTTTTGCACGGTGTTGCGTCTTAGGCTGCGTGACATAAAGGTCAGGTCGAGACAGCTGCTATATGTCTGTCCCCGTAAAAACGTAGGACTGCCGTCGTTTACACAATACAGTTCATGATCTGATGCAAAGGAGAGAGAGAGAGAGAAACTTTATTGATTATATCAAGGGGTTTAGCGGTGAGCCGTCTTGCGCTCGCTGCCTGGCTCTTCAGCACGGGTGTGCCCCTATTCCAGGGCTCCACTGAGCCTGGCTACTTCGCACGCGTGCTGCACCATTGCCCTTTGGGCGGTGAGCTCGCTGCTGGTGAGCAGGCCCTCCCATTGCTCCGCACTCGGGTTTTTATTTTTATGGAATGTGTAGTTATGCTTACATTCCCATGTTATGTGGTAAAGAGTTGGTATTTCTCCGCACCATGGGCAGGAGTTTCTGTATTGTGTCGGGTACATTTTACTTAGTATGTGTAGATTATAGAAAGTTCCGCTTTGTAGCCTTCTCCAGTCGGCTGCTTCCTGTTGTGTAAGTGTGTGGCGGAGGATATTTGATTCTCTGCCCTCTATAGTAGTATAATATTTCCGCACACGTCGGCTCCACCGTTGTAGGGTTCTCGAGAGGCTCTATCTGTCCAGCTCGGTATGTGATCTCGCGAACTAGACTGTCTGCTCTCACGTTCCCTTCTATCCCGGTATGGGCCGGTATCCAGAAAATTTTGTGTTTCACTTTATTTCCGAGGGTTCCTGCTCCGAGGAGGATTCGCAGGGCCTCTTTACAGACTCTCCCCTGCATGTAATGCCTGCATGCAGCTTTGGAGTCTGTTAATATGGTCAGTGATCTGTTACTTCGGTAGCCTTCGGTCGCTGCAAGCGCTATGGCGACCTCTTCCCCCTCCGCTACCGTGCAATTCCTTATAGTTGCGCAGCTGATTGTCTCTCCAATGTAGTCTACTACAGCCGTAGCTACTCTGTGTGTTCTAGTGTGCTTGTCCCACGGGTATAGCCCTGCATCCGTGTACACCGTGTTTTCCTGTGTTGCCAGGTGGCCTTCCACGTAATCTGCCCTTGCCTGCCTTCTGGCTGCGTGTAGGTTCGCATCCATGTTGCGTGGAATTGGACTTATTCTAAGGGTTTGTCTGACGTTGTCTGGGATGTCTGCCTCTCGATCTATTGCCCCTTTCGTATCGTATCCTAGTCTCTCGCAGCGTCCCCTGCAAAGGAGAAAACTCGTCTTCTCCGACTATCCATCTTCTGGCTTCCCCATAGTGGGTGGTGAGCATTGAAATCGCCGGTGAGAATCCACGGCCCAGCTGTCGCTGATATTAAAACGCTTAATGTCAAAATGGCTTGAACGTGAAATATACACGCCTATTAGCGTGAAAATGAGGTTATTGCGTTCTACTGTCAGGTACACATATTGGTCGTTATCATCAGGTGTTACTGGATGCTCAATATAGGTAAGCTCGCACCTGATATAAACGATGACGTTACTATGGTCGATGCAGGTAGCAGAGTTGAAAGCTTCGTAGTTTGATAATCGTATGGTTCGCAAATGACGACGATCGGAAACTGATTCTTAAATACAAATGGCCGAATATCCGAAACCCGGAGTTTAGGGCCTCAGGAATTCCACTGGAAAAATCGAAGCTCCTTTCCTTTGACTTCATCACGGAAGGGCTGCAGAGGAGGAGCCATGGTGCTTCACCAGACTTGACAGCACCGGATTTAGAGCATCCCATATTTGAAGTGCACTTTGAGCAGCCGGAGTGCGAATGCTAGTTAGGAGCACTCGAATGGTATTCATGAGGGTTTTTACCCTGGCTATGACCTCCTTATCTTAATTGTTGCCACAGGCTCTTTCGGAAGTGTCCTTGGACGAGTGAGGCTGCGGCTCTGCTGGCGATTTTATCGATGGCAGCGCTGGCCACACGTCAGGTGAACCAACGATACTTGTGTCCTTCTCAGGGTGCTTGCTGCTGGTATTGCTGGGCGCTTGTGCTGGTGGGTGGACCGTCCGTGGGAGAGGCGCATCCCTAGCTTCGGCAACAGGTTTCCTGGAAGGTTTCCTAGAATCATTTGAAGACGCATCGTGAGGGCCGTGACAAGTGCTGCACTTGCGATGTTCTGCATGGCAGGAGTCTATACTGTGCGACTCTGAGCATCGGGCGAGCACACGGCGGAATTTGTACAAACAGCGCTGACGTGTCCCATCTTGCAGCAGTTCCGGCACTGAAGTGGTCTTGTCACAAACGGCCGCACTGCATGTCGAAAATCACCAACTTTGACTTGTGATGGAAGGGTGTCTCCTTTGAAAACAACGTTTTACACATCGCGAATTGCCAAGGCGAGGAACTTGCAATATGAGAAGACCTTCCGTCACCGGCTTGATGAGAATCGGAAGGACACTTTCCCTGATGGAAGTGTCGACATCGTAAATAACACCTGCCGTAGAGTCCTTGCCGTCTGGTATGTAAAAGCGTACATTGATGTCCCCCAACACATTGACTTTGTTCAATACATGCAGCACACTACAATGCGTAACGTCGATAGGGAGAACATTCTTGCGTCCATTGATCCTCACGTCTGTGATTTGCCCGGGATTTGCCCGCGTTGTCACGGGCACAAAGTCACCTTCATCCGAGCTTTCGTCACTGACCGAAAAGTATATGACCGTGTCCTCCCTATCAGCGTTGCTCGGGTGGCCGGAGCGCTTTCTTGGAGCGGCTGCAGTGGACATGGAATGTATGGGCGAAGGCCCCGCTGATCCCACGTCCATTTCCCCAGTCACAGGAACGGCCTCTTCCGCAAACATCAAAGAAAAACTTGAAAAATGATAAAGACCGAAACCAGCGTTCTACAGAGGAATCACTCCGTCTTGCTTCCTCTTGTTATAATCAAGCATTGAATAGGATTTAGCAGACGAAGCCTGCGTCTGGTGGTTAGCGAATATGACACAAATCCGAGACATTATTGGCCTCCGCGATCTTCAGCGCGCCTAGGGGCCGCTTAATCTCGCAGGTCATGCCGTGTAGCCGCATGGTTCTCATTCCTTTAGGTTGAGCGTCATTTCCGGCGAGCGCTAATGGCGACCCCCCTTTTTTTCCAGATTCGGTATCAAAGACGTATGTTTCTGCAAGCTTCTCGTGACGCGTCCACTCGTATTTCAAAAGTAAAATTATACAGTCTAGAATTTGGTTACGGCTGGCCTTTAAGTGGCAGCGCCGACAGCTTCCTAAACTTTTTCTGAGAATTATTCTATGACGCACTTTTTAAAATTTTGTCCGCGTGTTTTCACTTTAATCCTTTCCCTTTCATCCACAATGTCCCGATGCCCGCCCACTCACTAACGCTGAACTTAAATACATCTCTGGCACCCGGGTAATGATTCCGCTGTTGCTGACAGGCTATAGTTATCAAACAGCGCGATGTCTCGAACGCGTCTCTTTGTGTACCGAGAATATTACTAAAAAGGATGTCGCAGCCAATGTGGTCTGCTGCTAACGCACGGGAAAGGTCGCACTTGAATAATATATACATTATTGAATTGTGCTCGAGAAGGGCCTTTTGTCTTGCAATGCACTGTCGGGACACGGAATGATGCCGGTCCGTCGGGAGCATTGGCCGAGCTTTCACTTGGCATCTATTCTTTTCGAGTCGCGTTTCGCAGCCTCCATGTGAACACCTGTTCCCATAGCCGCCTACTGCGACTTTCGGGAAGCGCAAACACGCGCACGCGAGCCGCGACATTATTATTATTTTTTGTGTGTGTGTGTGTGTGTGTGCCGGGAAACTTTCCCGGAAACGCGGCGACTGCGTTCAGAAACTGCCGCGGCTGGGCGACATTGCTGCGCTTGGGGCTGACGTCACTAAGAGGTACAATAAAAAAAAATAAGACAGGCTGTCAGAAAAAGAAAAAAAAATGTCCAGGCTTAGCTTGGTTAAGCCAAGAATGCGTTGCATATTGCGCGAGTTGGGGCCCAGCTTTTCCTCCGGCTGTCGTGACGTCACGTCACGTGGTTGCGCTTAAAGGTCAATGGTGGCTGCCCGGCCGCGCCCAAGGGCTGAACTGAGTGATTGCAATATGCAACGCATAAAAATAGAAGCAACTTAATAACAAACATAGCGAACTTAAAAGAGAATAGACCCACATATGAGACGCGCAGCAATGAACAATGGCTCATACCCTCAATGGTGGCTGCCCGGCCGCGCCCAAGGGCTGAACTGAATGATTGCAATATGCAACGCATAAAAAAAAAAATTGACGAGCCTTTCGTACAGCCTTCCGTAAATCCCGGCCCAGGCTTTCGCTGTACCTCATATACAAACGGACGAAACGACGCGTCTGCGCTCACCATTTGACTCCGTTGTATTCGTCCGCACAAGGGACATTGTTCACGAATTTGAATACGTGTAAAACGTATGCTCCGAAGCTGTCTAGGTGATGCGAGGTATATTTACTTCCACCCACATCGGCCTTATGGGGAGTGCATTTTCAACACCTTGTACTGGCCTTAACTGCAGGAGAATAAGGATGCGCTGCGTTGCCCGTGCTCTTGCTTCTAATTCTGAAAAAAAGTTGATGCAATGCGTAAACTGCAGCTGTAGTGGTCGTATGATGTCGTAGATAAAGATGACGGTCAATGATGAACTAGTATATATATATATATATATATATATATATATATATATATATATATATATATATATATATATATATATATATATATATATATATATATCACGGTGTAGTGTAAAAGATTCCATTCGGGAAGACCTATCCACAAAGAAGCAGCCAGTGTGGGCATTTGACTTCTCTTTAGCATACTACACTGACAAGGGTTCAACACACCAGGCACTTCCACTGGAATGTGCTCTAGAACGTATAAGATGGAAGATAAAATAACATGTCAGCAGTTGATTTTACAGGACTGCAAGAAAAGCGTGCCATGTCAAGCACAAATCTTGGCGTTCGGCGGAAAACACTCTCGAACAACAACCGGGCATTATTGTACGCGTTAGCGCGCAGCGGGGGTTGCAATCGGCGAGCATGAACGGCGGCAACCGCTTGTGCGCTTGCTTCCAGCTCAACGCATTTGCCGTGCGGCCTCTGGATTACCGAAATAATAATAAAAAAAGAAATCACCGCAGTAATTAGTCTCCTGAAAATCATTAACTGAGTTTTCTCATTGGAGGGTTGTAAATCAAAATATTCCTCACGCGGTTGCATGAAGAAATGAAACAATGAAACCAGCGAATTGTTCCTCGACACTCATTAAAGCGTTCTTTTTTACTTTTTCGGGAAGAACATAGCATTTGCTTAGATTTGAGTATAACAATAGAGGGGTTTAATTTAGGGGACGCAAGAGGCTTGCGTTCTCCATGTGTACGCGCCACATCATCATCATCATCATCATCATCATCAGCCTGGTCACGCCCACTGCAGGGCAAAGGCCTCTCCCATACTTCTCCAACAACCCCGGTCATGTACTAATTGTGGCCATGTTGTCCCTGCAAATGTCTTAATGTCATCCGCCCACCTAACTTTCTGTCGCCCCCTGCTACGCTTCCCTTCCCTTGGAATCCAGTCCGTAACCCTTAGTGACCATCGGTTATCTTCCCTCCTCATTACATGTCCGGCCCATGCCCATTCCTTTTTCTTGATTTCAACTAAGATGTCGTTTACCCGCGTTTGTTGCCTCACCCAATCTGCTCTTTTCTTATTTCTTAACGTTACACCCATCATTCTTCTTTCCATAGCTCGTTGCGTCGTCCTCAATTTCAGCAGAACCCTTTTCGTAAGCCTCCAGGTTTCTGCCGCATATGTGAGTACTGGTAACACACAGCTGTTATACACTTTCCTTTTGAGAGATATTGGCAACCTGCTGTTCATGATGGGTGCCTGCAAATCCCAAGCCGACTTCGCATGCTTTGTACGCAAACCGCTTGCCCTCTATACTAATCGAAAATTCTCTAATAAAACAAACATTCTGCGCATTGTCAGCCTGGCAGCTTCAAATGCCCATCAGCTTGCCACATATACACGCACACAAGATGCTCTTTCGATGGAGCCCGACCGGCATGGAGATTCTCGATAGCGATTGGCTCCCTCACGCATCTTGCCCAACGGAACCAATCGCGATAGAGAAATTCGATCCCGATGAGACTCGTTCGCCGTCGAAAGTCCCCCTTGTGAAACCGGCATATAAAACTTGGACAGCTCCGCGCGTCGAACGCAACCGACGGAAATCCTCGGTTTTCCAGCCTCGTCGCGTACAGATTCCGAGTATTTGCGTGGGCCGCTGTTTGGCTCCGAGCACGAAATTGTTTGTGTTTTCCCGGGTTCGAATGGCGCCGCTAGAGAAAGAGAAAAGCCCGGAGCCGGGACAGAGAACGCACTGCAACTCGTCACGGCTGTTGACTCGCTTGTCCTTCTTTACTTTACCAGATACATTAAAATTAAAAATGGGCTCTCAACGGTTTCTCCGATCTTTTTTGTTTTCTTTTATTACGCGCCGCTTATTTTGTTTTAATTTCTCATTTCTTGTTATCTCTTTTCGTTTTATACGTCCAATGTGTCAAGCCGTCTAACGGAGGTTGCATCTGTGCGGAGAATGTATTTGCCGATGGCTGGAACGAAGGGGTTCAGCAGCTCGGGGACTGGAGTGCCTGGCAAATCTTTGTTCTCGCGTTCCTCCTCGTACTAGAGAAAATACGGACATACTGGCTGTGGTTACGTCAATCGACTCGCTCAGAGTGGATCCGGCGTCGGTATCAACGTGCGTCTATTTCATGGGAGTGATTTCCGCAGCCAAGCAGCATGCCGGACATCTCGTCGCAATCATATGCATTAAATTGTGGTTGTTGCTGGCAAAGTGGACTTCTATGCGAAGCATACTAGCCGCACAACCACCCTCTTCCTTGCTGCGCCGCGCACGGCCGCATAGCTACCATATGACGTCATAACAGCTGCAAAGCGGACGCTTAAGCTTCGCCTTCATGAGTGGAACGCGACAGCGTTCCCGTAGACCCGCCAAGGGGTGTAAGACAATGGGCTACGGCGCAGCGACTACGCGCCCCGCATCGGACGCGGTGAGCGTCGAGCAACGCAGCGTTCGGCGCGGCAACGAAATGTGCGCCTGAGCAAGCGACGCACGCCTGGGCCGACGCCGACGACACCGGCTTTTCTGCGACACGAGCTCCTTAACGCTATCGCGTTAAAATAAAGGCTAGTATGCTTCGCATCCTGGGCTTAACCTTAGCTAAGCCACAGCCATTTTTTAGAACTCAGCCTATTGTACTGGGGCGCTACATAATGGCGGATTCGGCTCGCAACCATCTTTCCTTTTGTTCCTTCCTTTGTTTCTTTTAGAGAAGTTCGGTACTGCACAATGAAAAGAAAAAGGTCCCATGCAGTGTCCACAACCAAAAGAAAAAGAAAGAAAGAAAAAATAACGAAAGAAGACCACAAGTTAAAGTCTAGTGTCTTTTTTTTTTTTTATCTGCATATTGCTATAGAGCGGCTTGGAATTCGACAGATATAGGGCAGAAAAAGAAACGATGATTTGATGGGATGCCTGCGCCAGAACTTTTTATGAACACATAAAATTCTTTGTTTTTGTCCTTTTGACAGCCTTCAAATAGCCTTCAAATGTACCGCTGTACGCTGATCGTCTCAGTCGCGATATATCACACTTAAGCTGCATGAAATAACATTCAGCACGGCTGCCTGTCAGATTCGATACCGCCGAGAGTACGCTTGCATGTGCTACGTTCGGAGATTATGAGCATTAACTATATCTTGTCAGCGAGCAGCTGCGTGAATAACGAAGAGCTGAACTTTCGTAACCAATTAAGGCAAATTATTCGCAACGACATTTGGTTCCAATAATAGTTTCTTGCGGACTAGTTGGTTCATACTTGAATTATAAACGTGTTACGCTAGATGCGCAAGAAAAATTTGGAGGGCGCTTAAGCATCGATCACCTTTAAGAGTGGAACGCGATAACGTTCAAACACTCCTGCTTTTCATGCATCCCGGCAACTGCAGCTTATGCAACCGTAATGGTTACCGGGAGACGCTGGCTGCGAATGTATGCATGAAGGCGAGCTTTCTGGTAGAAACGCGGCCTCTTGCGTGGGTCAATCTCCTACTATTGTTTCGTACTTTTAATATTTCAGCCTGACAAGAGCTAAGATAAAAAACATGCGCTGTCGGTGTATCTTTTTTTTTTTCATTGCATTTGTTTGTGGGCTTCCGTTCTCAAAATTCCGAGCAATAACTTTGTGAAGAATGAAAGACGATATGAGCAACTTTGGTGGTAGAGAAGTGGTTGGGTATGCGTAGTTCGAAATTCTTTTTCACGTAGTGACGTCCAACGCCGACGCCGGATTTTTTTCGACACGTATCGCATAAAAAAAAAAAAGAGGACAGGACAGAGCGCTGAAGTTGTACTCATCTATATGCGGAATTCAGGAAGTAACTTTCGATATCGAAGTTTGCTTTTCGCGTAATTTGCAGCTACGCACAGGGCGGCTCATCGAAGACCTTCCGTGCGTCGTCGCCTTTAAGTCCTCCCTGCTTTTTCAAAGTATTGTCCGCTACATGCGCTGTTCGCACTATAGGTCAGTGCGTGTCACCTCGACCATTGCGCTCAGCCACTCACTCTCTACAATTAACCCATTACCTCAGCGGTGGTTTGTCCTATGCGCGTTGCTTGCTGAGGTGCAACGGCTAGCAAAGAAGAGAGTGAGGGAATACTAAGAAAGCCATCGCGGTGTAACTTTCAGATTCTTTGATTACGTAGCAACATATTACGTATTACGTAGCAACGTATGAGTCACGCACCACAAATAGGGATCCAGATGCGGGGATTTTGCGCTCTGTATATAACTATAATTGGCATCGCGCCACAAGATCGTACGCGTTTTTAGTCTGACGTACCTCTCAACGTGGTGGACGACGCGGCGAAGCAACACAATCGTGCCAAGTTAAGCAGGAAAAAAAAAAACGATACAGAGGCGGCGACATATTCATATCGCGTCGCGCGATACGCGGAAGCGCGGGGGGTGTGAAACGACAGCGAGAGCAAGTGGCGAAAACGAGGGAGCGGCCGATGCTGCAACAGCACACGCGAACGTCGTAATGGTCGCAACGATACGCTCCGTACGCAGCCTATATATGAGAAATCACTGATCGTTTATCTCAACCCAGCCGTCGATAAAGGCACGCGATAACTGCTGAAGCGACGGTACATGTTCGGTGCCGTACTGAAGGCAACTGGACACCAATCAAATAGGCGCCCACATCCTATACCACCTCAGATAACCAATCTTTAAGGTCGTGTTTTTTGCGTGCTGCAGAAGTTACACAAGTATTTGCAGGCGCCAAAAGTGACAGTGTGGGTGCCATGTTTTGAACATCTACTGTAGCGTTTCCCCATCGCCTATTGGCGCGGCATCCTCAAACAAAGGCAACTCAGGTTAAACTTGTCTTATGTTGCCCTTACGAACACGCGATATCTGGCGAACGTCCAGCAAAGGACCAGTGCCTACCTGCAGTATAACGTTTCGACCTCGTTCTTTCGGCTAGCTGATGTTCCCCTCGAGGGTTTCCACTTAATCTATATACAATGACATTTTGCTTCTCTGTCTGGGGAATGTAGTTATAGTGTCATAAGTTATCGGCTTCAATTCGACGCCGTCCGTACAGCCCCTACTTCTCTTGAATGTCCCCAGCTGAGTATCCTAGAGAAAAATCCTGTAATCAGAACGTACAAGCTGAACTACTCTTTTGCACGTCAGTCAAGCCGGAGTCGTGTACGCTTTAAAATAATTTACACGTTTAAAAGTGAAAGGGTGTAAATGTGTCTATAAAGTGTACGCCGTCTCCTTGACGTGCTGCAGGCCCCGCTAAGTCGATGGGCCGACTAGTCGACGACGACCGTGGCGCGGTCGTCGACTGTGTGCTTGACACTGCAGACGAGAAGCGCTATCACCTTAGAGCTACCGGGAATACCACACTGCTGTTGCAAAGAAACAGTCCTCACTGCTTGCAGTATACGCCAACCAGTCATACTGGTACCACGCTCAGATCGTGAACTCAAACATGAAGGCGGAACTGATGGCAGCGTTCGACACCTGTGAGCAGCTATATTTCAGCTATTTTACCATTGGAGCATGGTATTATATTGCCGGTAAGGGCTGAAAATCAGGCATGTGCTGTTGAAGAAATCGTTGAGCCCTTAGTTTTCTGAGAAATGCATGCCCGAGACTTTCTCGTGCTTTCACGTTATGCGTTGTATCTGCTGCATTTATCATCATCATCATCATCATTAGTATTCAGTGTGGTCAAAGAGCGTTATGGAGGTTTCGTTCCGTAAATGCGAAAAAGCGCGCCGCAATGACGGATTCCAACGTTCGTAAATATGCCAATCTACCGATCAGCTTACTGTCAGTTGCCTACAAATTAATTACTAAGGTAATCGCAAATAGAATCAGGAACACCTTAGACTTCTGTCAAGCAAAGGACCAGGCAGGATTCCGTAAAGGCTACTCAACAATAGACCATATTCACACTATCAATCAGGTGATAGAGAAATGTGCGGAATTTAACCAACCCTTATATATAGCTTTCATTGATTACGAGAAAGCGTTTGATTTTGTCGAAACCTCAGCAGTCATGCAGGCATTACGGAACCAGGGTGTAGACGAGCCGTATGTAAAAATACTGAAGGATATCTATAGCGGCCCCACAGCCACCGTAGTCCTCCATAAAGAAAGCAACAAAATCCCAATAAAGAAAGGCGTCAGGCAGGGAGATACGATCTCTCCAATGCTATTCACAGCGTGTTTACAGGAGACCTGGATTGGGAAGAATTGGGGATAAATGTTAATGGAGAATACCTTAGTAACTGGCGATTCACTGATGATATTGCCTTGCTTAGTAACTCAGGGGACCAATTGCAATGCATGCTCACTGACCTGGAGAGGCAAAGCAGAAGAGTGGGTCTAAAAATTAATCTGCAGAGAACTAAAGTAATGTTTAACAGTCTCGGAAGAGAACAGCAATTTACAATAGGTATCGAGGTACTGGAAGTGGTAAGGGAATACATCTACTTAGGGCAGGTAGTGACTGCGGATCCGGATCATGAGACGGAAATAATCAGAAGAATAAGAATGGGCTGGGGTGCGTTTAGCAGGCATTCTCAGGTCATGAACAGCAGGTTGTCATTATCCCTCAAGAGAAAAGTGTATAATAGCTGTGTCTTACCAGTATTCACCTACGGGGAAGAAACCTGGAGGCTTACGAAAAGGGTCCTACTCAAATTGAGGACAATGCAACGAGTTATGGAAAGAAGAATGATAGGCGTAACGTTAAGGGATAAGAAAAGAGCAGATTGGGTGAGGGAACAAACGCGAGTTAATGACATCTTAGTTGAAATCAAGAAAAAGGAATGGGCATGGGCAGGACATGTAATGAGAAGGGAAGATAACCGATGGTCATTAAGGGTTACGGACTGGATTTCAAGGGAAGGGAAGCGTAGCAGGGGGCGGCAGGAAGTTAGGTGGGCGCATGGGATTAAGAAGTTTGCAGGGACGACATGGCCACAATTAGTACATGACCGGGGTTGTTGGAGAAGTATGGGAGAGGCCTTTGCCCTGCAGTGGGCGTAACCAGGCTGATGATGAAATATGCCAATATATGTAGCAATTGCTGCGATTGGGGGGATGTCTGATTTTCCCTTTATTAATGCAAGTATTTATATTAAAGTAAGTTGTAACGGCGATAAATAATTCCGCTGCTCGCTGCTCAAATGTTGACTGTAAATTGACCACTTGCAGAAGTACGACTGCGCATGCGCCAAAACCGGCCGCGGGGCGGCGCTTCGTGAGCGCCGTCTCCGTGGTTGGAAAGCAAACTGCGCGGCTCGGGTGTGACATGCCGGCCAATTGACTCGCTTTCGGCTGCACGAGCTATTATTATGGAAATGGAAATAGTAATTTCTTCAGATTTCCGCCCGCGAAGTTTAATGTGGAGAAGTTTGTGGACGGCAGCGGTGAAGCGGTCGAACCCGGACGGCACGCCGTGGCAGCTAACAATGCATTCTAGGATCTGTGGCTTATGCAGGCGACTTCTATTCCCTTGTCATCTCCTGCCCAGTTCTGCAACACTGAACAGAAGGCCAGCGACGTGCTGGCAGGGCTTGCTGAGGCTGTAAAATATAAAGAATGCAGTTTTCCTTCGCGCTCGTCACTGAGTGACCCTGAGTATATGCGAGTACGATTAAGCGATTTGTGAAAAACGGCGCAAAGAGATGCGGCCAGTCTATGTACTTCATGTCATTTGTGAGTCTCCGCTCGTCTTCTTTTTTTCCGTACATGTCAGTTGTGTTGCGCTCTCTTCCACCATGACTTCGAACCAATTCGTCAAACTATCTGCCTTGATGAGTATTCGCGAGTAAGCGGGAGCGTACTGGCCTGCGGACGCACGCGCTGCCCATATTTAAGCTAATATAACGTATAATAAAATAGGTTGCATGGCGTAAGCTTTGAGGCCTTAGCGCTCGCAAAAACAGACTGAATAACCTACCGCGTACATATAGCGCATGCGAAATTTGGGATACGGCTTCGTAAACCACAATCATGCAACACAGCAGTTTGGCGAAACAGCAAGAGATGGATATCAAATTTGCAAGCTAGAACGTGTACATCTATTGTTCCGTGCAACAACTAGGAGTTCGGGGAGTGCGACAGGCATAAAGCACTCATCCGGCCACACATTCACAGTGCTCTCCGGCAATGCCGCCAGCGGCTTTTGTGAACTATGCTGTAACCACGTAGATGCCCGAATTCATGGATGGCGTGTACGTAGCTCCTATGAGGCCAAGTGGAGGGTCCACGGTGTTTACGTTAAGTTTTATGTGCTTAACTTAACCCTCTTTTTTTAAAAGCCCATCGGCGGTGTGAGTGACAAACGGACGAAGTGTTGGCATGAAGATAACCCCACGCATTGTCGCTCGTTATGCAGCCCTCTGAGAAGTCAGTTATCCGTCCTATTTGCAAAAACGGCAAGAGAATGAAGTCCTCTTCAATCATATTTAAGGCAGCTCATATATGGCAACTACCAAAGAACGTCGACGCTTTCACAAAAGGTGAAAGAAGCTCTGCAAACACAACGTCGCCACTCGATGCTGCCGTACCAAAGCAAGGCTGGAGCCGGGATGTTTTCCAACCAAGCGGCGAAGCGCAAGCTTCCTGTTTTTCGCGCTAGGTGGCGCTCCGACTTCTGCAAGTGGTCAAGTAACAAGCAACAAAAATAGAATAAAAAAGAAAAGAGAGAAAAGCACTTTTGAAAAACGCTCTTTAAGTTTGCTTCAAGATAAACTCCAAAAACAGAGAACCATGCATGTAAAAATTTGAAATCGCTTGGTTTAGAACAATAAGAAGTGATCTAATATCGCTACTCCTGCTCCTCACCCCTGTCCTTGAAAGGGAATGATTTCTGCTGAAAATTGGGATTCTCAAATATTTACTTTCTAGGAATCAGGCGTACGGCATTCTAACTTCACGACGAATTGCATACTCCGCGCTTGGAAACCCACCTCCCGGCGTGCAGTGTTTAAACCCTGTTGGAACAGATGCCGCGTTGCTAGGCGCACGGCCCTGTTGTTTTCCTCCGCGCTGAGACGCATACCTCTTGGAAACAACTGCTGTACAAAATTGTCAAGGCAGTACGGCAAATAAGCCATTGCGTTCAGAGTGACACGTGCATTGTTTTGCTTCTCTGAAACCAGGTCTGTTGTGCATTTGTGAACAGTATACGGTGCTGCCCAGGTGAAAATCAAAGTTTCCATTTAATTGTGACCTTATGCTGAACTTGTACAGTGATTTTCATGACGGAATTTATTTTAACTGTTCATAAAGCAGAATGAGACATATTCGCCTGTTCATGTGCACGTGCACGGCTGTTCTTCGAAGATTAAGTGTTGTTAGAAAGGACCTGAAGAAGCAAACAGAGAAAGTCGCCCTGCGATCATCTTATCTACAAAGTACAAAACCTTACTGACATCCTCGACAAAGTTACGAAGTTTCTTTGTTCTCTTATGCATCTTGATACGGTTGCGCTATATCTCAGTTACTGCGCGTAGGTTTCAGTAGGTGGACCTACTTTTCTCCAATATCAAATAAAGAGAGCAAAAAAAGAAAAAAAACCCAGACCCCCCCAACGTGGCGCTCACAACCCACACCCTGAGATCAGTTACTAATATATATATATATATATATATATATATATATATATATATATATATATATATATATATATATATATGTGTGTGTGTGTGTGTGTGTGTGTGTGGTCCAAATTTTCGATTTCCGGAGTCCCCCCACTACGGCATGCCTCATAATCAGAAAGTGGTTTTGAAACGTGAAACCCCATACCTTAATTTTTTTTAGGGCACGCCAGGTGGGGGGTGTTAAGAATGGCCAGCTGCCGTGCAAGATTGCCAACCGCTTACGACTATGACGGCCAACATACCGGGAGCTTCGCCGCCAACTTCTAGCCACAGCGTGACTAAATCGACTTTGTGACGGAAGAGTTCGGCGGGCCAACTATTGTTCCCAAACTCCCCAACGCGCTACCCGGAACGGCTCCGAGTTCTACGGGGCCCCTCTGACGTCGGCTCCGGACACTGGAACGTGTGTGCCTTTGTGTGCGTTGGCCGTCCTGCGGGAGGCGGCTAGTTTTGCGATGACGAAACGAACGTTCGCCGCCTTGTATCGCCGGCGGACCGAGTGTTTAAAAACTGCTGTTGTGCGGATGCTCGACACACTTCGCTTGAGCAGTCATGTTGGACTTACACTCTCTCTCAAGCAGTCATGTTAGACTGATGTAGTTTCTCAAACAGTCATGTTAGACTGATATAAATAATGGAAATAAACCCATGTTCCTCGATCTCGATGAGAAGCAGTCCTTCCCTTCATCAACGTCCTCAGCGTGGATAAGTTGGACAACGGCATGGGCCAGCTGCCTTCTGATTCATGCCGGACTCCAATCTTGACAACGGATCACGAGCGACGGGATTGAGCCCCCAATCCTGACAGGGGACACTGGATTTATTTTCACCACCTGGTCAAAATCGCCACGTGCGCCAAAGGTCAAAGTACCCGCGCGTTATTGCATTCCAGCCACATCGAAATGCAGCCACCGCGGCCAGGATCAAGGAGGTTATATAAAATTTTCTTTAACCTCCTTGGCCAGGATCGAACCCGCGACGTCGAGCCCTGCAGCGCAACGCCATAGGTACCGCGGCGGGAAGTTGGCAATGAAGCTAATCGAAAAGATGAAGTGGTTAACAGCATTCTCTTTCTATGGTATATCTATACGTTGCGGGTTCGGTCCTGGCCGCGGTGGCTGCATTTCGTTGGGAGCGGAATGCAATAACGCCCGGGTACTATACATATATATGTATATATGCTGTCCGCTTTTGCACTTACGTTCAAAACAAAAGCCAAAAACGTCGCATCGCATATTCACCCTCAGCTATTTTGTTCGTGTTATATCTTGGTACAGCAGTCAAAGCTTGGATAACATTTCAACCGGGGCAAATGCACCTGCGTGGCACGTTGGCATTTCCAATGACATTGCGCGTGGCTTTGTTTTCGTGGCGAGCATCCGCTGCACCTGCAGGAGAGCAGAGACAAGACGGCGCGCGCGCGCGACGCGAATTTGAATTCCCCCAACACGCGCGCGTACACACTGGGGACCTTCAGCATAAGCAAACTGGGGGCAAAGAAAAACGAGTACGCGTCTGACAAGCGTGGCAATCGTCGCGACGTTCTTGGAAAAGGCGCGCCCCAGCTAGCTAGCTGGCTGCTGCCATGCTATGCTCTCTCCTGCACTCCTCTCTCTTTTCCTCTGCTGCAGCTCACTCGCAGCGGTCGGAGTTTCTTGATCTCGACACTTGCAGCAACAGCCGTACCGCGGCGCTACATGCCCCGCCTTTCTTTTTTTTCTGTTTATCCCGCTATTCATCCGTCGTCGCGTGTGACGTCAGTAGGGGAAATGGCGATCGTTATTGTGTAGAAAAAATGCCGTGGCTCTGAGGCCAGCCGCATCGCATTTTGTGCTCGGTCATCGCTGTCTGTTTATTGGTGAAACATCGCGCTTGTGACGTGGGACAAGGGAACGACTTTTTCGGAGTCCAACTTTCTTCGTTGGAAACAGGTGAGCGATGCCGAAGAGTTCCGACGTAGTTGTCCTTCAACCCTTTCGCGAGGGAGGTAATGGCTGAACGCCTAGCACATGTCGTGGTCGGCAATGGTAACCGGCCAGTACGGCGTGGTAGTGCCATGTCTCGTGCCCTAACCTTCGTGACGCTCGTGGTGGAAGACTGCGCGAGTCTTCATGTGCCGCGAAGAGACGTTGCGAGGGGATGTCATGGGCACTGTCCTCTTCCCTAGCGCGCGGCTTGAAGCGAGGGGACCCTCGTATGCCTCATGAGTCGTCGAATTTTGGCTAGGCGTCCGGTGACAGCGCTCTGCTGCACGGCTATGCATCGCGATTGACTGATGCGAGGCTTGGCAGGCTGGGTGTAGTGTACCTATTGCTGTTTTGTTTGCCGCATCTGCACACTTTCATTGTCACTGCACAGCCGTCGCGCTTGTTCGTGCGCTTTCCGGAGGTGCGGGCATGCGTGTTTCTTTTCTCTGTCGTTCGCTTATCGTTGCGTGCTCTACAAAGCGTGTCAAGTGACTTGCAGTTCGACGCTTTAATCCCAGTTAATCATTTCTTCTTTATTTATATTCTGTGTTTATAGCCGTCGCTTCTAGAACGATAAAACTTGTGTGATTCCCCAAATTTAACGCGGGTTCGTCCGAAGTTGTGCAATCGCCGCTCTCCGCCGACTGCTGCTCCTCGCCCGAGTTCGCGCGCGGAGCGTTGTGATGGTATCGTCCGCGGGCCTTCACGGGACAGCTTTTGTTTTTAAATAAGTAAACAAGGAATTATTGTGGGGAACAAACTTAATTTTAACAATCGCATGTTTTGCCTATGTAACAGTGCTTGTGCTTGTACACGTGCACCCACCGGCACTGTATTTCGTTGCTTTGGTTAATTTGTCAGATGTGTGCTAAATCCTGCGCTGGCGAAATGTGACTGGCTTTATGCACATATGTTGATGTACGGTTTTCACTGCACACGTAAAGAGAACCGCCTTTCGGAGTGCGTGCTGGACTGGTTGATGATTGTGCACATGACTGAAACTGCCAAGCGCAAAAATTTGTCTCCGTAAAAAAAAAAGAATAAATGAAAAAACGGTGAGAACAAAACATTGCTGAATAAATCAGCTAAACGCTTGCAATAACTTATACCAGCGTGGTTCTCATAGAATGGTACAAGTGCTTGTTATTGCAAGAACAGCAATTTTTTGTAACTTATGCAAGGCCAGATGCGGGTTTTATTGCCCCGTAAACATCCCGCTTCAAATGGAAAGGCCACAGCTATCAACGGCATGTTGCTCTCGAATGTTTTATTTTGTTGGCATTTTGCCGTAGCAAATCAAGTGAACTTGATGTTGCATCGCTGTGGTCGAGATCGCAAAATTGATAATTGTAATAAAACACCTAGTTTTATTGTTGCAGTGTTCATTCGATGTGGAACTAGCAGCGGTAATGTGGAAGAATACCTCAGTTTGATTGCAAGGTAGGAAAACTGCCATGTGGCAATTGGACACTACAGAGAAAGACAATTTGAGTTGTATTAAGAAATTACCCATTTCAAGTACCATAAATTATAATAAGAAGAGGCTTGGTTAGCGAGAAATGGACGCGAAAACGAAAAAATAGTATTTTTTGAAGTTCCCAGAACAGCTTGCTGTGAGGCCATGGATTTCGATAGCATTTGCTCAGGTTTAGTGATGTGATTATCGGTAAAGATGGACTGCACAGTTTTCTAAATGAGCCACAACAACATAAACATGAAATAAAAGACGCATTGAAATCCTTATGTACCACAGCCCTGGTACTAGTGCAAAATTAAAAAAAAACAATTTTAATAACCATGATTTTTATTTTCTCTTTTAATCCTCTGTTACAGCAAAATTAATGAAAATATAATTTTCAAAATTATACGAGGGTGAATCAGAAGGTCTTTGCCCCTATTCTTTATTAGCCAAGGTATGGTACATAGAGGTAACTACAAATATACGCATTATTCTACGTACCTTACACTATTTTTCCACATAGTCCCCACACAGGTTCAGACATATCTCCCATCATAGCACTAAATTTGAGATGCCTCTGTGGTAGAATTTGTCCAGCTGACTGTGGAACCACGATCGGACTTCATGGCATTTTGCAAACTTGCAACACCACTACTTTACACTTCTTCAAAGCGAGACACCTTTCCCCATACGTGGACTGCATTTCCGTGTGGGTTTCTACGGGCATTTGTCTCTTGCTCCATAGAAAACGAATCACACCGCTTTGTTGCTTGCACGCCGTGGACGTGTAAAGCACAGCCGCCATCTTCAACAACTGACAGCAGCACCGTGCCGCGGAGCTACCGCAGATATCAAGTCAAGCTTTATTCTAACATTCAGAATGCTGAGGGCCGTGGTCACACAGCCGCTACACGGGCTTGACTGTGAACACAACCCAGTACAAATGGCAGGGACAGGCAAATACAACAACTTAACATTGCATTAAGATAAAAAAAATTTTGCATAATAAACCGAACAATAATATCAGACATATTGTGAGTACAGATCGAAGAGAAACATATTTACAATGCATGGTGTTAATGTTAAAGGCAGTCGATAAATACACTATATTCCAATAAATGCAACATCAGCAGTAAGAGTAGAATATACAAAAAATACAAGTGAGATGGACTGAATCACCTGGTGTCAAACATAACGCTAGGCCGGTCCAAGAAAAGACCACCATTGGGAATGGATATGTTGATTCGCATGTACAGCTGTAATTTGACAAAAAAAATAAAAAATAGGGGCAAGGACTTTCTGATTCACCGTAGTACATTGTCAATGTTAAGTGTTTCTCATTAGTGTCCCTCTAACATCATTCCATGAGAGCTGTTGAGTGGTGGCAGTCTAGAATTAACACTTTGCTTTAAAGAATAAAACACCATAAGGTAATAGGACATGAATGAACCATACATTCGCAGAGTTGCTTCATTGTGGGATTTTGGCAAGAGTTCCAAGTAATTCCTTGTGGTCACGGCAAAGGGCAGCAGGCAAAAGCTGGCAGAATGGGCATTTCACATTGTAAGTTTTTGCAACTAGTGAAGTATTGTGGATTTTGTGAAGCTCCGGTGTCTTGCACAAGCACTGTTATTTTTCGGGGAAACTTGATGCTTGTAGCTTGCTCAACTGTGAATTTTCGTCAGCTCACATAGGCATAATCAGTTTCTCTTAGAAAGCAGATTTTCCTTGTAGAAGTGCTTTTCTCTGCTTTGATCGTCAAACTCCTCGTCAAACTTCCAGGTTATGATAGTGCACTAAGCTGCTGCCAAGGTTTTTATGTGACAGTTGCAAGCTGAGGTGGGCACGCTTGCATCAACCTGCCCATGAAGACTCCATAAAAGTGCCCAGTGCATTTTGCAAGATATCTTGCTGATGATTCTTGCTGATGATATCTTGCTGATGATTCAAGATATCTTGCTATGATTCGCTTGACCTTATTTACATGTACATGTCTTTCACAATGAGTCTTTGTGACTAGTAATTATCCTACACAGTGATTTGATGTTGTTCCATGTATATGCAGTTCTGAAAAAAAAAAAAATGTTTCTTCATGGTTTTTTTCTGAAGGTTTTATTTATGGTCTGTGTCTGGCCTGGATGTTATATTGGTGAGCCATTCCTAGCCTCCAGTATGTGTTTGAGATCAGCTGGAAAGTCATCAGCATGGCAACTGTAATGTCCAAGCAGATAGTTTACAGTCACTGAGACTTTGTCATTGCTGTCCACCACATAACATGAATGGTACGCAATCAACACTGGATGAGATTACCATGTGGCAGTAGCCTCCACTTTGGATGCCCAATAACTTAGACAGCAATAAGTCCACATGGGCCCAAAACTGCAAGGTGAGTCCCACCTATCTGCAATTAACAGATTTCAGATGGAGCCTACAGGCGACAACCAGTGTGCCTGCCAGGCCATCCTTGCAGCCGCTTGGTATGCAATTAAAGTCATCGCCTTGAATTGAGTGACTCAAACGAAAAGCCAATGGCAGCCGTACATGTTAGCGACAGTCAGATGACAGATAGTAGCAAAACTCTATGCACTTTTCGGTGCACATGAAGCAATGAGGGAAGCACAGGCTGGCAATTGCCTGCACATGCACCTCTACACTTACTCTTCAAAGAAATTGACTGAACTAAAGGATTTGTAGGACATCCTATCAATATCCAGTCTCATGCGCAAAGTGGGTGCAGAACTCAAGAATAATGTGATGTATCGCCAAATTGACCTGTCCCCAATGGGGTAGCTAGGAATGGATGGGCTCATGCACTTGTCACCCAGCATTTTACAGACAGTGCAGGGGTAGTGCGCTGCGATAACTGTGACAACGAAGCATGTCGCATACTTTCACTTCAGGTGGCGTAGCAGGGAGAGCGGAACTGTTAAGAAAGGCTTGCCTGTCCATTGTTTCATGGCGGGGAAGAAACTGTCGATGCAGTGCACCTACTCTAGAAGTGTGCTGGAAGGGATGACATCAGAAGATATCTAAGCATCAGGTCTCTAAGCATGGGTGTGTAGTCTTCACCATGGCTCGCTCCTCTCTTACATCATGGATGCTGGCCTGGATTTTATGTTGTGTTATGGAGCTGAAAGTAGGCCCTGAGCCCAATATTATGGTGAATATTTTACTACCACCACCAAGCCACACATATAACTGTATATCCGTGTGTTTGCAAAAATACTTACCATATGGCGTATGTTTGAAATGGTTTGGCTTGGGTCAAAACTCTGGTTGTATTGCCTTTATATATTTGTTGAGGCTCGTGGCGTATGCTGCATAAGTACTTAAATCTGATCAGTGTTGTAAGGCGTGTGGCAGCGTAGCAAAGCGATGGTTAACGTGGCTTATTTAACATTTCAGGAAGCTTGCATAGTTTGCTGCGCATGTGCACAGTTCTGGAGCATGGCTGATAAAGCTACTTCTATACTTACAGGCATTGGTACTATTTTGCTATGGTACTTCTCTAGTATAGGACTGTGGTAATTGCACAATTTATGCTTACACAGCTTTTGCAGAGCAATAAATTGGAATGGCCACAAAATGGCACAACTCTGGAACTGCCCATATAAGTCCACTTTAGTGCCAGCATTTATTGTTCCCTGCTTTCTACGCTTTACACCAGTAAGCCACATGGCTGTTACTGTGAAGGGAGGAAAATTATTGCCTACCTGAGAGGATATCAAGAACACCACTTGCTTCTACAAGACCTTCGCTTGCATTATTTATCACTAGATAAGAAAATAGTGACCTTGTGGTACTTAAGCAGAAGAGGGACATTGGAGCAATGCTTTATCAGGATGTGATATTGGCTGCTTAGTGCATGGTTTGGAGCTGTTATCGAAACACTTGAAAATTCTTGAATGTCAAGAAACTTCACCGATTTGGTTCGGACATCGGCCCTCAAAGTTGATGCAGTGCGAGTCACATCAATCTACTCTGTTCAGTAGCTTTGTGCTGGCAGTGATATCTAGTACATAATTATCGACAGTAATACTCGTGTGTGATACAACATCAGTTGTGTACATCAGTGGGTTGGGATACTATGTGACCACTACATCCGTTTTTGAGGACACCAATGAGCCAGGCTTCTAATGGCATATGATTTGAACTGGTCGCTTTAAAATAGCATATGCTGTATTTATATGATTCTAATAGGCATCCCTATTTTCATGCATTTAAGGAATGCAAATTGAAGTACCCTTTACTGCTGTGACCAGATTTTCATGGTGAGAGAGAGAAATAGCAATTTGTTCTTACTTGGGGAAAAAAATTATTGCATAAGAGCCACAGTAGACTGGGGATCATTCATCATCACTGTCAGAAGCCTCCTTAATGCCAGGTGCAGCCCCCAGAGCACATTATCTTTGATTTCATTTCTGTCATATTTATTGTATGCCTTGCACGCCTCTGTAAATATTATCACCCTTTGCTTAAAAGCCGTGCCGGAGTGAACACAGTGCACCTGTACAGCCGCTTACTTCTTAATGGCAGAACGCATACAGATCCAAGCTTTGTAGGTCGACATACACACTCAAAAGAAGCACAATCTGGGCCAACTAAAATGTAAACCTGCAGTATGTGTGGTAAGCTGAAGGAATTTATGGAGTGGGTGCAAACAATGCTATAGCTCCTACAACTGTAGCGGCATCTGAATTGCATTGGATAACAGCAATATTTAGCCGCCATGACAAAGTTCTGGCGCTCATAGCACAGAAAAGCATGGTTTTCTGAGGCTGCTGGAGGTGTGATTTGGACACCAGCTATAGGTAACCAAGGCTGAAACTTCATGTGCCGACAGCTGTGCTGTAACATACAGCTTAGCGGGTGGAAAAAACATTAATGCTAAATGCTCCGATTTCATGGCGGCAAATTCACCACTCATCTTGAGGCATGTTTCTGGCATCTGATCCGATTGGGCACAGGTGCACTAGAATGTAGGAACGCATGGGCATTTGTATGTACAGGGCTTGACTGGGTGCACTGGAAGTTGTGAAGCGTTGACACAGGCGCGCATTTGTCGCTGTTCCAAGATATTGTACCATTTTTTAGGCGTCCCTATCAAACAGCAACAGCATGTTTTAGCAGGGCGCTCAAATTGCCAAAGTGCCTCCTGGGCAGCAATAGTTTCGTATAGCAGGCGGTGTCCTGTGATAACGAACTATTGGCACTTGTAGGAGTTTCCAGCACCTGCAGCACACGACGATTTGAATGTGGCAGTCGAGCTTGAGGGGCGGGATTTGAAGACCACCTATTGCAGTTTCGGCTTCATGCTTGATTCTAATGCGCATAAAATTTTAGTGAGTTCCTGCAGAAACAAATATGGCAATTAATGATTTGTTGCATGTCCTTGGAATTCTGGTAGCATACCATGATTGCAGAATTGGTAGCTATTAATAAAGCAAAATATTAATTTGCCTTTTATAATCACTATCTTGGTGCACTTGCTGTCCGTTTCCTGTGTAGGCTTGCTTCATTGTCTTTATTTCAAGTAGAAGAGTGTGTTTTTGTGTGCTGTTTAGCTCTTTCATCAGCACAAATTAGATTCTGTGTTACAACTAAATATTAATTTAAGAAATAGTGTGACAGACCAATAAAACACTGTTCCAAAAAAAAAGAACAAAATTGAATTGAAGCTAAAGAAATTGTAGGTCATCAATGCATGTGAACACCATGCCGGAGTGGTTGAACTCTCTCTGAAGCTCTGCAATATAGTTTTTGTGTTTCTTCAAATATGGAGTAACATCACAACTTCTGCACATGCACGCTGCTTGTAGTGATTGTTCGGCCGTCATGTCTGCAACTTGGGGCTTTGTGGGTGTTGTCAGTGCATAAACTCCTAGGTAGTGTCAAGATTTAAAAATAATTGCTTTTGTCACAGGTGTCACTGTCATCTGGGATTAGGAGTAATAATGTTGATAGTAATGGAGACAGACTACAAGGAAAGCATAGTGCAGTCAAGTGAAGAGAAAATTGTACATTGTGCCTCATTTTTTAAAAAAAAGTTCTGCTGATGCTGTAAATGTTTCTTGCTAAACAGATAATGTACGGTGCACACTCGAGATGGTCAGTCTGTTACATTTGTGTATCATCTTTCCACAGGGTGGTGTAGGCACCCACCAAAACCGTGCTGGTAGGTGCCAAGGGGAAAGAGCAGCATGTCGATGTGGGGCCGTCTGCAGGAGCTGCCTGGGGAGCTGGTGCGCCAGTGCCAGCTGGCCTATGGGGATCACTTCCCCATGGAGGTTCGCTGTGCGTTGGCTCCTTGGATCGAAGAGAAGCCTTGGCAGGACATGGACCCTGATAACCCTGCTTTCGAACTGTATGCGCCAAGTGTAGTGGCCTCCTTGCTCGAGGAGCTGCAGCGCAAGGCCTCCACCGAGGAAAACTTTGTCATGCGGCTGAAGCTCCTGGAGGCTGTGAACTCTTTTAAGGTAGTAAACTTGCCTCTCCAATATATGTCATGCATGGTTCTTTTCGCTAAGCTTTCAAAACGCACAATGTGCAGCCTGGTTCCTTGAGAAAGTCTGCTTGTTAGTAGAACTTTGTCATTCTTGCAGTGATGGTAAAATGACTGATGTCACTGTGAAGATTCCCAACTGTTAGCATAGGAACGATGGAAGTTTCACGATTAGCCTGCTTTCAATGCTTCGTTGACATTTAATGTATCATTTTGTGTAATTTCTAGCCCCAATTCCTTATTTATAGGTATGAAGTCTGGCTTCAGTAGCTTGTCCAGATCCACGCTGAAAGCTGCTTTCTGCTGCAACACGCAACAACTACAATTTCTCTAGGCATTTGTAAACACTCATGTTGGTTTCAGCAAGTCATGGCCAAAAAAACTAGATCCATTTCCAGTGCGTCAAAGGTAATCGTTCAGCAGATATCTGCCTGGTTGGGGACAGCCGAATCAGAGAAGGAAAGCTCCAACCAAAATTTATTTTCAATGACCCGACGTTCTGGTTGGAGTTTTCCTTCTCATTAATTTCCAGTGAAATTCCAGACACTCACCCTATAGCATGCGTTAGGTGTAAATCGACATACACTGCTTTCCCACCCAAGTGCTGTCCCACTAGGCCTAGCAACATCAAAACAACTGACCTCAATAACGAGAAAACTGCATTTATAATTTGTCCTCAGCATAAGATGGCTCTAAGCGATGGCTGATCCTATCATGTATTTTTTTGCTGCCATGACGGAAAGTAACACAGGCAAATTAGGATCAGAGTGTGTCACCTGGGTACTGCGATACTGTTACGCAGTCACTTAACAGGCAGGAGCCATTCTGGTATACTTATCGGAGCTCAGTAAACTCCATGCATGTGCAGTTGTGGCTTTGGTAAGATGGTAATGCTATTTTAAAACTCTCTGTTATCGCTCAGAAGTGCTTCAGTTCACAGGATCACGCCTGTGAACGGCCCAAGCCTTTGAGCCTAGCATGGGTGAACATTTGCTCAGTACCGTATAAACTTGTGTAACGACTGCACTTTTTTTGTGTAATTTTGTCGATGAAACCTTTGCAGAGGACCAGGCCATTTAATCAAATTTTTGTGGCTATGAGTATTAAATTGGTTGTAAACCTCCTTGATTGCCCGCCAGAAAAGATGAACACTATTCCTTTCCTAACGAATTTATTCATTCATATATCACCTTTGCTATCGCTGCCACTGCTGCTTATGCTCGGCTCGCCGGCATGTTCGTGGATTAAGTCATCTTCCATGCCATGGATCGTCTGTGCCATCTAGCAGGTGCCTGTGTCATATACCATCAAACACTTCCTCTCCATTGTGGACTCCTGGCAACTGACAAATGAGCCAAAGAAGCTGGCTGTGATAACTAACTGTACCAGAAAAGATGGTGCTGGCTGCTTGCGTGCTTCTACGGAAGAAAATGGAGGAGCTGATCATGGCCATGCCCCGGACTTCGTATATTTCTCTTTTATCAAGGGTGTGGATGCACGAGAGCTGCAGCACATTTGCCTGTGAAGCATACAACAAAATCACGATAACGTGCCATTATTCGCCTTGTCCTGTCCTCTTTCTTATGTCTGTTGTTTTGTGCTAAACAAAGTATTCATTGGTCTGCAGCCGCTAAAGCGACATCGAACTAACCTCCCCCCCCCCCTCTTGGCAGTAACCCTCCGTGACAGACCTAGTGTAAGCATAGATAACTACTGCAGAAGTTGTTGAAGGGCAAAACGATATGATAAGGCAGACTTTATAAATGAAAGAAAAAAGAAGCTTGTCGAGCACACAATTCTAACAACGGACCTTCCAAAGGGAGGGTAGTGCTGCTGGGGCTACTCCACGAAACCACAAGAGGAGAGAGGGCTCATTCTGTAGTATTTATTCACAGTTGTGCAGTGCAGCTCGACTAGAGACAAACGGAGCAAAGCATGTCCTTCTCTGCAGTACTTAGGCACAGCCGCCAGATGTTTCTCTCCTAACTCGTGCATGCACACAAGGGTCAAACAAATATGGCATATCTTTCGCATGTCTGTGCATTTGACAAAACGGGAAATGCATCCGGATGTCAGAGGTCAAAGCACAGCTCTTGCCATCTAGTAGTGATGTGCTTAAGTGCGCTGCACACGAAAATTCAACGATGCATCCATGTGGCACTGGTGCACCCAACATGCTTGCTTCTCAGTTGGAGTTTTTGATTACAAAATTTTGGATTGCAAAGTTGGGGGTGGGGCCCTTACAAAGGTTTATGTGGTATGTTTGCATGGCAAGGCTTTGATTCCACAACATGTCTCCTTCGAGGAACCATTCCTTGAAAGTAATTTTGGCTAGGTGGCATAATAAGTAGCCCCATGTGTGTTCACACTACGGTGTGCTGTGTCCTTTCTCTCCATGGGCGCTTGAGACCTGACAATGTAAAGCACCAATGACTAGCTAAGGGTTGTGTGAAATGGTTGTGCAGCTGCTATCAATAGTTTGCAGGGTGTGTGTTCTGGGATGAAGTTGAATTAACATCTAGTGCTCACATTCCGTAAAATTGGATGGCATTATGCTGTTCATATTACTACACTATAAGAAAAGATTGAACCCTTCAGGTCTTATCTTGCCGCGAAACAATAATTGTCATCTACATGCCTTTCCTTCATTTAACCCTGTGTACCTGGTACTTCCAGGTCGCAAATGAGTTGCACATTGTCAGCGGGACATGGTATAACTGACAGAAGTAGCTGGTGCAAAGTTTTCAAGAAAGGAAAATCAGCAGCACATAAAGATTGTTGTCTGGAAACAAAATATAACCCAAAGACGTAAAGCTTTTTTATGTGCATAGTGCAGTCCATAAATTTGAAAATCATAGTCTGTACCGAGGCCGTGCGGTTGTTGCGCTCTATAAACTTCTGGCACTGACGGTATGCAGCATTTATAGAGCCAAGATTTTACACAATCGCATTGTTTTTTGACTGAAATGCAAATTTTTTATGTGTCTATTTTCTCACACTTACTTTTCTTTTTGACAAACCATCTCAATTGCTCTCGTCCTGCTTTAGCAAAACTATGGCCACAATCCGTGTGCCCTGATTCGAGTGATCAAGAACTGCCTGGCCGCTGAGATGCGTATAATCCAGCAAGGAGAGAACTGCCACAGGCTGGCTGCCCACATGCCAGCCCCCCAAGATCCACACACGGAGATCACCCAGCAGTTGGACAAGCTGCGAAGGCGCTCACAGGTGCGTTGCACTGCACAATTGAGGAAGACTGACGCTGGTCAGACCTAAGGATGTAGCTTTGAGCCCCTGCAGTATGCCATAAATTTCGACTATAACTTTAACATACGGGTCGAGGCTTAGTGGAGTGGGCCCATCTTGGCGCAGCATTCACGACCTTACTAGGGCTACGAAATAGATGTTAGTAGTGTGGTTCTTAACTAGCAGAATAGCAGCTATGGTCAGCAAAACAGTCAGTATCTTTATTCCTCAACATTTGATTTTGTGAATGGTCGGGTGTAGCAGTGTGTTGGAGATGTGGGATGTATTCAGAAAGGGGAGGAATTGCGTACAGAATAGGGAAGAGGATGGGGGTTTAGTAAAGCACTGTTGAATCTCTTGCTCTCAATGATACGTTAGTCTACAATTGAACTGTAACCGTTTTCACAGATTGGTGCTTTGCTGCGCAAAGAAATTGGTCGTTTAATGTGTTCCTTAATATGTGTCAAGAATGAAGTCAAAATGACCCAATAATCTGTTTGTGAAGTCCACAGTGTCCACTGCATATGGGGTTTCCGTGAACTTTAGCATGGTGGCGAGAACTGCAGGTATCGTGGTGCTGTCAGTTCTAGTTCATATACATTGTGAGCATAGTGAGATTAGGCCATTTCTAAAGCCGGGGTTCCCAAAAGGTTTTCACCTCTGGAAAGCTCAGTGTTTTTCAAGAAGTGTTAGAAAAAACTGCTCTATGTTCGTATCTCTCACACAAATATGCATGCATGCATGGCCCCAGTGTATGCCCACATTCTTGTAAAATTCTGGCTCCAGAATTGCAGTATTGTAAAAGGAAGTACAGCAGTTGACTAGTCTAGCCCCCGCACATGATCTCCAGCCAGATAACTGGTGAGACACTCATATGAATGCATTAGTGGTAAGCTTCCCGTCATATGAATGCATTAGTGGTAAGCTTCCCATCATAGCTTGCCATCTTCTGCCATAGCAGTCAGCTCGGATCCTCTCCATGGTCACACTGCCTAGGTCATTAGAATCATGATGAGCGCTGCTTTGTTGGGTATTAGCTACAAAAATTTCAGGAGCCTAAAACTCTTTTTGAACATTTTAGAAGATGTTGCCAATGTAGAAGAGGCTCCTGTGAGCATGTGAGCCAAATATTCATGCACTGCATGCACTAGGCAGTTTACAAACTCGTGTTGAACATATAGCTGCTGTCTCCCTCTCAATGTTGTCATTGCAAGCGCGTATTTGTTTTGTCAAGGACGTAGCAAATGAGAAATACCCCATGTACGCCTGACCCTTTTGCACATGCGCGAGTTGCAAGAGAGGAATCTGAGGACTGCACCTAGCTACTACAGAATAGGACATGCTTTGCTCCAGCTAACGGAGCAAAGTGTGTCCTCTTCCATGTAAAAAAGCTGAGGGGCGAAATTAATGTGGACATATTCGCAGCAGCTCTATGTCACTCAGAAAGCCAAAATTCCCTTTGGCAATGAAAGGGGATGGTGCAGAAACAGCTTAATTGTCCCACCTTTTTTTTTTTGAGGCCACCGTTTCTGCTGCATCACGCCCCAAAAGATTTACGGAGACACTATACCAAATCTGTCCAAATTCATGGTTGCCATTATTTGCCGGGAGGACATAAAAAAATCAGGTTCCCAGATAATTTGTTCACCACTTCAACTGGGGGCAAAACAGTAGAGCAGTGCAGAAGATGGGCATAAATGCACAGAAGAGAATTTGATAGAACAAATGCTGACAAAACAAACCAGCATGTGAAATTTTCCATGTTCGTGTTTTCCATACTGGTGGTAAACTATACGTGTACTTGCCCAGTTGACAAACTTAAACCAAATCGTACAGGCATGCAACTTTTTGCAGCCGTGAAAGTCTTGTTATACTTTATATGTGTGTATGGCCTGCATACAGCAGTTCACGCTTGTGGGTTCAAATGTTTGATGTGCAGGAGATGGAGGAAGAACTTCGCCGAATGACCCAGCTGCAGGAGTCCTTTGTGATCCAGTACCAGGAATGCCAGAAGCTGCAAGCACACTACCAACAGCTGTCAACGCAGTCCAGTGGTCAGACCAATGTGGAGCTGCTCAACAAGATGCATAATGAGACCAAGGCCATGGAGCAGGCAATCCGGCAGCGTGTCAACGAGCTGCGTGACATGCGCATTGTGAGTTGTGCATGCCCTCATGTAATGCCACTACAGCAGTGGTCTGGAAGAAGGCAGCGTACAAAACAAAAGCTTATCAAAATTGGGCTAAATAAATTTTGTTTGAAAATCAAATGCCTTTTCAACACTAGCCAGACACGGTTAAGAATGTAAGATCCTCTATTCGTCTTGCCCATAGACTTTGTCACATTTTGTTTTTGTTACTGCTGTACAAAAACTGCCTGTATATTCGCTGTTTTCAGTGCCTAATATCAATTTATCATTTATACTGTTCTGTGATGTGTCACATGTGATTTCATGTAAGAAATGCATATCTGTTGCAAAATACGGGTCTGGATGCTTTTGCCAAATGCAAGTGCCTCTTGCTTCTGTCTGTTTTCATGTGTGTAGATGAAAGGAAATATAAAGGTACCACTACCAGTGAGCTTTCATATATAGTAGAACCTTGCTTTAACATCCTGAGACCTGAAAATTGAAAATTTGACCAGTGTATTGGACAGGTTCTTGAAAGCCACAGCTGTGAAGGCAGCTTTAGAAAAATTGTTTTGATGGACACTTGTCATAAGACCTCTTATGATTCTATCAAACGTGTTCATACGACGTGTAAAGGATTGTGCCATGTAAGGATACAAGAAATGTTTTGGGGTATCTGCTGTCGTGTGCCCTGTGATCATAACTAGACATAGCACTAGACATAGCTACAATCAGGCAGGCGTATTTCAGTTATTGGGTTGGATAACTTAAGTCCACAATACATGTGGGAGCATCTGTTTCTGTCACTGGAACAAAATGTCTAGCCACCCGGAAAACCTGGGAAAGTCGGGAAATTCTGAGCACCTGGAAAAGTAATGAAATTGTTGGGTAATTTTTCATGTGAGTCATGGTATGGCTGATTTAAACTGCTCAAATGTTAAATTAATGTAGGTTAGTTCCTTACAAAGTTAGTAGGCTCTTTGCAACATTGCAAATCGGTTTTTCTGCATAGTAATTGTTTTTAATCACCGCAATAAAAGAAATGATTTGTAAATTCGTAAGCCAGCAGTAGGTTCTGGCTCACCATGTATGTACACAGTCCTTGCATGCACTTGCAAGTTGGCATGACCGTCTACCACAGTACAGTGTGTTACGGTGAAGGATATTGATAATAGCTGTGGCAAACGTGGCACATAGGGTGAATGTGAATGACGAATCGAAGGCTTTTATTCGCTGCAGACCATTATTATTATTATTATTATTATTATTATTATTATTATTATTATTATTATTATTATTATTATTATTATTAATTTTCTACTTTATTGATGAGCTGATGCTGCATAACTACTACATTGTAGTCAATATCATAAGAAGCCAACAAACACTGACCCCAAGAACAACATAGTGGAAATTACTTGTGCTTAATAAACAAAATAAAGGAACGATAAATTAATGGAACTTAAAATGGATAAAAAAGAAAATAGCTTGCCGCAGGTAGGAAACGATCCCACAACCTTCGCATTTCGCATGCGATGCTCTACCAAGTGAGCTACCGTGGCGCCGTCTCCCGATCCACTTTCTTGAGTATTTATGTCTCCTAGTAGAACCCTGGGAGTGTTAGCCAGTGCCACCACTCGCATACCTTGGCGGAAGATGCGGAATATCCTTTCTGCCGCAGGCGTCACGAGTAGGTGTTTATTACGTAACGAGGATCTTGAATCCAGCAACATTGATGTCTTCAGGTAGCATGTGTGGGTTTATTGACCGGTTGCCTTCACCCAAAAAGATAGCATTCTTAATACGTAACGCTTCACTTAAATTGTGGTGCGAATGTTCTACTCAAGCTGTATCCTACGCACCTACAAAATTTGTCCTGACTGTTTCAGGGGCCCTTTAAACAAGTTATTATGGGTCCTGCTGTCTAATGAACTATTATTGATGTTTTTACATGGCGCACAACAATGTGCTGGTCACAGAAGACCACTCTGCAAAAGTGCCATTTTTCTCAAATTCAGAACCCTTCTTCTGTGCCTGCTGTGTTTGTTGCATGACAAACCACTTTTATCCAATTATGTTTAGAACTGCCAATGTCAGATAATAGAGTAACAGTAAAAAGAGCTAAATGTTCTTTAAACTTCGGACATGCCTGCAGTTGCTTCTTACTTCGGTGCAACTATGAAAGTACAACGGAGACAAACTTCACAGCAGGTTGTCGTGCATATCGCGCGTACATTTTAGAGTGCAGCTCTTGTTCCTGCAGCGAGTGTCGGTGGCGCAAAGGTGCGTTTGTAGTCCGATGTTTTCGATGCGCGTCGCTTGTGGCCAGACTGTGTTACGTAGCTTGTGCTGCGCGAGCGAGGAAGGCAGGGCGGAAGTGCACCCTCTCCTGTTGCACGCAAGGCACGAGGGTGAGGCAAGGGTGGGACGTTCTTCAGCGGCTGCTGCTGATCGCGGGCGCCATATCTTGAAAGCAACCTGCGACATGGCCAAAGTGCGCGGCCGCGCAGTCCTTATCTTCAAAGCGATCTGTGATGTTTGCAGAGTGCGCATAGTGCTGGTAGCTTGGTATGCGGTGTGCTTTCGACGTTTCATTTGCGTTGAAGCGATAGATGTACAGATGTACGAAATGTCAGTTCGCGCACTGCAGCATTTTTGAGCCAGTTTCCGCATCATCCACCGATATGTGTTCATGTTTACCTGTGCACACGTGACACCGTGCTTGTTAATTTAGTAAGCGAATGTTTGCAAGTTGATATGGCTAATAAAACTACTATCGTTACTTCTTATAGCTATCTACTAATTTGCTATCGCAGTCGATGCTTCGCCTTTCGTACAAAGCTGCGGCATTATTTTTCTCTGTGCCATGCATTGTGGGTCGACGCAGTCGGCACGATGAATGCATGGATGGAGCAAAAGCCATCTCAATGTTGGGCATGTCGCACCGCGTTGGCCGGGTCTGGTTACGTTGGCTGCGCCAGTACTTCGGGCTATAGACGTTATTGTTCACGCCAATGTTATGTAACGTGTACGCGCACCCGCTCATGCTATGTCGGACCATATACGTGCCTTAAACGAGTAATTTTTTTCTCCGACTTTCATTAGTTCGAATTTTGTATAATTTGAATTTTGTAGCATCCCCATGGAATTCGAATTAATGAGCTTTTGCTGTAACAAAGAATATTCTATCTTGGATTCACAAGCGGGTTCTTAAAGGAGTACTGACACAAAAATTTTCTATCTTGTTTTTTCTGCTGCAATAAGTAGCTGATGGCCCAGTAATCATTGGCTTCAGAGTCTGACAGTTAATTATTTGGGTTTTTGTCTGTACCGACCAAATCCAAGTTTCAAGAGCTACAAGGTGGGCCAAAGAAGGAATGTAAACACAGCTGGGCATGTGATCGCACAAAACTGTGATGTGTGCAAGCCAGCGAACTCGCCGGCATGCACGCTTCCTGCTGCTAGTTCGTCTGCTACCCCTGCACGTGCTTTGCGATGTCCTTGACATCATCATCGTCCTCGTTTTCGTCCAGCGGCAACTATTTTCTGCAGGCAAGAGTCACTGCCGTATAAGAAGTGGCCAACCACTTTTGAGTGGATCCAATGCAAAGCAGCGACTCAATATGCAAAGCGACTCCACTGCAAAGAGCTATCAATATGCGTATGCACCGCTGCTAGTACTAGTACTAGTATGCTACTAGTACTACTACTAGTCTGCTACTAGTAGTATGAACCATGCATCGAGGGTGCTCTAGGAATGAAATGTATTCCGGAGCAGGACACAAGGCGGGGTAAAAGTCGGCTCAGCATCAGGCTTGGGGTACATACCGTATTTACTCGCATAATGATCGCACTTTTTTTGTCAGAAAAATTGAAGCAAATTCAGGGGTGCGATCATTACGCGGGTTAAATTTCCCGGGGAAAAAAAAATTTTTTTTTCGCCGCGTTTGCTGCGGGATGCGAGATTGCGGGTGCGGGACACCAAAACAAAAATGGCGGCTAGCGGAGCGAGCCGAACGCGCCGAACGCGATTTTTTTTTTCTTCTCGTGAGTACATTACGTGCATTGAAACAGTTTCTTCCGTATTAGTGATGAATAATATCGTTAATATCGGCAAGTTTGCGGCAATAACGTAGCCATGTCCACTTTGAGGGGACAGAAATAGGTGGGCGCGCTTAGCTGCCAGTGACAGAAACACACGACGGGCATGCTGCGGAAACTGCGGCATCTGTCTTCGCTACTTTCCGCTAAGGGTGGGCGAATATCTTAGCTGTGTTACAAGCGTCGGCGTATGAATAGGGCACACTTTTAACGTATCGGAGTAAACGTGGCTACTATCATTGCCGCGCGCGATTTGTTGCGTGCTCACGAGTGCAAAAGCAGATGAAAAGAATCGAAATGCGCCTTTATTGTTTTTGTTGACATCAGCCATTATAAAGCCAACCCATAATAAAGGCAAGTTTGGTTGTACCTCATTTTGTCATGGAAGTGCGGAAAGTGATGAATGTAATGAAATGAGGCATCTACTTAAGAATGTTTAGTGCGTGCAGGCCGCTTGGCTTGTCTTGAAGAGTCGTTCGCGTAGCATTCGACAGGTGGTAAGCGCGATCATTTTATTCGCTAGACTTAGCACACGACATATCGCTGCGGCAAGTTCGGGGTGCGATCATTACGCGGGAAATAAAAAAAATCGAATTTTGACGACAAATTTTAGGGGTGCGATCATTACGCGAGTGCGATCATTATGCGAGTAAATACGGTAGTCTCGGTGGAAGATCATTGAACTCACCTAAGCTCGACAGGTTTTGTTTATACTAGGCACGCTGGAAATGAAACAAGCAAGTCCGGCTTCTCTTTTACGGGGTCCATTCTAAGCGTCCAGTGGTGCGCACAAACTCTGACCACTTACGCCACTTATCGACGCTGACCGTAGCTAACGAGCAAGCCAGGCGACTGGTGTTCACTGGGAAATGGTATTAGCGGCGAGAACTTGGAGTGGCACCCTCTTGCGAGTGACGTCAAGGCCAGGATGCCGCTTTTGGTATTTGGTGGCAACATGTCATCCGTGTTAGAAAGACACTGCCTAGCGAAGCTGTCATCATGATTCTTATTACTGTGGTGAGTTGTTCTAGTCGAATATGGCCACTATTAATGTGTAAAAGAAAGAGTTGGGCATGCATTTCGTAGGAAAAAGTTTGCTGCTACTTTCACCGCCCTCTGAAACACGCCCCCACAAAACGAATTGCTCATGGCTGCTAACACAATAGTGCGTCCTGTAGAGTTAATTCACAAATACTGTAGTAGCAATAACCTGAAAGAAAAGTTTCCTGGTAGAGATTGAGAAGCAATCAATTGCAAGCGATCAAGCGTTTCATGGTGGCCCTCAGTAGCCTTTATTGACAATATGGCACACCCGTCACACAGTGGTAGCAAACGACTGTCGTTATGGTGAGGCACGCATTGTTCGTGAAACCCATCAGTTCACTATAACTTCAATTTGAAACCATGTCAATGTTATGGCACGAGGTGTCGACCTGCGTAAAGCAGGTGGGATTCAAGCAACCTGACATGCACATTGTAGTTTTTCTATTGTGCAGTGTTTTCAACCAGCGATGGGAAACCGAAATGAATCAAGCTGGTGTGTGACAACATAATATGATGTCTACAATGCTGCCATAGCGAAACTTGATGCTCACTTCGCTCTGCCTGCAGCAGGGAACAGTGACATATTTGAGTTATTGCCCATAAAAAGTGTGCGTGATGCTTCTAACAGCACTACGTCCCATGTCAAATCATATGTCCCATGTCAAATCAGTCAAATTTCAATATAACGAATCATGCGGAACCGCTGAAAATCACTTTTTATTCTGAAAGGTCGTTATAGTGAAAGCCCCAAAATTAATCACTCCGCCCATCAGCCCATCAGTTCATAAATTGTCACCGGTTAAGCTATCCAAGAAACTGTCGCTTTTGGCTCTGAGCCCGCTCTGTTGCTTTTTTCCATAGATTCTGCTACCACGCACCACTGCAGCACCGCGAGTCAGGCGTGCAAAGCAGACGCTGACGTTGAGAAAACTGACAAAAAAGGAAGCTCCATGCCACTTCCAAAGCGCAGCTTCTTGTTTGCTTGTTTTCACATTCCTTGCCTGGGCAACACAACTTTGTTACTCGAGGCGGACGCCTGAACTATTCCAAAGGGCAAGCGCTTGCAAACGACACTGTCAGGAAAATGCAAAGTGCGACCGTGTGGCGTACCCGCAAGTACAGAGGTTACATTTCTCCGCGTATGTAGTTAGTGCGGCCGCAGAAAGAAGCTCGAAAGAAAGAGGCATGCTCAGGAAGAGGGGCGAACGAAGGGACGCACCTCTGTTGCTAGGCGACATTTACCTGGGTGTAACATTCGCTTGCAATACCCAATGTACCGCTGGCTCTGGAATAGATTTTTGAAAAATTTTCACCCGTATTTTCTTTCTTCCTTTTATTATCATTATTTTTTAATTATTCAATGCCATCTCGGGTTTACCGAGCCCATACATTGCGGCGTACATTTTCTGCATCTTGTCGTCTGCTAGCATACTGTTTCGGCTGCTGTGAAATACACACGGAAATCTAGGAATTCCTAAATTTCTGAATATTAGTTTATAATACTGAGGCGTTATTAACAAAGCACGGAAACTGAATAATGATTGTTACCGTATTTACACGATTGTAAGTCGACTCTAATGTAAGTCGACCCCCCATATCGCGTGACCGAAAAAAAAAAAAATAAGAGAGCATACCCGAGGGCACATTCAATAACAAAAATTTATTAGTAGCTGACATGGTCACTGGACTACTAGTCTTCACTAGTGCTGTCATCGTTGCTGCAGTCCCACAGCGCGTCTTAGTCCAGCGAAATTTTAAATTTGGCAAATGGCCGCACCAGGACATCTTGCAGAACAGCAGCCCATGCCAAATGCACCCAACCACACGCAGCCGTCAGGGAGGCTCTTTTGACAGGTCCAGTTGGCGTAATTTCGCAGTCTTCTGCCGCCAGCCACTCGTTGTACTCGCGGCGGAGCAGAACCTTAAAATTAAGGCGAAGGTCCGGGCTTGTTTCATGACCACGTCGCACTTCACTGGCAGGGACCGATCACGCATTTCAGCGACGTACGCCTCAAGCTTAGCCTACAGCTCCGGAAAGCGTCCAGACTTTGGCACGTGGGAAATTTCGCACTTGTCACAGGTGAAAATTTCGCTTTGCTGCAGTCGTCACTCTCGCACCACCCGTTTAGAAACATCGAAATTGCGGCCCGCTGTGCAGTGATTTGTTTCTTCGGCGTAAAGGATTGCAGCCCTCTTGAACGCTGCTGTGAACGAGTGCCGAACGATTAGTGTGCCTGGAGCACTCATGACGACTGGGGAAGCATAGAAGTAGCACAAAGCCGGCAGTCAAGTGGAACGCGTCAAACCAATGCCAATGCCTTCAAACAGAGAAAGAGCAGCTCATGAGCAGCCAGCGAGCGGTGACTTGCTCTACCATGAACTACCGATACTCCCCACAAGCGCCGCCGTTCTGAGGGTGCCGCCGCAAATGGGAACAGCGGCGCTTCCATCAACTATCGACACCCCCCCCCCCCCCCCCCCATGAGCGTTGCATGCACTGTAAAACTCTCAAAAAATGTTGAAGAACCCTTCCGAAAAGCGTACAAACACGCAGGATAGCGAAAAAATACGGGTAGGGCCATAGAGCAAACATAAAATTCTAACTACGTTGTAGATCCCGTTGGTATCGCTTTTTTTTGGCGGGGCCATGTTTCGGTTTCGATTGTAAGTCGACCCCCCAACTTCAGACTTTCAAATTTAAAAAATGGGGTCGACTTACAATCATGTAAATACGGTTATTCTGAAATGTTTGGTATTCTGAAGTTTGTAGTACAGTAAAACCTCATTAAACCGTGCCTGCTAAAACAGTAGTCAAGTTTGAATAATAAAGTCAAATCCCAGACTCAGCGGCTGTTGAACATAATGTGTTTTGTATCGACATAAATCGTGCCAGCTTATTGCATACGTATCGGTTAACACATAGTGTTTCCACTTTTTGTCACGCACACATGGCAGTGCGTTGTCTCCGTCGGCTGGCCCAGCAGAACAGCAAGCCTCAGAGATCAGAACAACGGCCTCCAAGCGCCTTGTGCATTTGCACATGAAGCCACATCAACATCATTTCGGTGTCGTGCCAGAGAGAATTGTGGCATCGTGCAAACAAGGACTCGCATCATGCCGAAGCTCGGATAAAAAATACGCCGTGCGCTCAGCATATAAGAAAAATTAGACATTGTTCATGCTATCGAATGTGACACAAAGAAGTTGGTGCTGGCACGCAACAGGGATTTACTGTTGACTATGGTGTGTGGCATTTGGAATGTGAAGAAGTTGTTCGGCAGTGCTGCTGCAACTGCGAAGAGATGTCGGCTACGAGGTTTGACTTTTCACCGTCATTGCCTCTGTTGTTGCCGAAGTGTCGATTAGCGACCGTGATGAGGATGACATGGAAAGTGACAGCGCGGGTGATTCAGGCCCGACAGTGGCAGAAGCAGCACATTCGTCAGCCTCATGAATGCAATTGTCGTGACAAGAACAGCACCCCCACAATGAAAAAGGTGCCCCGTGACTTCTGCAGCGCTACTGCCCGCATGCACCGAGAACATGCAACACCAGTGAGGAATCTGCCATGTGAGTGCTTGCCAAGAAGAGGGGGCTGGCTGAAAAGCTGGCCCGCATCTTCAGTAAGTTTGAGGCCGCTGTCGTTGCTGCCAGGCCGCCGCGGCATGAAACGAAAGTAACTTTTGTTGCAGGAAGTGAATAAATACTGCATGTCTTTTCCCTTTTCATCGCACTCTCTCTTGAGTTCCCTTTTTGACATGTAAGTGGGCGATCTTTTGCAATTTCGGTTAAGCAGTACTACCGTTTAGTACGTACCTTATCCGAGCTGCGGCCATCTATGCTTTAATGAGGTTTCACTTTACTGAAATATTTTAGGTTGAATCCATACGAAGTCAGCTGAAGATTTCTGAAAAGTTCGTTAATGTGGTGTTCGTATATCAAGATTTTACTATAGATGAAGGCGCTTATCACAGTAAGGTTGGTGGCAATAGCTGTGAAGGCAGCATGCAACAACTCGTAAAATTTGCTGGTATTGGAAGAGGAAATTGAAAGCATACTGACATTTTCATATCGCAATGTCAGGGGAGTACTGCAGGGAAGCTGCTGCACTCAGAAGCTACTGTTCTCGATCACTCGCACCTCCCGCCTTTTTTTATTTACATGGGATCTGGCCTTTGGAAAACATATACGATTGCAGTTTGGTGATGTACTAAACATTTGTGCCGGAAGATTGTGTTTTCCGGTAACATATAAACTGGTAAAAAGAATTGAGAACATTGGTACTGGGAAATCTTATTTAACGGGATTGTATCACCAATGCTCCACTGTAATTGGATGTGGAGTGCTACATAATGAATGAACTGTGCAACTTATCTCTGTGTATTGTTTTGTGTTCGCAGGCCTTTGCAGACAAACAGCAGGATACCGCAATGCAGCTGTCCACGCTACAGACGCAAGTGCTGGATGATGAGCTCATAAAGTGGAAGCGTGCCCAGCAACTTGGTGGGAATGGCGTTAGTTTTGAAAACAACCTTGACCAAATCCAAGAGTGGTAGGTGCTGTTCCCTTTTTTCAGTGCTTTAGATGTCATGCCTTCTTTCAGCAATGCTTACGTTTATACTTTTGCTGTTCCTGCCATGCTCTATCCTTTCTCATCTCACTTTCATTTTTGTGATCTGTTATTTTTTTTACTGCTGCCTCCTTATTCCTTCATGGTAGGCAAGTGTAGTGCCCCTTCTGTGGCAATCGGCAGATTGCTGCTTCCCTTTTCATCTCTATCTGTAATACAGCTGAACACGATTATATCAAACTCGAAAAAATATGCTCAGCAATTTGATATCGGACATAATTGATATAAGTCTGCTAGAATTGGATGCCGTAAAAGCTCGTAGCATTTATAAAAGCACTTTATTGGTGAAACTAGCTTAGTTTTGCATGGAATAGTTCTGTATTCTTCTGCTTGGGCAAGTTTGCTGCTGCAACAGCATGCAGTTCTCCACATTGTCTAAAGAGTCGAAGCAGCTGAGGCTGCAACCTTCCACATTCGCGAAACACCGGTCTAGTGCGAGTGCACCAATCACCTTGGAGGATGTGAGCGAAGGATTGTCATTGCTTTCCTCATTGTGCCCGCTTTCACTTGTGCTCAGTACGATATCGTCAATGTAGTCTTCGTTTTCAGGCTGCTATTGCATCATAAAGCAGTGCCCTCAAATAAGTTGATTGAAAGCGACTGCATTGCCTGTCGGAAACCCGAAGGGACAGTGCATCACCTTGATTATGGTACGGAAGGAGCGCCAACAGCACGTTTTGCAGCTTTGCAGCTATTCCTTCCTCTCTATGTCACACTTATTATCTGTGTCTCAAGGCTAACTGATCACATTGATAACAAAAGCCTCTTGATAATGCCGCCGAAGCGCCGCTCTGACCACGCACGAAACACGAAAACCAACATAATAGGCATATCACGTTTCAAAGTCACGGCTTTGCTCGCACCACATGGACAGAGTGCTGTCTTGATCAGCCTGCAGAGGTACTGACCTGCGAACCTTTCGCGGCCCGCTGCAGTAGTTTCGATTGTTCTGTGGGGCTGGCGTCCTTCAGAGAACCGGCGACGCCAGCTAGGTTAAACGACCCCGCACCACCTTCACGAGAACCGGCAACGTCAGCAACGTTAACCGACCATGCACTTCCTTTGGAGAACTGGAGACCACAGCAAAGTTAATCAACCATGCGCCTCCATCGTCGAGTCGATGGTGCCTGCAAGTCAAGCCACGTTTGGCGGACCGTGTATTGGTTCGCTGTCGCCTTCATGGTCTATTTGCAGCAAGAGAGCTTCTCGGAAAAGGGCGTCTTGCGGTGCGTTCTTCCTCTGGCCGCAGGATTCATGTCTGCTGACACTCGTGGCGGCTACCTGAGAAGTCGGCTCTGGAATTAAAAGGCGCCGGCTGGAGTTAAGCGTGACAACCTGGCTACGAGGACCCGCTCAACTCGGGTTCTGGGAATCCGAAGTGCGTACGTGAGTGTGTGAGCCCTCGCCTTCATAGGCGGGTCGACAACGCCTCCAATGACTGTGGACGGTCCGATTGGACGAAGGTTGGACAGCAGTTTTCCCTCACTAGGGATCTAGGGAGGACAGAGTGTTTTTAAGCAGCTGTGTGCTCGACAAGCGGCGTGCTTGGAGCTTTGTGCTGTGTGCTTTGTGCTTCGTTTTGCGTGCTCCATTTGTGAGTCATGCTACATTGTTGAAATATATCTCCTGTCGTAATGTAAATATTGTAAATAAATCCTGTACTCCTAGTTCCCGACGAAGAGCCAGGTCCTCTTTACAACCCCAATCACAAACCGAACAGTGCGCACTCAGCTATATCTTGCGCCAGAAACTTGCTTCGGACCAAAGCCAAATTAAAGTGACGGTTTTAGTTTTCGTGAGAATGTATAAGTGCTCCAAAAACAGGTTCATGGCGTAAAATAAAAGCGGAATAAACAGACCGGAAAGCGACACAAGTGTTTAGAAAACACAAAGCCAATGCATTCATTCTATAAAGTAAATACCGTATTTACTCGCATAATGATTGCATCGCGTTATGATAGCACCCTTGAATTTTGTCGTCAAAATTTGCTTTTTTTCTTTCTCGTGTAATGATCGCACCCCGAACTTGTCGCAGCGATATCTCGTGTGCCAAGTCTAGCTAATGATGATTGCACTTACCATCTGTCGAATGCTGTCGAATGCTATGGGAATGACCCTTCACATACGAAGCTGACTGCTTCCGCGAAACATTCTTAAAAGCAGATGCCCCATTTTATTCCTTTCATCACTTTCCGTGCTTCCACGAAGAAAAAAAAGGTACAACCCAATTTACCTTGGCTTTTTTATTTGTGGGCTTCATAATGGTTGTGGTCGACAACAACAACAAAGAAGGTGCCTTTCGATTCTTCTCGTCTGCACTCGTGGGCACACAACAAATCACGAGCGCCAACAATAGTGGCTACATTTACACTGATACAATAGAAGTGTACCCTATATATACACCGACACTTGTAACACAGCTATTTGCCCACCCTTAGCAGAAACATGCCGTATTAGGATAGTAGTGAAGACAAATGCCGCAGTTACCGCAGTGTGTCCACCATGTGTTTCAATGGATCTCTGTTTCTGTCCCCTCTAAGTGGACATGGCTACGTTATTGTCGCAAAATTGCCGATATTATTCATTACTGATACGAAAGAAACTTTCAATGCGCATAATGTACTCATGAGAAATATAAAATCTCGTGCGGTGTGTTCGGCTTGCTCCGCTGGCCACCATTTTTGTTTTGGTGTCCTGCACTGTTACAGTGGAAGCTGCCTGTTTGTTGACCTGTTGTGCCGCAGCAAACGAGGGAGGAAAAAAAAAAAGTTTTTGCGGGAAATTTCATCTGCGTATGATTGCGTGTGTGTGTGTATGATCAACATACACACACACAAAAGTCGGATTTCAGTGTACCTTTATTATCTATGAATTTGTAAGTGCCGTTGAACAGTAGCTGCTGCCTAGAGGACGTGTTCGAATAGGTCTCCTTCTGCAGCTATGCAGTACTGAGTCTGCTTTATCACATCTTCAGTGGCTTTCTTAATTCGAACAAATTTTCGGGCCCCTTCGAGTTTGAATTATCAAGATTTGGCTGTGTGATGCAAGATACTTGGTAACAAGTATTTGAGATACAGATACAAGAAACTACCGCAGTAATTGTATCCCATTTGTAGTGGTACACCGTAACTTAATTGAAAGCCCCTCGGCATGGTGTACAACATAGATCCACTGCGTGCAGCACTGGGTCATTAAACCTTGTCAGATCTGTCATTCAGCCAATTACTCCTCTATTCCTTTATGCAGGTGTGAAGCCCTGGCAGAGCTGATCTGGCAAAACCGGCAGCAGATCAAGAGGGTTGAGCTCCTGGCCGCGCAGGTGCCCATAGGAGGAGCGTCTGCGATTGGTGAACGCTTCACGGCCCTGAATGCCCAAGTCACCAACCTGCTTTCCTCTCTCGTCACCAGGTGAGCATGGCAGAACACATTTCAATGTCTGCAGCTAGTTGGAAAGGCAAAAAATTTAGGCTCTGGCAAGTCATCATTGTGGCACCTTTATTGCATCTGTACATTAGAGAAGGGGGTTTTTAAGTGTCAGCAGGGTGTGCCTCATAAATTTTCAAAAAACATTCAGAATCAGCTACAACAAATAGATTGCAGTTGCAAGCACAGTTGTAATATCAACCTAGTGGTTCATCTAATTATAGAGCACAGTTGGCTGTTGCCAATTACAATGCCAAAGCTTTGTTGAAAGCGAAGAAAGTTGGGAACAATTTGTGAACGGTTTCATAGTAAGAGGAAACATACGCTCTTTAAGTGCTGTTTTAGGGGAGGGAGCAGTACTCATTGGTGCTAGGAATAGTTTTTGAAGTTGGTTTTTATTGCATTTACAGTACTTTCATCATTGAGAAGCAGCCTCCACAGGTTATGAAGACGAACACTAGGTTCACAGCCACAGTCCGTCTTCTGGTTGGGGGCAAGTTAAACGTCCACATGACGCCCCCTCAGGTCAAGGTATCCATTATCAGGTGAGCGGGATTTTTGTTTCTGGCTGTTATTTAATGAAAGTGGCTGACATGGACTCTCCCTCGTGGTGCAAGATGATGGAGGACATGGGGTGTTAGGGAGCAGTTTGGAAGTTAGCCACCTGGGTGGTGAAAATTGGCTTTGAATAGTGTAGTGGGCATTGAATGTTGCCAAAACAAGCCACCTAGGTTGGTGCACAAGAGAAAGTGTCTCAAGGTTCACAAATCACTTGCAAGGTTATTGTGCTCATCATCAGGTTTACTGCAAATATGTAAGGATTGGATTGGGTGCAGCACAATGTATTTGTGCGACACTTGGTATTCTACAGCAGTGGCTGCTGGGAGTTCCTTTAGCTTTTGTTGTGTGTACATACCGTATTTACTTGAATCTAGGCTGGCCCTGATTCTAAGCCGACCCGCGAAAGTCCAAAAGCAGGAAAAAAAAAAAAAAACGACTTACTTCGAATGTAGGCCGAACAAAAGGGAGAACAGCGTTCACAAAATGGAAACCACATTGTTTGAATATGAGCATGCCGAGCTCATTCTATGTCATCACCGCTGTTGTGGTCTGATAATTGCCATCTTCGTTGTGGCACACGTGAAAAGCACCTCCCATTGCCCCTCCAATGATCCAATGACTGACGCTTTTCTCAATAGCGTCGAAGTCCTGCCGGGCTTGAATGTTTGACAATGCCTCTGCTGATAGCACAACTTATGTTTGAAAGTGTGTCGCATTCTATAGCGGCATTGTCTGTTAGGTGCCATTACGATAGCACCGTGTTGCACACCGATACGACACAGGCACCCAGGTCAAAATGGCGATGTTGCTCACATACTTCAGTTGGCTACTGGCGTGGCTAGTATCCGCTGTGATACTGACTTGTTTAGAGGGTACTAGCTATGCACCATATTTATCAATTTCAATTAGAAACTGGTGAATCTTTAAAAATCCTCAAATCTAAGCTGACCCTAGAGTTTGGTATATAATTATATGAAAAAAAAAAAGACTACCGGCCTAGATTCAAATAAATACAGTAGATCCAGGTTACACCACAAAGCTACCTTGCACAATCCACATTATGTTGTTGCTTTGGTTAAATGTTTGGTGAATGTTCGAATGCTCTTTCAAAATGCACTACGGCTGTAGAGCAGTAATAATAACAGTAACAAATTCTGATGAAGCATTTTTATTTTTATGCTGATATTATGGCTACCACAAAGCTGGGTTCTATGTTTGGTATTATATGCCAGCAGTACCGTGTTTACTCGCATAATGATCACACTTTCTTGTAATAAAAATTGGCGCAAATTCAGAGGTACAATCATTACGTGGGTTAAATTTTCTGCGAAAAGAGAAAGATATTTTTTTCATCCTGCATTTGCTGCGGGATGACAACAAGTCAACAAACAGGTGGCTGCCGCTGTAATAGTGCAGGACACCAAAATAAATATGCTATTTTTCTTCTTCTTTGAATACATTACGTGCATTGAAACAGTTTCTTCTATATCAGTAATAAATAATATCATTAAAATCGACAAGTTTGCGGCAATAAGGTAGCCATGGTCCACTTTGAGGGGACAGAAAAAGAGATGGGCGTGCTTAGCTGCCAGTGACATAGAAACACATGACGGGCATGCTGCGAAAACTGCGGCATTTGTCTTCACTACTATCCTAATACGGCACGTTTCCTCTAAGGGTAGGCGAGTATCTTAGCTGTGTTACAAACGCGGTGTATGAATAGGGTACACTTGTAACGTATCAGTGTAAACGTGGCTACTATCGTTGCCGTTCGCGATTTGTTGCATGCCCGCGATGCATACAAGAGGAATCGAAAGGGGTCTTTTTTGTTGTTGTTGACCACAACCATCATAAAGTCTACAAATAATAAAGCCAAGGCAAGTTCGGTTGTAGCTTTATCTTTTCATGGAAATGTGGAAAGTGATGAAAGGAATGAAATGGGGCATCTGGTCAAGAATGTTTGGTGCATGCAGTCCGCTTGGTATGTCCTGAAGAGTCATTCGCGTAGCATTCGACAGATGGTAAGCGCGATCAATATTAGCTAGACTTGGCACATGACATATCACTGCGGCAAGTTCAGAGTGCGATCATTACACAGGAAAAAAAAAAAATCGAATTTTGACAACAAATTTCAGGGGTGCGATCATTATGCAAGTAAATACGGTATTGTCATAGTAGAAGTGATTCCAGAAGATCCTTTTAGGGCAGTGGCAAGTTATAATGCAACCCAAAAGCAGTCTTATGGGAAGTGAATGTATGCATCTATTTCGTAAACAAATGCCACGTATGTTTGTTGTTGAAAGCCAGTTTGGAAAAAATTGTGAAGATTACTAGAAGCAAAGCAACTTCCTACCATCAACAGAGGAAACGGTTTTCCTATAAGACCTTAAGCTACATGTAATGTTGCAATATCAATAAAGTAATACTACAGCAACTTCGTGTAGGAATGAGCCGTTGTTGCAAAAACAGTGGTACTGTGAATGGTGGTGTCATGGTTTTGCATTGGTGGCCTTTTATAACTTCTGTTCAGTAGCCGCTTTTCTGCTTCTCCTGATTTTCTTGGCTTGGAGTCTAAGTAAAGAAGATCAAACATAGCTGAACATTTGTTGTCGCTCTGGTTTGTTTTGACACCTTGCCTTCACACTGTTGTCATTATCTTTTCCAATTTTTCAACTACGTACTTCCAGTGAGGGACAGGCCAATTCCCTGCTGAAGAGTGACAAAGTCGGTGTTGGGTAAGCTTGCTTTTGACACCACGCATGCTGCTTGTTTAGTGTAATAGTATTGCAGTACCGTTGAACCTTGTTATGATGAAACAGATTATGAACAAACTAATGATTATAATGAAGTAATTGTAATTACTTCATTATACTTCACAGCTTTTACTGTATAAGGCGAAATTCATGCTGCCGTGAAGCCACACCTAATGGCGAAATTTGCAAATAACGCGGGTGGGTGGGTGGACTTCGTGGCTAAGAATTCTGGGAAAAACCTTGCCTTATATACCAATAGATTCTATATTGGACAACAGTGTAAAGCGAAATTAAAACTCATTGATTCAAAGTCCATGAGACCATGAAAAATCTTAAGTGGAGTTTCAAATTACCCCCTGTCCAAAAAGAAAGCAAAAACCAAGAAAAAGAATAGCAAAACTGCACAACACAAGCATGTCACATTTACTTTTCTGCGTAGCAGGACTACTCGAAGTAATCATTGATATGTGGTTGCTTGGTACGGTAGTTCGCTGCAGCACTACAAACGCTGTCGGCCATATACGCAAGACGCGTCTGCCTCCGAGTCTTGCGAAAGTGAAACTATCTCCGAAAGTGGTCGCCCGAGAAAACTGCACATGATCTCTAGCCCACGTATCAGGAGCAGCAGCTCACAGTTACCACCACTACACACAACAAAGCTGCAGGCAAAGTTCAGGGAGTCGGAAACAGTCACTAAAATGGGCACATGAGTGGGCTCATCATCGCTTCAGCCATCGCCTACTGGCATCCTGTGCAATGTCTGCATGTCTGCTTCTATGTTCAAGTAGTCAGACCAGTCCGTCACTCCTGTTGCTGTCTTTGACCGTTTGCAGAAATGGGCACGTTACTGAGAGTTTTCATGTGGTCGAGAACTGTTCACACATGACGTGCCAGCAGTGGAGAAAATATGACGACAGATGCAATGCAGCTTGTGTTTACACTAGGAAAGAAACTGGAAATGGAAAAGCAAATGATTATGATGGTGATGATGATGCTCTGACTCGCTTCTTGACTGCCACACAATGTGGGCACTTTGCACACCTGTGTGAATTATCAGTGCCCACATCATGGAATCACTTGCATTCAAATCGCAGTCCCAGCAATAGCTCTCTCTTATACAATCTCAAAAGGCCGTGCATTTATCTACTGAAAGCGCCACAAGCAATGAACGTTACTGCCTCCACCATATATGAAGCCAAGAGTGCTTCGCAACATGTTTGTCTTGGAGGCCACAGCCAGAAACTACGAATTATCCGGGTGGATGTGTGTCGGCTTATCTGGTACAATCGGCATTGTAAATTATGGGAATATAAATTCTATGAATGAACTGAATTTTCGAATAAATTGAGATAGAAGTATTGAGGTCCGTAATTATGTCTGTAATTTCAAATTTCTGAGCTGCTACGTAATGGCATGGCAAGCAGCCGATCCACTTTTTGTCGAAGTGGAGAATGGCACTTGAAGTGAAAATAGGACATTTCAGAAACACTTTGCTCCCAAAAGTACTTCAGTGCATTCAGCAGAAGCTGAGTTATTGGCAATCAAATAACGACCTCCGCTGAGCTACCGTTCGTTCTTCAGTGCCTTGCACTGCGAAGGATACGGTGTAGTGGGGCGTGCCCACAACGCTCCGCCTTCTATATGTAACCATGGTGTGCAGTTCAAATTTCATTTTGGATTTTAATGTATACACAACTTCCACCTTTTGTGCCTAAGACGCGCTAAACATAAGCCAAACACAATTGTCCTCAGCGAGCCGCAGTGAGTTTAACCTAGTATAGCCAGTGGACTCGTCGCGGCACTCTTTGGCGGCTGTGGTATCTATGCCATGTAGCCGACCGCAGCTTGTCAGCTATCAGCCAATAGCAGCCGTCTTAGGAAATCGATGAAATAGAGCATCCGATGACGAACTAGAGCGTCCAGAAGAGAGTGAGGACAGGGCCTCTTGGTGAAAAGAGAGCGTTTAGGAGAAAGGTGACTTCGTGATTCACTTGCGAGCTCCCTGCACTGTGTTCGAAAGCAAAACTTGGCTGAGATGTTCACAGCAGCGTATGCTACCAGCGGACTGTTTTTTCAGCAAGCCCAAGGGGTGGTTCAGGGCCCCTTTAAAGTTATTTGGAGGATCTACTGCAAGATATGTTTAGCAAAAAATATATAAAAGGGCATTAAATGAATGCGTGGAGCTTGGTGTAGTAGAGATACTGCAGCAACGTTTTCATATAGTATTTGTTGTCTTTTATCCATCTGGTATAGTCCTCTGGAACATCAGCTTACATTTGCATCTCTTTTGTGTAGACCCAATTGCAAAATTTTTTCAGTGATATTGCTTTATGCACGTGTGACAAATATTGGATAAAACAAAGGTATCTTCATTTCGGATGTGACATCATTATATGAAGGTTTGATTGTAATTACACTAGCCATGTACAACTTTTCGTCACTTCATCTTCATTTTCTGACATTTATGTGCTCATTTTTTGTTTGTGCACTTTAGAGAGGCAAGTGGAGACATCCTGAATAACACGGGGACCATGGAATACCACCAGGCTACAAGGCAACTGAGTGTCAGCTTTAGGAACATGGTATGTCTACAAGGCGAAGCGTGAGGTCACAGGTTTGGTTCTCAAACACAGTGGCTGTTCTAATAAGGATGGACTGTAAAATGACTCATGTATAGGGATTTGGGCATATTAGAACCCCAGGATGTCAGAATTAACTAGATCCTTCCATTACAGCATGTTTCATAGCCTGTGTATTGCTTTATTACAAATAGCTATGCCAAGCACATAATGCGTGATCCATAGTTCAGCAGAATAAGTGGGTGCTGACTCATACTCGCCAATATATCCGCAGGCTATGTACCGTAGAACCCTATTAATACATGTATTAAGGGGAGACGCGGGTCTTGAAATGTCAAAAAATCGCAAAAAAGTCGAGTTTTGAAAAAGTGCGTTTTCGCTATGTTTATACATTCAAGAATTCCTCCGCGAAATCTAGAACCTAAATTTAATCGGAAAATAATAAAAAAGAACATCTATACGGACCAGGGTGGCCGCGGAATTAGCAAAAAATCGCCAAAAATGTTCGAACTTCGCGCCGTCGTCATTTGCGAACGCGTTGGTTGGCGGGCGCCATTTTGAGCTTGTTTGGAAGCTGCTTTCTTTGTGCGTATTTTGCGCCGGTTCAATATGGCGTAGGTGAGGAGGAACCGACGCTATCGCGTCATTTCTGAAGGATGCGCCCGTGCCGCTGATTGGCCAAAGCGCGCACGCCCCCCGCGCGCCTCGCTCCTATTGGTCTGGCGCCGTTTGAGTGCCGATTCCCGCGTTCCCGACAGGCCGGTCGCTCTCGTGCGCGCTGCGTGTTTGTGTGGTTTCATCGCGCCGCTGTGAACGTTCGGCCGCTCGCTTCTCGACAACGTTCGATAAAGTGTCTTTTTCGGTGCCCAAATGGCTGGAGGACACCGTCGTATGAAGACTACTATGCGTCAAGCGTTCGGCAAGGCGCGAAGGTGGCCGTGGAATGCACGACAGTAGACGGATAAGCCTGTCGTGTACCCGGAGTTGCCGGCTGCTGGTCTGCCTGAAGATTCTGCCGGATCGAGTTCCGAGCTGCAACCGAGTACGTCTAGCATCAACACTTCGTCCACCCACGCCTCGCATGTTGGCGCAGACCGTGTAGATACCGTTTTCTTCACGACCGAAGAAAGAAGCAAGCGCGCAGCGATCGCCGATAAGGCGCCTGGCGTCGCAGTCTGCAACGGAGCGAAAGTTTGAGCTGCTGGGTGTTGACACGAAAGAGGACGTCAGCGACAGCGGAACGGAACTTGCCATCGTGTATTTATCCGTGGTGCAAGACTTCTTTGGACTTATGCCGTGTCCCGTGTGCGCCAAGAAAACGCTGATGCTTCGAAGGACCCCGGCAAGGGGTAGGGGCTCTGTGCCAAGCTTGTGCTGGAGTGCTCCACGTGTGGCATGCGCGAAAGGATCGTCGGAGGCTTCACATGTCCAACAAGGATCACACAAACAGAAATGCTTTGATAAACAAGCTTGCAAAGAGGCACAAGCCACCAACAGACTCTGCCTACAGTCCTGAGCTTTTATAGGTATAGGTGTGACCTTTTGCTGAATGCACAATTGTGAGAGTGTGCAAGAGATAATTTTTTTTTTAATTTGAGTTCTGGAATTTTACGTTCCAAAACCGTGATATGATCCTGGACCAATTTTGACCACTTGGGAAGCGCTACAACACAAGCACAGGAACTTTTTTGCATTTCAGCTCCATTGAAATATGGCGACCACCACTGGGATTTGATTCAAATTTTTTGTTGTAGCCATAAACTTTGTGGAAAGGACATATTTTGTTGTGGCCATGAACTCTGCGCAGCCTTATTTGCATAGGGATGTCATTTGTGTGCCTTCTGTACAACAAGGAACTAAAATAGAAATGTGAAGCTCGTGGTGCTAGCTTTCTGGCATTGCTTTCAGTGACTATGCATGATTCTGCAACCAATATCTCAATGTTATTTTTGCAAAATGGCCATATATATGTCATGAACTTGTTGCTGAAAGACAGGGCTACATGGTGGTGCAATTTATATTGCCATATTGTTAGTCCATTAAAAGTTATAGTGAACTAAAAGTTCAAACTCGTTTTTCTCAGCTTCATTTTTTTAAACACCGCACACTGCCTTACGGGGTATCTTCATATGTTCTTTCTAAGTACCAGCAAAAAGTTTGGTATCAATATATTTGTGTCGAATCGATCTAGCCGGTGATGCTATTTATTTATTTCTAAAGTTGCCGGCTAAATTTTAATTGCCACTAAATACAAATGAAAATTAGCAAAGATATTGAAATTATGTTTACATCTGGTATTTTTGCATTTTAATTGCACTGAGAACAATAAAAATAGCATCACCAGCTAGAGCTACTCTCTGGCGTTCTGGCCATATACTTTGTTTTTCCTCTCGACAAAGTTAAGTTTTTGAAAAGTCCCGTAAGAAATTGATTAAATTTTTGTATTAAAAACTTTGTATCATTTGTTCTAATGAAGATATACAAAATCTAATTAGATATTTGCAATCAGCAGAAAAAGCCGAACAATACTGTTAAATATCATCCCGTTCACACTAAAATTAACAAAGTTGGTTTTAAGACCCACATCTCCTCTTAAAGGACCGCCGGAAATGAACACAGCATTGAGGAAGGCCCCAAATTGCCAAAGCAACGTCCGAAACGGCTCTGTGCACCTGCATAATTAAGGGAATTGAATGTTCTGTAACAGTAACCCCTTATCACTGTTAATATGCTTCACCGCATTACACAGTTGTGTAGCGGAGAAACTGGCTTTAGGGAGCCGGCATAAAGCAACCGCGCCCTGATGCGCTTATTGGGACTGACGGATCGCTTACTTCCAGCATTTGGCGCTTTTGAATTTGCCGGTGTAGTTCTAAATTTACGTTACTGGTACATTTAACCCTTTGAGGGTTGATTTCTTCCGCCAACTGTGCCCCCCACCCCAAGTTTGATCTTTCTTATTCCAGATTTAAGGGGGGACGCGTGTCTTGAAATCGCGAAAAATGGTCAAAAATGGCAATTTTCAAAAATTGCGTTTTTGAAGTCTTTAATGTCCCAACTATGCCTATACAAAATATTATGGCTGAATTCCTACTCAAAGTATAAAAAAAACGGCAATTTAGAAACGTCGGTGAGCCGAAATTGAACGCCAAGCGCGAAGGTATGCCTCATTTTCAAGCAGCCGTAGCTCCGCGCGACGCGAACTGATCGGCGCCATCTTGATCTCGTTTGAAAGCTGGTTTCCCGCTCTCCATTCTGGCGCCCCTCAGCACGCTGTAGACCCTCGTGCAGCGGAGCGATCGGCACCCCAGGCACCCATTCTCAAGCGCGAAATCGTCGCGAGACAGCCGCTGATTGGGTGAAACAAGCGCCTCCCCGAGGCGCAGCCCTCTGATTGGCCGTGACGCATGCTTCGCCTGCCGCGGCCCCGCGGCCGCGTTGTTCGACTCCTTCGCGTCGTCTGCTTTCGCCGGCGCGCACGTCATTTTTCGGATTCCTCTTTGTTTCCTAGTATTTTTCGTTCTGCCTTTTTCTTTATCGTTCTTGTAGATATTTTGGCCATTGAGTCGCTTCTTTTAACCACGAATTTCTTGCTTTTGCGTGCCTGGTGTCTTTGTTCCGCGTGTCACGATGGCGCGAGACGCGCGCTTGAAAGCAAGCACGCGAAAAGCAGTCACCAAAGAGAGGTGCGCATGGAATAAGAGCGCTACATCGTCGAGAACTACAGCTTAGGTGATGCCGCAAGCTGCTGTGCCCTTGGTGGATGCGGCTGGACTGAGCTCGCCAACCTGCTTCGCCGGTGGACGCGGCTGGACAGTGCCGATCGGTGTCAACTTCGGTGTTACCGCAAGTCTCTGCAGTGCCGGTGGATGCGCCTGGACTAAGCCCGTCGAAAATGCTAACTTTTGAGACGCTGCAAGTCGCTTCGGATTCCGTGTCGTCGGAAGCGGCCGAGCCGGCTGACCTAAGCCTAACGTCGACTTCGGCGTTTCCGCACGCCGCTTCGGTGCTGACGAACGCGGCTGAACCGAGCTCGCGTGCTCAACGCTTCGACACGGTGTTTTGCGCGGGGCGTGAAAAGTACGTAGACAACATTAAAACTTCATTCGCGAAGAAGTTCGCGACTTCCCGCAAGTTCGAGCTTATGAACGTCGGCGCAGCAAGTGAAGACGACTTTCTGAGCTTTTTTTTTTTTTTTTGCCAAGTGCCAATGCAATACAGAGGTTTTCACAATCTTTACATGAACAGATTTGTGTGAGTTTGGTGTTATTGTGTTTAGTAATGACTGGGCTGCATGCTAAAGCATTAAATTTTTCCATGTGATAGGTAAACCAAAGTGGCAGAGTAAGCAAAACTTTGAATGCAATTTTCTCAGCTTTGCTTTTTCGATCAAATGCCTTTGCCTTACAGAACTTTTCATAATGTTTGCATCAACTGATTTTATTGAATTAGGTATCATTTTTTTCAGTAGATCTTCAACTGCATCCTAAAGCTTTCCATTTTTCATTAAACCCAATAGACTAGCAATTAGGTGATATGTAAGCTAATTACTCCTGCATTGTTTTTTTCTTCCTACTTCGTTATTCATTCATGACCTGTATGATCACTTTTTAAAAATTTCTTTAGCTTTAGGATGTGCAGTGGGCCCTTGGGAATGACAGCTATTCTTTGAAACTAGTTTTTTTAATTAAGAAATTATCATAATGGCCCGTAAGAAAAGACCTATGTGGGATAAATTATTTTGCAATATCTTCATTTCTAGATGAGATATATAAAATCTGAATATATATTTGGGACCAGCATTCAAAGATATATCTGCATGCCAATTTTCAGGAAGATATGTTAAGAAATAAAAAAAAGTTTTCAAGACCCTCATCCCCCCTTAAAATATTCGACTGACCTATTCTAAAAAAAAGATGTCCGGCTATTTGTTACAGTTACCATAAAGTGACAAAAAGAAATATCTTCCCTAGGTAAACGTACATTGTTTATTCATAAATACAGATTGGCTCCCATAAATACTTATATATATACAATGTGCGATTTTCTGGACGCCTGATTATTCAGATATGCCCAATAATTCAGACTCGTTCGCAGTACTGTCGGGTGCCCCATACAGCTAATGTATAAAAACGTCTGAAATTTCACATGCTCAAACCCTTTGCAGTCCGATTCTTCAGACTTTTTGCTCCAAACGGCAGGTCCAAAGCAGCATCCATTTTGAGTATCTTGCAGCGTTGAACCCCCACTTGCACGCTGATCAGCTAGCCATAGCCAGCCACGGCCCTGCGGCCATCGTATCGTATTGAAATCTCAAACCACTGCTCTCGCACACCGATCTGTTGACAGCCGTAGCCAGCTGTAGCTATGGCCATAGCCTTTTGTGTTTATCTGCATGTTTTTTAGTTAGCCTTGTGATTGGTTGTGTAATCCTGTTGGGCTGCTGTGCACTCTCTTTGGTGTTCGCTTTGAAGCTTCCCACTGTTTGGCGCTGTGCTTTTCATCCAGCGGATTTACCGCTGACAGTGTGTGGGGTTCTCACCTGTGCTCTTGGGGCAAAGGAACGAGAACACAGTAGTGCAAACAATCACAAGGGCATTTATTGTACCTTTCATAGACTAATTCCTGCTAGCCCAGTTGCTATCCACAAAACATGCCGATGGGCGTGTGACAAATCGCGGAAGTCCGACTCACCGCGACCAGATAGCGAGCGAATATGTTCGCCCCATGATGGGCACCAACGTCTGGTCATTCGCACGTACGGTCACGCGAACACTGGCTAGTTCGAACGATCGTGTTCATCCATTCCGGGGTAGGCTTCACGATACGGTCTTGCAGAAGCATGGATCGGCGTATGCGCAGAACGTTCGCACCGCTTGCCGAGTCTGAGCCAAAGAGGAAGAGCCTTCTCCTTCCCGCGCCCAAGTAACCCTACTGTTAGGTGGCGTTAGCAGAGCCACACTCGTGCCATCTCTCGCAATGCACTTCAACCACACTGACTGCCGTGGGCACCAAGCCACACGGTGAAGCCGTATTACAGGAGACTGGAGCTATGCGGGAAAACAACATATCAGGGGACGCGTGAGAGTCGCATATCTCCCCACAAGATGGTGCCGATTACACCTTTGTCATCTTCGCCCATGGCTTCAAAGTACACAAATCTCTACTGTAGGCTGACGATGGAAAAGAAAGCCGCCATCATCAAGCAAGTTAAAAGCGGTCGGTTACAAGCAGACATGGGCAAGGGAAAACAAATTATATTGCGGTGTTTAACGTGCCAAAATCACAATTTGATTATGAGGTATGTTGTTGTGAGGGACTCCGGAATAATTTGGGCCACCAGGACGTGTTAAACGTGCAACTAAATCTAAGTACACGGGTGTTTTCGTACTTTGCCCCCATCAAAATGTGGCCGCTGTGGCTGGGATTCGATCACTCAGCATCGTGCTTAGCAGCCAACACTATAGCCACTAAGCAACCACAGCGGGTGGGTCGGAGGCAAGGAGTTTGGTATTTCGAAGCAAATGGTTTTGGATTTCATGAAACACAGGTTGAAGATCTTGGAAGGGGCCAGAAAGTTAACTGGGGTTAAAAAAAAAGAATGCGAGTCAGGGCGTTTACCCAAAATTTTGAGGAAGCGCTCCTCGTGTAGCTAAATACCATGATCGCAAAGTGAACCCTGGTCTTGGGTTATGTCTTGAAGCAAAAGGCGGAGGCTTTTGCAGTTCAAATGAACGTTGAGGACTTCAGGTTCAGCAATGGGTGGCTCAGAAATTTCAAGATTTGCAATGATCTGAAGTTCAAGAAAATGTGCGGGGAAAGCGATGCTGTTGACGATTCAGCTGTTGCGCAGTATCAGAATGGAAAGCTACAGTCTTCGTTACAGCAGTTCATGCCTGAGAGCATTTTCAGCGTGCGATGAAACTGAATGGTTCTACAAAATGCTCCCAGAGAAAACACTTGCATTTGCTGGTGACCCCTGCCATGGCGGCAAGCACACCAAAGAGCGGCTGACTGTCCTTGTCGGCAGTAACATGCCAGGCAGCGAGAAGCTTCCTGTGCTAGTCAGGGAAATTGAAGAATCCAAGGTGTTTTAAGGGGGCAAGTGTACTTGTTCAGTACAAGGCCAACAAGAAGGCCTGGATAACGCAGCAGTTATTTATTTATTTATTTATTTGTACATACTGCACTCTATACAGACCAAGCAGGTGGGCGTATTTCCGCTAGCACTCATGTAGGACAAGAATAATATATGCTCTCGTGCTAGACATATGGAACAGGAAAAGGAAGAGAGCGAAGAAAAACAAAAAGTAACAAGTTGGCATTTTTGTATTGCAAAGGACGATATTCACACTATCATATAAATGCACTGAGATAGTCAGTATCACATCAAAATAACAAGTTCTTGTCAGAACAAAATGCACTTGCATAGGCGATAACATGAATAAAAGAGGGGAAAAAATAACGTTCCATATCACTGTGCAAAATACATGAGTAGTGCCTGCTCAAAATTATCAGCAGAGAAAATTTCTGAGGGTAGATCATTCAACTGAACAACTGTACGAGGAAAGAATGAATTTTTAAGGAGGTTAGTGCGTGCACGGAAAGGGAGCAAGTTGTGAGCGTGACAGTGTCGAGACGCGCGTGACAGGTAAGGTTGAATGTATGTTCGTCCATTAAATTGAAGCGACTTGTCGTACATCGTGAAAAGAAATTTTAGTCGTGCCACAGTTCTTTGTGTGCATATTTTAACCGTGTGCTTATTTTAACTGTACATTCTCAAGTTGGACAGAAAGTTCAAACAGCATGTGTGCGCCAGTGCACCGGTTCCTTTGCATGTGCACAATTATAACTGTGTATGTAAGCCCACCCAAATAAACTCTATGGTTGTGTGCCCATCAGAAAAACCAAACGAGTCAGAAATTTGCTTCATTCTGTCGAGAGGCTACCAGCTTTTGCGAAGCGAGTCATGAGAAAAGTACCACAGGCATGGTAGCATCCTTTGTATATGGCAGCATTGTTTGTACTGCCTGTTTACAGATGTAATCGCATCTATGTGAGCAATGTACGAGCGAGCACCTAGCAGTGACCCTTGAGAGGTTTTAAACCAGATAGACAGCAGTTTTTAGGAGTGCAACGAATGGAAGCAGCGTATGAGATGAAACCAAGTTCGCGTGCAGTGGAACCAAGCGCGCACTACCAACAACAATCCCTGATCGCGCCCCTATCGTGGCGCAGTAAATACTTACTAGAAGCTTCACACAAATTATTTATATGGCTGATAGTACTGCAGCAGTGTAGCCTGCTTCTTATGGGAAGCCGTGTGCTTAAACATGGAGTCCTCAACATAGTCTAAACGATTCACAAGTGATAGGCCGGTGCCCTCTATTGCGCCTCAGTGGTGGTATAGAAAAAAGGGCCAAAGCAGCTACAGCCTCAGTTGAAGTCGCGAGCTGGGCATCATCACTGCTTCCGGGATCAACCTCGGCCGCTACTTCTGCTGCAATCTCCACGTCCGTCAATTGAAGCTTTTTGAAACACTGTCAATAACAAAGTATTAAGTGGCATCTGCCAAGGCGCCTATCAAATAGCCCAGTGAGCGCGCGCTGTCGCGCACCTTTGTGTATGCAAACCGCCAGTTCTCGCGAGGCGCGGCAGGCGCAGAGCGCGGCACCAAGGAGTCAGTGCAGCAAATGCAATGTGTTGCTGACATTGTCAAACTATCCAAACCGCCATGTGCATATGCCGCTATGTGTATATGCTGCTATGTTCAAATGCTGCCCTCGATGCGATCGATGTGTACAGGTATAGTGCGCAGCAGTCGGGAACCCGCCCATCACGCCACCGCTATCTTCGAGTGTGTTGCACGAAAGCTCACTACCTGTTAACAGCGCACGGGGTCTGGGGTGGTGGAGTTTGATGCATCCATTTTACGTCCGACCCCGTTCGAAATAAAAAATAAAAAATGCATGCAATTTTCCAGGTGATATAGAACCTGTTCGATATACACAATAATTCGATATATCCATGTTAGATATATCGAGGTTTGACTGTAGCTAACTTTCACTTGAGCTGGCACTCACTTCTGTGCTTGCTCAAGTCAACTCAAATTGACCGGCTCCTGTTCATACTTGTGTCACTCATACCTTACATCGCTCACTGATGCTCTATATCATGCCTCTGAAATAAGTCTTGAGCGAGTATGAGCGAGTGTGTTGGGAGTGAACATGCCAACCTAGGGTGTGATCTCCTGCACTCTTCTGCATTATCATTTCCCCTCCAAGCACTGTGATCTGAGATCGGCTAGGTTGATGGCAATTGTGAATTTCACATCTAGACCCCCTGATTCGGATTGCCCAGTTGTTCAGCTCTGATATAGTAGATATCTTGGATAGGCAAAAAGCAGGACCATCAACACTGCAATCTCACCAGCTTTGTGCAGTAGTGAAGGCTAGTGCTTGTCAGCCAATCAGTAGCAAGAGCCAGCTGCATGTTCCAGAGAAGGAGAGAGGGCTTTATTATTGTGCAGTACGCTTCCTTCTGTGATGCTTTCATTCAGTTGGCATCGTGCTATTAGATATGAACAATGGAGCAGCCCTTCCTCTGGTTCCGTTTTCTGATTGCCTGAAGTAACCCATAGCTTTTGTTGAACACGTGTTGCCCGCTCTTCTGGTTCGTGCTAGTACCATCACTGCAGCAGCTTGCACCCCCATAAATGAAGGCAACCTTGAATCTTTTTTTGCTTAAAATCTAGGCAATTAGCTGTGCAAAGTGTTACATTGAACGAAATAGACTCCAAAATGCAATCTTTGTGCAAAACTTAAGCAAGAGCAGCGCAGCGGTAAGCGCAAATATTTTTGACCATTTTAAGCTGTATGTTTTACAATAAATTTGAATCTTCTAGTGGCTTCAAACATATAAATGAAAGAAACTTGTATAGCAAGAACTACCTTTTTCTTCAATGGAACTAATTTCTTTTTTCTCATTTCCTAGCAATTGAGGAAAATCAAGCGAGCAGAAAAAAAAGGCACTGAGGTAAGTACCTGACACATGTCATTTTGCCCATTGCATTCAAAGTTTTTTGTGGCATACAGCTGTAAAAACATTAGGAAAAGGAAGATAGTTTTCGTCCATATGGTAGGTATAAAGTTAAAGATGTATCAAATGTTAAATACAGTAAAGTCGTGTTAACCCAGATATCATGGGCAGGGGGAATGTCTGAATTGTTGAATGGGCTATGAAAATAAATGCTCACTGCCTAAATCCGTTATCACCCTTACTTTATATTTTTCATAAGAACTGCACAGGAACTAGAATTCATGTTGTCTCGTGGCAGAGTACTTGAAGAGTAGTTGCAGCGGCAAAGGCCATGTGATTTCTTTCACTGTACGACAGTGGCAAAACACGTGCTTACCTGGATGTGTTTCACTATCCCATGCGCCTCCCATTTGTTTTGTCACCAAAGAGTCGGCCAGCACTAATCATCCTTTGCTTGTAGCCAGCGAGTTTGGCCACTGCATTGGCTGCAGTAAAATCTCCTATCATACTCAATATTCTGCTAGGTTTGTCACGTCGCACGTGTCTGGATACGAAATACGTCTGAATTAAATAGAGTTTGATGCATTTGAATAATTCACATCCTTGCTGGGAACAGAAGCCAAGTCCAAATTGTCTTGATTTTTTAATCAATAAGGGTTAAGGTATAGTGAGGTTTTACGGTATTGATTAGTAAATCAATCGGTCTGTAGTCTGATATCATTTGATAGCACATATAGTACAGGGACAGTCGAAGCCACTTGTAACAATACTGGTTTCAACAATATACTGGATATAACGATGATTAGATGCTGTAGCGTGAACTTTTGTATGTGTTCTGTAGTAATATAAATCGTTTTCTACACTGCTCCCTTGCCTGGAACACCTCTCCGATGTCGGTGCAGTCAACTCGTGTTTTGGAGGGGTGGAAGAGAGGCGCGCGAGGACGGCAATGCATAGAGTGATGTGACGAAGGTGTGCGGTGTTACGACTCCCCACCGGTGCCGCCAGTGTTACGAACTTGCACCGCTGCACCACTATTACGACTTTGTGGTCCTGTAGCGCTCGTCACCCGTTTCGTGACAGAGCGTTGGTAGCGAAGACTCCGAGCCAGGCGTCGATGAGAATAACGAAAGGGATTTTATACATTATATACAGGTCATTGTACAGGACAAGATCGGATCGGCACTGGGGCTGAGAGCTCACACAAACGCTACTGTTCCCGCACGACGGCGTCCGGCGAAAACGCGTGACACATCTCACCCCAGTCGGGAGCGACACTCTCTCCCGGTGGGTCGGCGGATCCTGTTTTCGAGGCGGCCTCCTCGCCGCTTTATAATCCCCGAGAACCATTGTCACTCAAACGGCCCAATACAAAGTCAGCACACGACGGTCGTCCGAGGGGTCCAACCAGCGACCGCGCTGGCCACCCGGTTCAAAGTTCGCGCGCGCGGTGACCTCCAGGCAAAGGGAGGTGCGGCGCCGGGCTGTCTGGCACACGCGGACACGTCCAAACATGCGGCTCGCCGAGGCTTCTCCCGCTGCCTGACGGCTCAGCATCTTGACTTGTGAAGGGAGAATTAGGGCGCTCGCAGGATAGATTCTGCATCTTGCAGATTCGGAATCCGGGCTTGTGGTAATGGCACAACAGCATCCCCGCCCTCAGATAAGGCGCCGGGAAGACGAGCTGCCTCCACGTGGCTCGGATGCCAGGCGCGCACGTTCGTCAGGCTCGTCCAAGTTCACGTCCAGTGTCGGGACGCCAGGTAACTTCACGTGCCCAGGTCCGACTCGCCAGGACAGGAGCTCTGCTCACCGTGTCGTCGCCAAGGCACCTTGACCAGCTCCGCTCGGGTCGTTCCTAAGACCTTGCTTCTCGCCACTGGTCCCGCTTGGTCGTTCTGCAGCTTGCAAAACTGACCGGCAAAAGGCAACACCCAACACGAACAAGTGCCCTCTGTCTCCCGTCAAACACCAGACAAGGCCATAATTCAAATCAACCTAACTAAATTGCTATCCCTCTTTTGCTCCCGCTGCAACAAGAGGCAGGTGTACGATCTAGCATACAAGGCTCAAACAACCAGTTTTCAAATTAACAACGCAACAAAATAGAAACAATTATTAATCAGCAATAATAATTACAAATAGAATGGTCCCCTTGAAATCACTTGGACCGAAAACATACTTCTGAGGAAGCAAATGAGGTTATTCATTTTTCCCGGCGATATTTTCGCGGAATCCGAAGCTGCTTATATTTGCGACCCTGCTTATCCGTGTAGCGGCGGTACAATAAGCCAGATTCCTTGCCAAATGAAACCCCCTTTTTTTTCACTCCCCGTTTGACGCTCTTCCTCAGATCGGCTAATGAACAGCCTTCCTGTTGCTCGCGAATCAGACTTTCTCTTTCAACTGCAGCCTGCTCCTGCCGGCTGGCGGAAACCGGAGCGAGTGTGGAGCCCGCGTCGCCTAATTGCGGCGTCGCGTCTATATCGCGGCTAGCACTGCACGCGTCACTCCCACTCACCTCCAGGACCCGCTCGCCTAGGCCAGCCTCCGAGCTCTGCCTCTCCCGTGACTGCTCGCCACTCAAGTTACCCTGATCGGTCCCTGTACCGCACTGCTGTTCGCTCACCGACGCTAAGTCAAGTTCCCTCGACAGCGGGCGCGCTTTGGATCGCGTGGGGGCCATGTACGCCTTGTCGGCAAAGAATGATTTGCCCTGATCCCTCAGCAGCTGCTCCGAGCTATTTGAGAAGAGGTAGGAAAAGTGCTCCGGGAGGGCGGCAGACACAGCGGCCTCTGTGTTAAGCTTCCCAAACTCTCCTTCAATGACAACCGTTGCGATCGGTAAACAGACACTCTCCTTCTCGGCCACTTGCCGTATCCTTACGCACTCTCCCGTAAAATCACTCGAGGAGACGAAAGACGGGTGAACAACGTCCATAGTTGCTGCAGAGTCCCGCAGTGCTCGGCACTTCTTGCCGTTTACCTTAATTTCCTGCACATAGGGCTCCAATAGACGTATGTTCTTGTGAGTTTCCTGTATCGTTGCAAAAGCAATTCTCTCTGGGCAGCTTGCAGCGATGTGCCCTTGCTTTTTGCAATTGTAGCAGGTTAACGGTTTCCGTTTTTCAAAAGAACGCGTCATTTCGTTTCGCTGTTTCGGACCATCGTCATCATTCTGAGATGTATTCTGCCCTCCCCTTACAGTTTCTTTGGTAAGGGATTCGTCGTCCCGAAACTCGCGACGCGTGATTTCCTTCCGTTCGTCGGGCTTCCCGTAAAACCCATCTCTTCTATCTGCTTTTTCTATGCGCACTGCCTTGCTGTGCAAGCTGCGGCGGGTGTAATACTCTTCCGCTAACTCTGCTGCCTTGGTTAGCTTAACCTCCTTTAGCCTATCTTACAGCCAGAGCCGGACATCCTCATCAATGCAACGGTAGAACTGCTCCAACGCGATGCATTCGACAATTTTGTCGCGGTCGTCGAAAACCTCTTCGCCCTTCAGCCATTCCACCAGGTCGGCTTTTAGACGAAACGCGAAGTCAACATTCGACTCCTTACCCTTTTTTGCATACCGGAACCTCTGCCGGAAAGCTTCGGGCGACAATTTGTACTTCCGCAGTAGCGCTTCCTTCACATCACTGTAGCTCTCAAACGCCTCTTTCGATAAGCAAGTTATTACGTCTGATGCCTCCCCAGGAAGCAACGCTAACAGATTCTGTGCCCAGAGGGATCGCTCAATGCTATTCCGTTCGCACACGTGCTCAAATTTCACGAGGTATTTGGCCATATCCTCTCCGACGACAAAGGGTGGAAGTTGATCGCATATTCTTGGAACATTAGAAGTGAGACTAGGCGCTGGCGAGTTATTTCGGGTCTCCAACTCTTTCATTTTAAGCTCGTGCTCACGAATCTCTCTCCTTTCCTCCACGCAACGTTCCTTCTCCCTCTTTTCCTCTTCGCGACGTTCCTGTTCTCTCCTTTCCTCCCTTTCCCGATGTTCATGTTCTCTCCTTTCCTCCCTTTCCCGACGTTCATTGATATCCGCCCAGGCCTCAGCGGCTTCCTCAGCCGTTACGTCCCCGGTCCTCATGACCTCAAGGATCGCATTCTTTCTTTTGGTTGAGCCCAACTCAATGCCCAACTCCTCACAAATTTCGAGAAGTTCCTTCACCTTGTACTTCTCCATCGTTCACACTGTCCTCGTGCTGTTTACCCTTTTTGAATATACCTGCCGTACGCTACTATAACACTACTAGTAAGACATATGCAAGTATTTCACACACTGCCCTGTTTACCCCCTCAGCATCCCCTGGTTTTCAAAACACTCTTACTAGGCTTGAAACACACAAGGTTATCACAATGCAACACCAAATCCTTCCCTAAGCTACTATAACCTGTGTCAGAGAAAGTCTGGTGTTTGAGGTAAACTTCAGGCACTCACCGCGCCGAGGTAGCTGATGCCAGTCAATCCCGTAGCTGCCATCCAGTGTTACGGACATCCAACCGGTGCCGCCAGTGTTACGAACTTGCACCGCTGCACCACTATTACGACTTTGTGGTCCCGTAGCGCTCGTCACCCGTTTCGTGACAGAGCGTTGGTAGCGAAGACTCCGAGCCAGGCGTCGATGAGAATAACGAAAGGGATTTTATACATTATATACAAGTCATTGTACAGGACAAGATCGGATCGGCACTGGGGCCGAGAGCTCACACAAACGCTACTGTTCCCGCACGACGGCGTCCGGCGAAAACGCGTGACACATCTCACCCCAGTCGGGAGCGACACTCTCTCCCGGTGGGTCGGCGGATCCTGTTTTCGAGGCGGCCTCCTCGCCGCTTTATAATCCCCGAGAACCATTGTCACTCAAACGGCCCAATACAAAGTCAGCACACGACGGTCGTCCGAGGGGTCCAACCAGCGACCGCGCTGGCCACCCGGTTCAAAGTTCGCGCGCGCGGTGACCTCCAGGCAAAGGGAGGTGCGGCGCCGGGCTGTCTGGCACACGCGGACACGTCCAAACATGCGGCTCGCCGAGGCTTCTCCCGCTGCCTGACGGCTCAGCATCTTGACTTGTGAAGGGAGAATTAGGGCGCTCGCAGGATAGATTCTGCATCTTGCAGATTCGGAATCCGGGCTTGTGGTAATGGCACAACAGCGGTACAAGGCAGATGCGACGGCCCTCTTTTTTTTTTCTTTGCCAGGATTTCATGTTCCTTTTTCTTTTATTTGTTTAGTGTAGACGTCCAATAGTAAGATTTAATTCTTAAAGCCAATGATGAAGCATGGGAACATTGAAGTAAGCGTTTATTTTATCATAGAACACCCACAAATGTTCACAGTGTGGGCAAGTACTCACTGCTACATCCTAGTATTGTTAAAACTGGTTATGCTACGAGTGGATTTGACTGCACATTTTTTCTTTGTCTAGTCAAAATTAAAACGTTTGTTTTTCCCGTCTGTCTTTCTCCGTTATATAATGTGATTTTCTTGGCACTTGAATATTGTTATAAGCGGTTTTGACTGTAATAGGAAGAAACAAGACAAGACACTCGCAAGCCATGACCATATTTATTGTAACAGTTTGAAATCGTTCATTTGGCTTCCACTGTAGGTTGTGTTGTTCGTGGGCATTCATATTTTGCTTTGTCAGGCAGCATGTCTCATTACATTGTACTGGCTTTTCTTTTTCCAGTCTGTTATGGATGAGAAATTCTCATTGCTGTTCCAATCCCAGTTCAAGGTTGGAGGTGGAGAGCTAGTGTTTCAAGTTTGGGTAAGTTATCACTGTACATCAATGTAGGAATTGTTTTCAAGATGGTGGCGCAAGCCTTTGTGCATTTCATGGCAAATGAGCAGCTAAAAGTTGTTTTAGTCACAATGTATGTGTATGTGTGTGCATGCGTGTAGTTTCAGCTTATTAACTTCTTTCATACCGCGCCCATTGTGCATCGTTAGCCCACTAACGATGGTTTGAAACGCCGCCTTCGAGACCTTCCGCGCTCCTCACTGACAGACTGCTCTATTGGACGTGAAGGAGAGCTATATTTTTATTTTGTAAGCTGTTTGCTTTTTTTCCTCCAGGTGGCGATTTTTGAATGCGTTTTGAAGTTTTGCGATCGTCAAAGTAGCAAGCAGAAGCAGAAGTGGCCACCCGCTATCGAATGTTTGAAACACTGTATTGAGATCTTCCGCGCCGCTCATGGACACACTCCGCCATCAGACGTGGAGGAGGCGAACTATATTTTTGTTTTCTAAGCTGTTCTATCTTTTTCCAAGAGGCGGTAATTTTTTAACGTGCTCTGAAGTTTCGCGATTGTCAAAGTAAGAAGCAAAAATCGCTGCCTTTGGGAGCGGCGCGTGCCCTTCGAAACATGGCAGATTTCGTGATTCCGCTGCGTCTGTGGCTCATTTTATATATGGCTCAAGCAGCAGCTATTCCGAGGATGCTGCCTTTTTGTCAGGCGTAGACTGATAGCGACGACGACGAAACCAGCCTGGAACATTGGCGACCACAGTCTGGCATGCCCAATTGTAGTGCTTGCAGTTAAATTTTTCTATTGAAATACCTGTTCAATGAAAATTTTTGATTTTTTCGGAGATATTGTTTATTAAACGGCAAAACATTTTGTATATCTCATAATTTTTGTTACATATTTTGCTTAGCAGATATAAGCGTGTCTTTACAAACTTCGTTCAGTGTTATCCCACAATCTTGATTCTGGCAATTTATATCATATCTTATGACGTATACCTCGGTAATGAAACATTTATGCGTGAAAAGTGCATTTATTCTGCTTTTCGTTTATGTATTACGTAAAATATTCAGTGCAATAGTTGCTTTAGAAAAAAAGATGTGGCGTAACCTGTAAAGAACACCTATTATCTCCATGGTAGATAAAGAGTTAAGGGGACTCTGGGGAAATCATTTTAAACATGTTCATTTCACAGTAAAGGGTAATTATTAGAGGAGGAAATGATGCGGCAATGTATCATTATAAAAAAAAAGAAAATAACTGAGACCCGAGAATCAGTTTGTCAATGCGATGTCACGTATTGCAAAGTATTTTTTCCACTTTGGGCCATTGTGGCTCAGTAGAAGTTTTTGAAACTTGCTAAGTTCAGTCTTTGGCTCTTTTAGCATATAATGTAGTCCATTCTTGCCAATAAATAGTCTAAATCTCGTTACAAAAACTGATGGATATATTTTGAAAGAGCGTAAGTTTGGGCATGTTGGTTTTCCATAACTTTTAGGTTTTTAGCGCACAACAAGGGACGAGAGATAGAGGTAGTGCTTTGTCAGCGTCGTACCTCTGTCTCTCGTCCCTTTTTGTGCGCTAAAAACCTAAAAGTGATGGATATAACGAAGTAATTAGTAATTTATTGGTCATATTGTGCCGATTAGGCCAAACTCTGGCAGAACGCTGCTTGTAAATTGTAATGTGTCTGATTCAGCAGTTCAAAGCTCTCACGAATTTTTTATTACCTTGTGACTCACCTAACTAACTTTTCTGCTGAGTTGGTGACCAAGCAACCCACTTTACAACTGTTTTAAACTTTAGAGTTGAAGAGTTGGCAGGTGGGTAGGTGTATGTTTACCAGTGCGAAGTGGTCCAGCTTGGTTATTCTGGCATACTTAGAACTGGCTGCATTTATAATATATTTTTTCTAATATTTCGGTTGCAAGAAAACAGTTGTCTTATTCCTTCGTTTTTGTCTGCTGCACTACACTTGATGTATAATAAATGTGTATCGACTTGCCCAAATGTCAACGTTGATTACCGGAAGTTTGTATGGCTTGGCCAAATGAAATATATGGTATTCATCCATAATATGATTCACACCTAATAGTTAATTTTGAACAATATACTTAAGTAACCAGAATGAAGTATTCTCAATGGTAGGAATGCTTCCTGCTTTTCTCCATTTTATGATTGCCGCTGCTAGTAGGCATCAGTGGGGATTGAATCAACCGAAGCGGCATGCTTTTGCATTTAAACTTAACGAATCTTCTTTCCTTAGCAATGTATAGTTTCTCACCGGGACTTTTCAGTGCACTTTGCTAGGACTTAAAAGGCTGCCACATTTCCCGATTTCGCCTTTAAAGGTGTCACTCCAGCTTTGCAGCCACTTGAGACTTTTCTTAATGTAATGCACATGTGTGCGGTTGCAGACATTGTCACTACCTGTGGTGGTGATCGTGCACGGAAATCAGGAGCCACATGCCTGGGCCACAGTCACCTGGGACAATGCTTTTGCTGAACCGGTGAGTTGTGCTATTGAAGGGATACCATCTGTATAAAGATTAGTTCTGTGCATATGTGTAGACATGCACAGTTGCCGACTGGTCTTTCGGACCGGCTCGGTCATATGAACTTGTCACACTGTCTGTAGAACTGATTTCCAACGAGAACCAAAAATTCAGACGTCAAATAGTGTCTCGCTCCTTTTTTTTTTTTTTTTTCGGATATAATCTGCACGCGCAAGGTCACAAATATGGCAGCCCTGAACTAAGTTGGTGCCATTCAGGTTGTCACCAGTACCCTTGCTTTCATTGGCAAGTAACTTTCTACCTTTCGGAGTGTCATGTGGCTGTTGCGAACAGACCTGCGTTGACTTGTAACCTTACCTTTAACTTCATTCGCTATCTGGTGAAGTAGTGCTGGTTCAGCCTAGCATCTTGGGCAGCGTGACGGCGATGAAAATTCACTGCTCGCAGATGCAGGATGGCAGATGGTGAGCTTGCCGCAAATGCAAGTTGCCCATTGATGACAAAGTCTTAGATCAGTCACGCTAGTGTAACAGCCGTGCCTTTGCCTTCACATGTGCAACCAGCCGGCAACTACTGCAGGTATGCCCACAAAATTCGTGTGCGCTTATTTGACAGAAACAGCAGCTCACTCATAGGCAGAAAGCTCAAAGCTGAATTTGTGCAGCACAGCCTTAACTGCTGGCCTTACGCCATCAAAGTTGTATGCGACACCTGTACGTGTCAGTGCATGTTGGTCTTAGTGCAAGATATGTCTAATATGTCAACTGTCGTGACTTTTCAAGTGGACGTTATTTTCACTGAAGCACAACAATGAGCAAAAGTCAGTGAACAAATTTCCCATGCTGCTGGCACAATAAAAAGCAGTTAAGTGACATTTCTTTCTTGAAGTTTGTTTTATCGGACATTCTTCTGGCCCCGTCAATGTTCGAAAAACTAGTCAGCGACTGTACTACCATTAAATAATAAAATGCGAAGATATAGCTACAGTGAAGCAGCGTTGATTTGGACTTTGTGGGATTAGGAAAAAAAATATCAAAATTAACCAAATTTCGAATTACAGAGGGTATCAAGAAAACAATGAATAAATTCTTCCTAAGTCAACACGCATTCATATACTAGAATAATCAGCAAATCTCATTTCATTTTGCTCAAAAACAGTGTGGAAGCTGAAATTCTCGTCATCTCTTGTCTGATTAACGCTTGCAGCAGTGAAGGCCTGTGCTGCAACTTTCTTCACAGCTCAGCTGTGGTATGTGTGGCATGCGCTTGCTTACACTCTCAAACAAATGTACACCCTTTGGGGTGTGTATTTGCGACGCCACAATAATCGTCATCTACCTTGCTTGCGTCTCCTTTCTTGAAAATGCTGCGCCTCCAACTTTCCTGCCGGTAATGCTCTGTCATGCTGATAATGCGCATGCCCTCAATGACTTGGAAGTACCAGGCTTGCAGCGCTAAAAGAAAGTAAATGCGGGCAAGACAGGTGACAATTATTGGTGTGGCAAGATACGAGCCAAAGGGTGTAATTTCGCTTAAGAGTGTAGGAGCAAGAGCCTCTGTCAGGCCACACAGCCTTTAGCTCTTGTTTCCTCTTTCTGTAACAAAGAAAAAAAAATAAAATAAACTTCAAACTTCACAAACACACTTTTCAATCGTGTGCAAATCCAGATTTTTCCGCCAGTAAGCTGGTCACCAGTACATTGTCCGTCCATTACAATGTACCCGGTGCTCTTCATCCTTGGTAGCTTCCGCTGTGTTTGGGACATCCATGCGCAGTCGTGGCAGCGAGTCGAGACGAAACTGCTTATATGCTCTACTTACGCTACTTATATGCACAGTTTGGGACCTACAATTCTTTTTTTTTTTTGCTGATTCTACGGCCCAATTATTACTCATGAGATGCATTCTGCTTTGCTTGATCAGCGATCAACCACTCTAATCACCTAGCTGGAGCTTGTCCGCTGTTTATACAGTAGAATCGCGTTAATTCAAGCCCGCTTAGTTTGACGTGACGCTGTGGGTCTCTCAAAATTATGTGCCTATCACTGCGCAAAAACACCATGTAATTTGAATGCGTAAGCGTTTGCAGTGGTTTGTACGAACATACTGTGCTGCTGCAGACCGTAGCGGCACTTCCGGCTCAGCACTGCGGCTGTGCGTCAACGGCTGGTCACATCTCCCATTGCAAGTTGCCTATTTTGGTGCATATTGCTTGTGCCAAAAATTTTTAAATTCTAACAGTAAAGTTGAGGTGCGGGTTATCTGCGAATTTCTCCTTGAGATATGGCTTCACAGCGGTAAAAATTTTGCTCAGAAGCGTGGCTTCATCTCAGCACGTGAGATGTTGCTTTGAAGCCATACTTCCGGAACTTATTACTTGTGTCAGCTTAGTGCACATGTCAGCTTAGTGCGCTGCATGTAGCTCTTCATTCAGTGAGCTTCATTTAATTTGAACAAATCTTTTGTCCCCTTCAAGTTCGAATTATTGAGATTAAACTGTGCCTTCACTATACAGTTGCCTCTGCAGCCATCATGAAATCTCGAGTAGAAAAAGCCTGGGCTGTGCCTGTAGTTTTGCAAAACAACAAAAATTAATTTTTCTTTCGTACCTTTCTTTTTAAGTACTGCCTGATTACTTGGATATTATTGCTGTCTAAGAACTCGGCCAGTTACCGTAAAAGTTTTTTTTGCTAATGGCAAAGTAGAGTAAGCGACTAGAGGATGCAGGCCACACTGTGGGAAACTACTACTGGGCACCTGTTGTACACCTGGAGCTCAAAAGACCAGAGAGCAATATCTGCATCACATGGACATTTTTCAACAGCAGTCGACCGACCAATTTCATGACAGGTTTCACTATGCTACCACTTTTGCAGGGGATGCAAGTAGTAGCAGTCCTCAGTTTGACGTGACGCTGTAGGTCTGTTAAAATTATGTGCATATCAATGCGCAAAAACACCATGTAATAAAAACACCATGTAATGAAGGGCAGTTGCTATAATGAAAAGCATGTGGTTGTGATTATATGATCACAGAACTGCTCAGCTTTGGAGATGAGAAGGTGGAGAGGGTGAGAATAAAATAATATTACAAAGGAGCGGTGCTGAGGGGACCCTGAAATTCACTGAAAGAATGCGCAATGGTATTCTCTTCAGCACTTCGTTCAGTGTTGCCTTGAACCCCAGCAAAGTGCGAAAGGGGTGAGAATTACTGTCATCATCGCGCATTTGTACCGAACATAGTCAAATTGGCCTGTGTGATGGCCCTCGAGATTCTCAAGCTCTACAGAACTCAGAATTGCCAGTGATCACCACTGTCGCCAGTGATTGTTCTGCATCCCCGATAGGGACACAGCCCTGAAAAGTCATCGAAATATTTAAAAGCACATTACCACTGATCTTGTATATCTGTATTGTCGTACTGAAATAATGTGAAATTTTTAGTTGTGATGTTATACTTGCAAATTCTTCACAGACAGGTCGGTCTGCTTTGTTTAGTTGTAATGTTGTACTTGCAAATTCTTTATAGACAGGTTGGTCTGCTTTGTTTGAGTGCACTGGTAACATTGAGGTGCTTGCAGCACTGTTTTACCGGGATAGCATTAAGGAGCCTATGTCACAGGAAATCCAGCGTGGGCGTTGGACATCGCTTGGGCAAAAGGAATTTCGAACCAAACTTTGAACCATGCGTACTCAACCACTTCTCTACCACGAAAGTTGCTCATACCTGGTCTTTCATTCTTTACAAAGGTATTCCTCGGAACCTTCAGAACGGCAGCCCACAAACAAATGTAATGGAAAAAAAACACCGACAGCGCATGTCCTTTATGTTAGCTCTTCTCAGAGTGAAATATTAAAAGTGTGAAACAATAACAGGAGATTGACCTGTGCAAGAGGCCGCGTTTCTACCAGAAAACTTTGCTTCGTGCATAACGTTCGCAGCCAGCGTTTCCCGGTATTATGATGTGAAACTGCGACCCATCGCTAATGCAAGAGACTAAATCATTTTTAATTGATAAATAAATAAATAGTCTGTGTTATGTATTTCATTAATGCATTTTTAATATGATATAAAGCCCACTCTCCCGTTTGAAGATGTTTGTAATTTCTAAAGAGTTGAGCACAATGCCGTCGAATCCTGACTATTCATGACAGTCACTGAAGCTGCCTGTGTAGCACCACTTACCATATTTACTCAAATCTAGGCCAACCCCGGTTCTAAGCCGACCCCCGAATGTCCAAAGCCAGAACAAATAAAAAAGCTTACCTCGAATGTAGGCCAAACAAAAGCATTTGCAAAATAGCATTTATTTAGTATAAACATGCTGAGCTCACTTTAAGTCGTTATCGCTGCTAGCCCCTTACGGTTGCAGATGCATGCAAGCTCATGTCCGCGCGCCCACGCATGCGTAGACAGTGCTGCATGGCTCGTACGCATCGAAACGTGGCGTGATCTCTGTGAACAGCGTCTCCCTGTTATCGTGCACTTATCTACCTTATCGCTGTCGTCTCCTCGTTGTGGCAAACTCAAAAAGTGTCTACCGTTGCCCCCTCCAATGACGGACGTTTTTCTCATCGATGCTGAAGCCCCGCCTGGCTTAAGTTTGACGATGCCTCTGCGGCTAGCACAACTTTTCGATTGAAAGCGACACTGCAGTGGCATTACTTAATTGGTGCCATTACGATAACGCTGCGCCGCAGGCCAATACAACACAGGTCAAGATGGCAACGTCGCTCATGTGCTTCAGTTGGCTGCTGGCGTGCCTAGTAGTGACTGTGATACTGACTTTTCTCAATGGCATTAGCTATGCACTACATTTATTATTTTCAATTACAGACTGGCACGTTTTTTAATAGCCTTGAATCTAAGCCGACCCTAGAGTTTGGTACATGATTATTTGAAGAAAACTATCGGCCTAAATTCAAATAATAACAGTACTTGGCCACTTATTCAATAGACTATCATTTCTGAGGCCTTCTAAATGCCCACGGGAGCCCATTATAACAAGAACTCGTCTACCCCAGCCACAGCTTAGAATCTTCGTGGATGGGTCATTTTAAATGATGTCGTGGCAAATGCCACCAAGCATGTTCTTTGTACCTTTTTGCATGCAACCCAGTGAACGTTAGAGCTTCTTTACCCTACAAGAGTGTCAGAGGAGTGCTTTCGCTTGGCTAGTTTCACGTCTGATCGGGTGGTAATGCTTTTGACTGTGGACTGCATGAGCTGCAAAGAGCAGTAAGATGGCTCTTTAATGCAACTATTTGCTGGGCATTTGCTCAGACACTGTGCTCGTGGCACCTCTGTAAGAACACCGAACGAACGGTTTCATATTTTGTAACTGAAAAAGTCGGAATTAAGACATATATATTTGAAGTTCACACAAGAGACCAGCCAAATCAAAGTTCACAGCTTTGTAAAAGTGCTGCACTATATGCCCTGTACTGCGTCAAGCTCTCCCGCCTGCATAAGTAGTATTTCCAAACCTCATCCCTCCAGTTGATTATGAGAAATTGTGAGCCACCTGCATCCCTTGCCTGACATGACTAACTGCACTGTTGTACACATTGCTGCTTTGTATAGCCCCATCCTCGCCTTTCCTTGTAGATGTGGTACTAACCTTTTCCTGCCTTGCTTCATCTGCTCTTCCCTCACCTTGGCCCCTACTGACCACCGCTCCCACTTCGGCTCACTCCTACCCACGCTTTGCTCTCCTGACGCTGCCGCTGCTGCTGCCATCACCACTACACCTTGGCTGTCCGTGCTGCCTCTTCTGCTCTTCCCTGGTCCCTTTTCCCCTTGCTCCCTCTGTGCTGAGGGCGGGGGGGCGGGGAATTCCATGGCATCGCAATTACCCTGTTGCTGTGTGCTGCGTCTGTGCGATTGTGGTGATTGGCGGCAATAGAAGAGGCGTCGTCCCTCATCCTCCTCCCACAACCAGGGTCGTGTTCCTTTTGCGGTGCCCGACAAGGTTCCCTGGCCGCAGCTGGGTGAAGTGCTCAGCATGAAGTTTAAGTCTGCCACAGGAAGAGGCCTGTCTGAAGACAACCTGCGGTACCTGGCCGGAAAGATCTTCCGCAGTGAGTTCACTGTCAAAGCACTACTTCTTTTTTTTTTTTCTGTAGCTGTCTTCAGACTGTTATCGAGGATGAGGGGGTCGAAGTCATTCACTTTCAGAGATACAGCCACTTTCGTCAAGTTTTCCTAGAGTGTGATTGGAGGGAGCGATGTCATTTCCAGTTGTTCACTTTCGGGGATACACAGCCACTTTGGTTATGTTCTGCAGGACTACCAACGAGCACATCAGCACATTGGGTAACAGCATTCCTGGCGCAGTGTCAAGCATGCTGTCTTAGTACAGCAGAACAAAGAAAAAAGCAAAGTACAGTGCTGGAACACTGTTACCTGTAGATGTGGATAATTACCAAGCTAGTCACACGAAAGTGATTGCATCGATCCCCCCTCTCCCACCCCTCTTCCCTGTCATAATATCTCCTGGATTTGTGTTCTTCGAACTTGGCAGGTATGCTAGTGCATGAATAATGTCAGGTCATATGCTGTAATGTGGAATTGTTCTGCCAATCCGTGGGATAGCAAGGGTGCAGTGCGAGTTCATTGGGACTCTGAGTTTCCTTTGCTTGAGTACCCCACTCAGTTAACATAAACCATAGATGTCTTTGACTATGTTATTTGCAAAAGTTCTTGCTGACTTGTGTATTTGTGCTGACTTAGCGAGTCCCTTGAAGTTTGGAGCCACTTCCTCATTGAAAGTGTGAAAGCGCGAGTTTAACTGAAATGTGGTATGCACTCCAGACCCGCAGATTCAGGATTTCACCAACATGCCTGTCAGCTGGTCTCAGTTCTGCAAGGAGCCACTACCTGAACGCAACTTTACTTTTTGGGAGTGGTTTTATGCCATCATGAAAGTCACCCGTGAACACCTTCGGGCACCATGGAATGACAGGTGTGTAGTACTTGGTGAACTACTACATTTGTCAATGCAAGCTGAAGTGGGGGAAAAAAGTAAAAAGACATATCCCAGCAGTTCTCATTCATGCTTACTGATAATGTATGCAAATGTATTCAACTACAGTTGAATCTATTCATAACAAATGCCAGTTCTGTGAAATTTACGGCACAATGAAGTTTTCGTTACTCCCCGTCAGTGTTCCATAGAACTTAATTAATGTTATCGCCACAATGAAGTATGTGATGGGTACATTTTTGCTTCAATGTTTTCGTGAAGCAAATCTGATTGTCACAATCTCAAAAAAGAAACAATTAATACATGAGAGCTGCTCTTGCAAGTCCTGACACTTAAGAAAATGGTAATGAATAAATAAAATGAAACAGCCATTGCCTTTGAGCATCTTCGAAAATACCATTGGGAATACAAATGCAACAGCCAGCGGTCTGAGCCAGGGTCATCGCTGTTGTCATGGCAAGGTGGTGACGGAACTAATTTTCGTATAGTGCATGCGGACAGTGCACTGCATTTATTGTGAAAGCTTATTTAAAAGGTATGTTAATGTGCGTGCTATGCTACCGGCAATAGTGCATCACACATTTTCTCTGTTCCAAAAACATCTTCGGCTTATAATTTAGGAAAGTCATGGAATTTGTCAGCATGCGATCACTGTACCAGCACCCTCGTGATCGTCGTTATTAAAGCCCTTCCATACACGTTTCCGCTGACCAGGTTAAGTACCGCCAACCTACCCTCCTCCTCCACGCTCCTCTCCCACTCACCCTCTTAGCTTCCGGCGTCAAGCGGAACTTGCGTAGCTGCAGTTTCCCGTTCCGAGTGAAAGTGACGCTATGTTTTTTTAGCGTTGTTTACTTTCACGTCGACGGAGAGGCTTTAATTGCACCAGCTACAGTTTAAACTGTGAATGCGATTCCATCCAAGAACCACCGCCTAATGCAATCAGCGATCCGATCGTGTTCGCTGCTTCGCGTCAACCTGCGACGGGTTGTGCCACGAGAAACAACGTACAGTGGAATGTAGTGCCCGGGCACTTGGAGACCACTGCCATTTTTCGTGCATTTGGAAAATAGCGACCGCGAACTACTACTTCAGCGGAATACAGCAGCTTGCCCTCTTTGCATTCTTCTAATGGTGACTGCCACAGCACTGCTAAGCATGCCCGGGTGTCTCAACATCGGCAGTCAAAGCTGAAATTCCCGCAGCGCAACTCCAGGAAGCGGAAATGCTGGAACCGGATTTGGTGTGAGGAGAAAAGGCGGCGCACAACAAAGGTTGTCGCTACTTAAGAAAGCGGCGCTGGCGCGTGGATGGAGGGGCTTTAGTCGTTATGAAAGAAATGAGTGATGGTGAAATCAGCAGTGTTCACAACGATTTCACTTCATCATAGGGTGAAGGCGGCTCCACAATCTGCACCCATTGCGGCAACACCTTGTAATGGACACCTTTAATACTATCCAGAGTTTAGTCAGCGCGTATGTCATTTTTGCGATGGCTGATCTGAGAATGTGAAAGCTGAATCACGTTGCTTGCCAGCATGTGCAAGCAGACCAAAATTACTTTTCATATTAAAACTTTTCTGTGGCAATTTTCTGTAGCAACTTGAGGTGTGAAACAAGTCACTTCTGTCTGAAAGTGATCGAGACATAAGCTTTCCAAATCAAAGGGTGTGAATTCGAAGGCGCTACACTACGTCTTCTAACTGTATTCTCTCTTTCCACATTTTTAATGCTGTAATTGATTGATTTTTCCAGCCAGTTGCATTTTTGGCAGACGGGTATAAGCAGTGGAAAAGTGTGATTTCCTGGGCTTACGTGTAACAGAAGCATGATGCATTAAAGGGATGTTGAAGAGCAACGCTTAAGGGGGAACGAAGCACTTTAAATTAATTTCTTATTTTCCTAAACAAAGATAATGAAACTTGCACAGTTAATGTATTTTTACCAGCTGATTTCAGATATGCAATTATTTTTTAATGGTAAATATCTTTCATAATATCCACAAGATGTGCTTTGTTTATGGCCTAATAAGCTAATTAACAGCAACTTGCTCGGTGACGTACAGCACACTGAATCGATTCTGAATGTTCATAGTGTGTCGTAAGCTATAAATTGTTGCTTTAGGCCACTTTTAACCGAAGTTATATGTTGTCAAACTTAGTCATAAGAAATGCCCACCCTGATAATAGAAAAATGCCAAGTTGGGCATTTGTTACGACTAAGTTTGACAACCTATAACTTCGCTTCAAAATAGCCAATGATTTATAGCTTACGAAGCACTATGAACATTCAGAATTGATTCTTTGAGCTGTGCATTGCCATGCAAGTTGCTGTTAATTAGCTAATTAGGCCCTAACCAAGGAACATCTTGCTGAGCACGAGGTCGCGGGATCGAATCCCGGCCATGGCGGCCGCATTTCGATGGGGGCGAAATGCGAAAAAACCCGTGTACTTAGATTTAGGTGCACGTTAAAGAACCCCAGGTGGTCGAAATTTTCGGAGTCCTCCACTACGGCGTGCCTCATAATCAGAAAGTGGTTTTGGCAAGTAAAACCCCATAATAAAAAAAAAAGGAACATCTTGTTTTGGATACCATAAAAAAATATTTATAGAAAAAAAATTAAATTTTTGATATCAGTTGGTGAAAATACATTTATTGTGCAATATTTATTCAAATTATTTAAAAAAATAAAGTTTTTTGAATTGCCTCGTCCCCCCTTAATCAGTATAGACTGGTAATATTAAAAAACTACATTCATATATTCCAAAAAACCATACATTCATACATTTGGTGGAATGAGGCTGTCTGGGTGTTATGTCTCAAGTTATGTTTTCTCAGTCTCTTATTTATTTATTTATTTGTATATTTTGCTTGGTTCTTCATTTTCTGGTAGCGTGGTGTGGGGATTCGTTGGCCGACGCCAGGCAGAGGATATGCTTCGGCAAGGCTGCAATGGGACGTTCCTGCTGCGTTTCAGCGACTCCGAGCTGGGCGGCGTCACAATCGCCTGGCTGCACGAGGATCCTCAGCAAGGTGTGCACAACAAGTAGCGTGGCATTTGTGTGCTTGCGACTTGTAAGATTGTCCATGTTCTAACTTGTGGGGGATATATTTTAGGATGATCACACAGGGTCAAAGTTACCATTATTACAATGGAGGCACAGCCACAGCACCGCTGGTTTTATTGTGGTGACGTGCCCCTGGTAATCTTGTGCGAATATTTGAATTTTCGAATAGTACTTTAGAATAATACGCTATTCGATTTTCGCTTCGAGGGCATTTGTATTATTCGTGCTTTTCGATGTGTTGGCAAACTCACGGTCGCGGGTCTGTTTACTGTCCAATAATCGGTAAAGCAGAGTTTTCAAGATAAAAAAAACTCTTTGTTCGGCAAAACTGTATAAATATTATGGCGGGAGCTTTCAAATGTATTATTTATAATCATTCAATCGACTTTGTTTACAAACTGCCAAAAAGAAAGAAAAAAGAGCGACAATATGCTGATACAATGCCGGCATAGGGCGGCGCCATCTTGACGCATTTATTTCCAGCAGTCTTTTCTCACCAGTGCCAAATCTACAGTTAGAATATGAGATTCTGATAAAGATAACCTTTTATTTTGATCTGACACATGTTTTCTCTTTTAAATAATCGTTTCATTATTTTTTCCTTTTTTTTGAAGTATGGTAGTCATTTACTATAATATTTCAATACAGAACGATATGCCGAGGTCAACATTGCTGAGGCTCAGTGAATGAGAATGACATCGACATTGTCAAAGTTGAAAATGGCGGAAGCTTCATTGGTCGGTAAAGTAAATGACAGTGTGAAAAAAAACCAGGTTGGAGGTATTTCTGTAGACTTCAATCTGAAAACGAAGCATGGTGTTATCAATGCAAAAAGTTACTGAAGACGCTAACAGGGACAACAACCATCCTTGCAAACCATCTGAAAAAGCATCCGAGCTTGTATGAGGCCTACGAAGAAGAACACGCCATCCGTGAACGACAAAAGATCACTGGGCAGTCTATGCTGCAGCCGTCAATTTCATCGTATTTTCGGCCGACATTGAAATCGACTGCACCGAAGGCGAGGCAGTTGACTGAGAAGATCGCGACCTTCATCGCGGGTGGCTTGCACTCCTACAGCGTGGTCAAGGAAAGTGGCTGAGGTGCGCTATTGCCGAGTACACCGTGCCCTCAAGGACCACATTCTCGAGGTCGGTGATCCCCGATTTGTACACCGCAAAAAAGGCTGAAGTTATGAAAGCGCTCCGGTTAATAATTGATGCTTGAGTCGGGTGCTACAGTTTGACCACCGACAGCTGGACCTCGTGTGCTTGTCAGAGCTACGTCATTGTGACGTGCCACATAATGGACAGGAAGTTCGTGCTGCACACCTACACTAACATGCGGTCAAATGGCTGAAGTCTGTACCGCAGAAAGCATTCGCCAGTTTCTGCAGAAGGTGATTAGGGATTGGGAGCTTCCGGAAGACTTGCCGACATATATTGTCACTGATAATGGCAGAAACTTTGTCGCTGCCATGCAGCATTCCCAGTGGCACAGGCTTCAGTGTTTCGCGCACACACTGCAACTCTGCATCACTGACGCAAAAAATCAAGCACAACCTTTCTTTCAGCCATGTGCAAAGGCCCGTGCTATTGCTGGTCATTACAAACGTAGCACTCAAGCGTGCGCCTGACTGCAAGAAATGCAAAAATATATGAGGATTGAACCCCTCGATGATGCAAGACGCGCTGGAATAGTGAACACGCCAAGATGTTGAGGCCCCTTGCGCTTCGTACTACAACCTCTGCAGAGCTATCCGAGGCTGACGATGTTGAAAACCTGTTGTCCGCGGGGTGGAAGCTAAATGGCAGGGCTGATCAGTGTACTTCAAGCCCATTCAGCAAGCAACAACAGAACTTTCTGCGACCACACACCCAGCGCTCTCGCAGGTGATACCCTTGCCTCAGTGCACCGAGATTACACTGAAAGAGTACATTTTGGGAGCCAGTGAGGCAGCCTTCTTTGATGGCAGCCTCCTGCGAAGTCTGAAGACCAGGTCAGTGTATGTGAAGCTGTGTCCACAGTTGGTGCTGGCAACACTGGTAGACCCCCGTTATAAGGCAATTTTTCATCCCGCACCAAGCGAAAAGGTTTGGGTGAGTAGCCTGCTGCTTTCTGAAGTTGAAAAACTCCACCCGTGTGGGACAGAAGAAGCCAGAGAGAATGAAAGCACTGCAAGCACCAAAGAAGAGGCATGCTCTGTGTGGGCTGCATTTTCAATAGTGAAGATGGCTTCAGAGGAAAGACTGCAGTCGGCTGGCATGTCCCAGTACCAGAAATAGGTGAACGAGTATCTCCAAACTGCACTGCTTGGCCGGTCAGAGGATCCCCTCCTGTGGTGGTCAACCTTGGGCTCCCAGCTCTACCCTGCGGTGGCTATAGTTGCGCAGAGGTACCTGTCAATTCCAGCTACCCAGGCATCCAGCGAAAGGGTCTTCTCATCTGCAGGCAACATTGTGACGACCAGGAGGGAGCACCTGCTTCAGAGCACGTCGAACAACTTATATTACTTCATGACAACTGACTGAACTCTGTGTCCCATTTCATTTAGTCTTTCATATTTGTGTTCTAATAAATAATTCATACTAGAAATTATTGTGGTCTCATTTTCACCAATTAAGTTAGTCAACTTAATAATTGCACGCATCTAATAGTTCTCTTGGATATCACCTTTGGGCCGAGTATTTTTTAACAACTATTCGAAATTCGGTTCGAAAATATTCAGTCATAATTGCTACTAGCTTCGAGTTCGCTTCGAACTCAAAATCCACTATTCGCACAACCCTAGCCCCTGGTGGCATCCACTTACTGGCAATCGGGCAGGTGCTGAAATGTGATAATTGAGCGTTGGACATGCTGTGGAACCATAACTCGTAATACTCACGGAGGAAGCTTGGGATTTCGTGCACTGGTGCACCCAGCAACAGTTCTCATAGTCTGAGAGCTACTTGCTGACAGTGTGACTGTTCCTCACTGGCTCCTAAGAAGTATGTAAAAACCTTCTGTAAAAGCCTCCTTGAGTTATTTTCTCCCATGCCTGGAACCCTCATGCTTTTGGCCAAATGCAACATTGTGGCATTCCTTGACATCACAGCTTCTATGGTGTCTATTGTGTCACTGCTGTCGACCGCAGTAGGAAGTAAAAGCAGTACCTGCTGGAAGTGTGCTTGTCGACAAATTTATTTTGCCAAGTCTGCTTCTATTATCTTGGAATGTGCTCATCAAAAGTGATAGTTTTGCATTGTGATCCAAAGTATAGTGTAGATGTATAGTGAAATACTGAAAGTTGTAGACGCTGTGGAGCTTGTGATGAGATTTTGCTAATGCTGTCTGATAAAAGTGCACGCTATTTTACTCTAGTCACTACAGTGGAGCCCCGATTATACGACTTTCTCGGGAACGTGAAAAAGCTTCGTAAAATACGGGCGTCGTAAAATCCGAACATACCGTATTTATTCGAATCTAGGCCAATAGTCTTCTTTTTTTTTCTTTCAAATAATCATATTCCAAACTCTAGGGTTGGATTAGATTCGAGGATTTAAAAAAACGCGCCAGTTTTTCATTGAAACTGCTAAATATGGTGCATAGCTAGCGCCATCTAAAAAAGTCGGTATCGCAGTTGCTACTAGCTGTGCCAGTAGCCAACTGTACACAAGTGAGGTCGCCATTTTGACTTGTGTCGTGTCGGCCGTATCGGTGTGCGGCGTGGTGCTATCGCGACGCAACGGGCCGCATCAAATGTGCATTGCTATCGCAGCTGGCGGGCTGTGTAGCTGTAGCGTGGGACGACATCCCAGGTACTTTGATCGCGCACGCTTTTAAAAAGTGCAGCATATCTAATGCGCTTGAGGGTACCGAAGGTAGTGCACTGTTTGAAGGTGACAGGGACAAGGAACTCAGCGACGAGTCTAACAGCGACGACGACGTTGAATCAGCTGTGCACATTCACATTCAATAAATGCTGTTTGCATTTTGTAAACGCTGTCCTCGCTTTTTTTGTTCGGCCTACATACGAGGTAATATATATATATATATATGTATATATATGATGGCATATCATCCAGTGACACCTCGCCACAGATCGCAACATTGTCGTCGGCCTCCACGTACTCGGTGAAGGTCGTGGTGTGGTTTAAACCCTCAAAATCGTCGTTGGCGAAGCCTGCACTGGCCTCGAGCGGCATCGAGGTTGTTGCGTCCCCAGCAGAGGAGGCAGTCTCTCGCTTAAAGCCACAGTGCTTGAACGAGTTAGCTATTGTGCCTTGCGACACTGCATTCCACGAACTGGCAATAAAATGCATGGCATCGAGCACAGTGAAACTGGAAGGAGAGAAATGCTTCCCCAACGCGACGAGAGGCGAGGCCGCCTAGAAGAGAGGGAGAAAGTGATTGGTGAAGAAGAAAAGGTGCTATTTCAGCACAGCGAGAGACATAAGATTGCGTCGGATAACCGGGGTTTTTAACGCATTGCTTCTATGGGGACCTAGCCGGGATTGCGCTAATTCGTCGTAAAACCGGAGGACCTATAACGGGGGTTCCACTGTACTCATGATCTCCTTATTCCTTGGTGTAAACATTTTATTGGAAATATAAGCATAATGGAAAGACAAAAGCTGTGCAGCACAGTATTTATAAAAAATCATTTTATGATTGACCACATCATCAGAGAATACTGCCACCAGCACTGGTGAACATGGGCACATCTTGCAGTATCTCGGCATACATCTGTACTGAGTCTCTAATGCTTAGTATTATCCTTGTTAGCTGGCTCAGAAGATTGTAAATACAAGCGATTTTCTTCCTGCCATGGTGAGCGGTACGTTCATATTTTGCCTCTCCTTTCTTGTTTTTGTGTAGACACGAAAGAGGTGATAATGATCCAGCCCTTCACTAGCCGAGACTTCACCATTCGAAGCCTGGCGGACAGGGTGAGCGACCTCCAGCAGCTCACCTTCATGTACCCTGACATACCCAAGGACCAGGCTTTTGGGAAATACTACACTCCTGTCACAGGTAAGTTGATGGGTATAGTTTCTGGTTTATATGGACGTTTGAGGCACGCATTCCTGCCATTGGCACTACAGATGTGCCGTACTGATAGTCAATGGCAATTGCAGGGCTCACACACGGAGGTTTTATAGGGTTTTCAGACAGGCGGAGTGTGCTTGGTTGCAAAAATAATGAGGCGAAATAGATGCAATAACACATTGCTTAATTGCCTTGGTGGTCTCGAGCCAGGGCAGCTGCATGGCATGACCATTGTGCGCGTGCACGCTACAAGCACAGTATCGTTCCTCCTGAGCTGCTGTGTGTATGCACTGGTTTGAGCGGAACGGACAGTAAATGTCAAGCTGACATTTAATATTTCACTGGGTGCTGACTAATGCCAACACTTTTCCATTGGCCTCACCTCTGGCAATATCGAGGTTTGATGTCTGCAAAGACACTGGTGATGCTCCTCATCACGCCAGCATTCTGTGCATCCACCTGATTTGGAGTTTGCATTTCAGCATAGCTCTTGAGCAATGTATTGCATAAACAAAAATTAGATGAGAATAAAGATGGTGCCTTTGTTCTAGGTAGACGTAAATTTGACATGACATTGCATGTTCCATAGGACAAACATAAACAGAATTGTACGCATCACCGTTACTCGTAAAGTATTTACAATGAGCTTCTTTACTAAAACTTCACTTCACTTAGATTGCAACATGTATATTGTATTTGCATATTTTTTCATGTTCAATTATTTACATGCAATAAAAAGATAATTTTGCTTGTTCATTGAGTACCATGCTTCAATTTGAAGCTGTGAAAGAGTGTCGCCTTAGTTTATGTAAATGCTTTGTTAGTGCTTTGAAAGTCCTTAAGTATTTGCTTTAGCATTATAAATGCCTTTTTGCTGCCATATTGGATGTAGTTTCAGAGCAGTTTAATTTTTTTTCTTCCTCAGACACCCAGCCTGCCATCAGCAATGGCTATGTCAAGCCAGTCCTTGTCACTCAAATACCAGGGTGAGTAGTAATATGGTTCATTTGTTTTATGTCCCTTAATTGTTACATTGACTTGGCAATTTTATTATACATTAACATTTTGATTAATTGGCTAGTGCTGTAATCAGATTCAATTGGGTTTATTGGTTTGCTATATTTCAGCATATCGTCCTGTGCACATAATTCTGTGTGCACTTGGCAACGGATGGTTTCCATGTTGAAGTCATACAGAGTAGGGTCACTAGGGTCGGTTTGCATTTATTTGTTTCAGTCTGCGCAATTCCATAAAGCTATGTCCCAGTGGCAGAGCATGTACCTTTTGTGTAGAAAGTACTGGGTGTGAATCCCGGTGACAGCAAAAACCTAATCATTTTTCTAGTTGGTAAACATGTCGCTCAGTCTAGTGTGTGACCACTTGTACTACTGGTATTCGCAACATGGAAGTAGCAATTCTGCAGACATTCTTTGATGTTTATCTCTGGATTCCAAGGCGAGACAGCGTGTCATAGCCATGACTAAAGCAGCTTTGTGGGACCTCGTGTTATAAGGGCCAGTATAATGCAAAACCATTTCAATCTGTTTTTATTCCAAATCTGCCATTACCCCTCTCTGATAGGTCAGAATGGTGCGGGTCCACCCCATATGGGTGGGTGCTACACCCATATGGGCAGAGCCTGAGCCATTTGGCCCATCACGAAGGGCTAATGGCCGATTTGGAATAAAAATAGACCAGAATAGTTTTAGTTACACCGGCCAAGCACTGCACAAACCTGGCCAAGCACCTGGTTATTACAGGAGTTCAGTGTTTAGAAAGCATGGCTGTTGGAAAGCATTGTACACCTAATTGGTGCATGGATGCTACACAAGAAATTGCTGGCATGAGGACAGTAGATCTCCATATGTTTAGTCGAACCCGTTTATAATTAACCTGGTAGTTCTGCAAAAAGTGTTAGTTATATCCGTAGTTCATTATATATGGTCTCGTCCTTAAAAATTCCCAAATATTAACTACACTGAAGCTAGCGTCAGCAGCTACAATTCGGCAGCACTTTGGTTCAAAAACAAGATTTTCAGTGTCATTTTTGTTTCCGGTGCGTTCCCATGCCTAGCTGTAAATTTCCATTAGAAATGTCTATCTAAAGAATGAAATACGGCGACATATAGCTGCTTTGAAATGACGCCCGGTTCTGATCACCTGTAATTTCCAAACTGTAAGCGCAGCCACCATTTTTGATTCGGGGGCTTGTAGTATATTTTACTACCAGCGGGACATAGCTGTCTTCTGCATAAGAGATCAACACATTCTAGATGGCGGGTGGCTACTGTGACATGCCGCCATTCTGCGAAGTTCTTGAAAATTGTGGTCTCGACGCATCATTCATGGATGAGCCATAAAATTACGTTATCTGTGCCGCTACAGTGGAATCTCGATGATACGAATCTCACGGGGTCACGGAAAATATTCGTATTAGCCGAGATTCGTATCATCCAAACAATTAAATCTAGCTAAATTAAAGAGTGAGAGGTGAATTCACTCAGGCACACGTACGTAAAAAGCATTTATTTTTTGAAGGAAAAGTCTCCGATGTCCTTCTGCTTCTTTTTCTTTGTCAGGTCAATTAGCAGACTTTGTTCAAATCCATAAAAACGCGTGCACGTGTCGTCGCTGATTTCATCCGTGGCCATAGCACGCCTCAGAACTTCGAGCGCATGCAGCGTTTCAGCCGCCAGTGGTGGTCCTTCGCCGTCGCTCACGTTAAAGACAAGAACGCGGCTAGAAGCACAGCAGCCACTCTGTCCGATGGCACGCGGAAAAGGAGGAAAAGCACAAAAGCAACAAAAGTGCCACCGCTTCAAACTCTTCGCGCCCAGTCGCGGCCTCCGCGCTGTCCGGCGCCACGTCCGCGCCTCCGCACCAAAAGAGAGAGGGAGAAATTGCGTAACTGCGCGCTGTTCTCTTTCACTGCCGTCGGTGGGGCTCGCGGTCGCGTCCGTTCGTGCACTGGAATGGTGCCAACTGTGGCCTCTTCTCCGCGCAGCGGCGCAACCTCCTCCCCTCCTTAGCAACCGGCGCGCGCCGGTCTGGGGCGCAGCTGCGCATAGCAACTGTGACGTCATACAGTAGCGGTAGAACGAGCGCGCGGGCGTCGGCGGTGGCAGCTGCACCGATGCTCCTTCGTCAGACGTCTCGTTGCAGACGAGTGAGACCCGTAGCTCCGAAGCGGCCCAGTGATTGCGCGCCAAGCGGTTCTGGAAGCGGCAGCGGACGCCGGATTCCCCCAACATGAAACGCCAGAAGAACAAGGAGCGAATGCACGTGCGACGAATGAACATGTCACCAGTTGCGAAAGCAAGGGAGGCAGAACGGAAACGCCAGCAGCGACTGATTAGATCGCCGGGTACTAAAGGCAGGGAAGCAGAACGCAAGCGGCAGCAGCGACAGGCGATATCGCCGAACACCAAACCGAATGAATTGGAGCGTAGACGGCAGCAGTGACCAGCCATTTCACCGAACAGTAAAGCCAGGCAAGCGGAGCGCAGACGGCAGCAGCGTCTGGCCTTCGCCAAGCACACTTTAAAATTTCCAAAGTGTCTTCGGTAATATTCGTATCAACCGATGCGGGTCGTAAATTGATTCGTAACAACCATTCTCTAGCACATTGAAAAGTAATGGGGCTCGACCGAGACAACAGAAATATTCGTATCATCCAGAAATTCGTATTAGCCGTGATCGTATCATCGAGATTCCACTGTACAAGTGAAAAATAAAATGCAATGTTTGAAAAGTTAAACGTCGGTTATCCGCAATTCGCAAGGCGTAATAGAAGCATTGCCGAACCCTGATGTGACAACGGCATAGTACCCGCCGACCCTTCGCAACATAGCGTGCCGGCAGCATGCCAACTCGGGCAGCATGAATATCGGCAATAACAACAGGAATGCTTGAGTGGCCATTGTTTTCTTGGTGGAAGGACATAGTCGTTCCAAATCATTGAAATTGGTGTAATGCTCATGGTGCCGCCCGGACGATTGTGCAAAAACGAGAGTGCCACCGTTGTGGCATCCAAAATCACACCGGGCAACGCACCATGTTGTTTATGCTGCATGCCTCCTCCTTCTTGAAGGCATGCCTAAATGTGAGTGACCTTCTTCACGGCTTCCAAATTCAGCATGCCGCAGTCGTTCGCTCAAAGGAGGTGTCATCATCGCAGTTTGACTGGAGCGAGGCGTGCGCTGTCGTGTGCCTCTTAGGTGTGCCCAGTTTCAGGTGCGCCCGCAATAAATGAAGAACTGCGTGGTATTTTGTAAACCAAATTTCGGAGATAGGTGCGGAAATACGTCAGGCATGCGGAAAATAAAAATTGAAAATGAGAATTTCGGGCCGATTTTCGGCCCCAAAGACCCGGGTCCCCCCTTAAGTTTTCGTCTTCCCAGACTTAAGGCGGGATATGGGGATCAAAACTAACTTTTTTATTTACCAGCCGATCTTGATGAAATTTTGCACAGGTGTTAGTAATACTACATAAACAAAACTGTGAAAATATGGTGAAAATATGGCTGCAATATCTGAAGTACTTTAGTGTTTACAAAATTTTTCTGCTTTCATTTTTGCAAAATGCCTGCACACCTGTATATTGATGCTAGGAGTTCAAGCAAACATTGATAACACTCCTATATGTATTCTCCACACAGTGACATTCCTGTAATTTTTTTAGCCTAACAGAATTTTTTAATATTTTCATTCTTTGGCATCTACTTCAGTTGCATGAAAATCTCGACTGTGAAAACAAAAGATAACAAATTATCGAAGCAAGTATTTTGAAAACAAAACATGTCACTGTGTGCAGTGGTGCACTATGAGTGTAACAAAACAAACGGTGTAAAAATATTCATAACGGTGGCTGAGATATTGGCTTTGCAAGTTGACCTTGGTGGCAGAAAAAAGTTTTGAGAAAAAGGCGTTCGAAGTTCTGGGCCATATTTATTCGACTAGAAACCACCGGCCTTGTAGGTGCAGGTGTCAGGTTGATCTCTTGGCTTCTTGGATCTTTTATGCTTGCTTTCATGTGCTTTTTGTGCCCTCTTCTTGCACAAGGCATCTTTCTTAGTCGCTCGACTCGCTTGAGTCCGTCGCCACCGAGCATGCTCCTCCAGCCGTAAACCCCATCTTCCGTTCGTTTGCCGGCACAGAACCAAGTGACGCGCGGACAGTGGCGGCGGTCATATTCAACACCTCCGACAAAATTACTTGTGACTAAAGATGCGACTGTATGGTGCGACCGTTGCACGGTTCGTCTTCACGGCCGGCAGACGCACGCGCTTGGACCGCACTTTCGTCGTTCATCTCGGTGACGGCGGTGGCACAATCGGGGTACGTCGCGGAGCATTTGCGGGGCGTTGCAGGCCCGGAAGCATCGCAAAAGGCCGTTATTAGTTCGGTATAATCACCACTGGAACTCAAGGATGCAACAGTCTGCGAACTGCCCGGCAATGCGTCGATAGTCTAAGCTCGCGCGCGGACGCATCTCTGCTAGGACTACTTATCCTTCGGAAGTTCGGCGGCTTGCGCTTGCGGCTGCCGAAGCGGTGCTTGGTCGCGTATTTCGTCGTCCACGTCCGCCCAGTCATGCTCGAAACCACAAAATGAAAATAGAAAACTCAAATCCGAATAAAGCGATGAAGCGGCGGCGCATCTCGAATATCCAACACGTATACAAAGGGGCAGCAGCCAGCGCGCGAAGAAACGGGAGAAGCAGACGCCGCAGCAGCTCGCCTCCGGAACCGGCCAATGGGGCGGCTCATACAACGCACGTGACGGAGCAAGCCAATCGGCGGCCGCGACAAGCAGCTCCGCGACCTTCAGACTTTTTGTTTTTTTATGCTTGCTCTTCTCTCTATCAGGAAATGAAAGAGAGGCGTCAAAAGGCGAAGAGGCGCGCTTTTCAACGGTACCAGCATGGCCGCGCCGCGTACTGCCGTTCCGGAGCTAGGGACGCTTGAAAACAGCGACTTTTCCACCGATTTTCACGAAATTTTCGCTGTATTGCCTTATGTATATATTTATTTATGGTACTTAGCAGTCGTTTTCAGCGGAAATACTTGGAAAACTTATAGAAAAGGGGTCAAAGATTCAATATCTGCAACTTTCTAAAAAGTGATTTTTGGGTCGTTTTTCAAGATTTGATCCCCGCGTCCCCCCTTAAATATTAAACGTGTGAAACAGTAAGAGAGCTCAAACCTGATAATGTAATTCTGTTGGCGTGACTGTGCACTACCTCCAGGATCAACGCTGGAGGGAGGTTTGAAATATACCTGATGCGGAAGAGTGGTGTTAAAGTCACTAAGAGAGATGTTGACTTTAATTAATAAACCTAGATGGAATTGTCTGGATGGCAGGATTCAAACAGAGGACCCCTAGCACAACAGCTCGTTTTTACTTAGTCGGCTCACATTTACTTCAATTCATACTGCCGCTACAGCTGCGAACAAGTCTTAGATTCTGTGTGATATTCTAATATGTTGCTATTGCATTCATTGATTTGCCCTTGTGGCGAAACTGTGATATTTTGGAGTGCAGATCTTAGGCGGCCGTTCTTATGGTGAACATCGGCTTGGCGGACATTGTCCTTTGGCATAACCGAGTGAACGAGCATAGCGAAAGATGAGAGCAAACGCAGAGCGCATCGTGAAAAGAAAAGCGTAGTGCAGCTACGCTAGGCCTTTCCAAACCAAGCAAAAGAAAAACAATATGGTGCATGCTGCGTAAGGCTTTGCAAAACTGTCCTGCATGACTGCTGGTTCTCAGAACATGTTCTGTGCTTTTTTTGTAGAATGTCGTAGTTGCAGCAGTCATAAGCAGTCAAAGATGAAATCATAAGCTGTGGGTGGACTTGGGTTCGAAACCATGCTGCCACCAGTTGCCCACTGGTTACCCAGACAGGCATAGGCATCCTCCCGTCTGACACTAGAATTTTCTTCATGGCTGAGTTGTCCTGGGGAAGGGGCCCGCACCATGCGAATCCTGTCAACCTTGGGGGTGCAACAAAATTCCATATATGCTCCCGACAGTGGATTTTGCCAGTGAGGGCCGCTTTACCTGTCGCAGCAGAAGCGACACTATGGGACGGACGGTGTATAGGCAACCTCTAAGTCCGTGGCTTTGAAACCAGTCGGGACACAGCATGGTATTGGCATGTTCAATAACAGCATGAAGCTTTTTGAATTTTAAAACACGGGAGCCAACGCTTGCCTTTTCCATTTCGTGTCATGGGCCCTGTTTTGTTTTCAGTCCTCAAATGACCAGCGGCTGTGTTTGCGATCCTCGTACTATGACATTCCTACTGGCGTCGCTGGGCATTTGCATCATTTTTTTTGCCTGTCCTCAGAGATTTGGTTAAGGTATTCTCATCACCATGTTAGGGTGAGAAAATTGCTCAATAATTTGAGATTAACCTAAAGTACATGTCTTCTCTATATCGTTGCTCCGGGAAATCTGATGCCTCGCTTGATTCGCTCACTGATGGTTCATGTATAGGCTTCATCGCCTATCTCCTCTAGTGCTGGTGGCCAGGACAGGCACCTGTTACGTCGGCAGCTGGCAAAGGTATGCGCCTGGGAGGGGCTGTTCACATGAAGGGGCGGTGCTTGGCTAACCGGACCAATTCGCTCTCATTTGTAACTTGTGACAAGTTAATTCCATTCATATTTTCAATTACATTTGGGAGCTTGATGCCTTTCACCAGCTTGCAATAGTGGTGCAATGCGCTATAATAATACACCAGAAGTCCACCGTAAGGTGGCCGCCTATGTTACAAAAATCGAGATTTATGTCTACCTTAACGAGCCCTTAAATCCTAATTTTCCGTTTCGCTTCCTTCAAAGTGTGGCCGCAGTATCAGTGATCCATTGAAATGCATTGAAATGCATTGAAATTTCAGTGGCGGGAATGTAAAGGGCCCACTGCATCATTACCTCTGTGCATTAGCTCGAAAAGAGGCTAATCACTTTGAGCATGCTAAAGTAAGTAAAAATTTAGAGCTCGCAAGAGCGTCGAAGCAGTGCCACGAAAGAGCAAGCTACTGGAGTGCCGAGCCAAGCTTGCAAACTCTGTTGTTGAATTGCTATGTCGAAACATACCTTCATATATAGCGTGTCGATGTCCGAAGAAACACTTTTATGCGTGTTTCCATCGCTTCAAATGTCACTACAGTCAAACCCACTTACAACAGTATTCAAGTGCCACGAAAATTTCATTGTCATAACCAATAACTGTTATGACCGGGTTGCATGAAAAAATCAAAATAAGGGGATGGCAGAGTTGTTGTGTAAAAACTATACTGACAGGGAGGCCAGTGCCCCTCCCCACCACCTTCCTCCATTCGGCTGCTGATTGTGTTCTCTCGTTTACCTGCTTCTGGGCGCTCCGATCGTATATGTAACATGTTGCCACTGTCAGCGTTAAAGAATGGCACTGCTATTACAACTGCAAAGAGAGGTCACAGGTGGCAAGCGATATGCGAGCTCCGCCAAGGTATCTCATTGGGGGCCCCAAAAGGGGCCTTCTAAAAAATGCGAGAAGGTTGCCGTGGCAGCCTGTCAGATTGGGAAATCCAGAAAAAACGCTGAGGCGAGATCTCCACAAGCATCTCGCCATGTGGTTCTCACTAGCTTGTACAAGAAAACCCTATGTTCGTCAGCCTTGCATGCTTTATACGAAGCTTGCCGGTATCCTTCTCCAAGGCATCAAGGTACTTCACGTAGGAAGGTTCCTTGCCAAAACGAAGCCCTGGAAGGGGGGGACTCAATCATCTCCCGGGCCTCCTGTAAGGACAACGTTGAGGTAGACTGCCCTACCGCGTCATCGCTGCTGTCGTTGCCGTCGCTATCCGCTGCAAGCACATTCGCAACAACTGCTTCATCGGTCAGAAGCACTTAGTTTCCAAATCTATAGCCAAGCTCTTTTCACCGGCAGCGTCGTGCATGCCAATGATTAGCGGGCAGATCAGCCATCTTCCGTTTCGGTGGCAAGTCAAACGAGGCTAAGAAATCACGGGGCCAGGAATGATTTCGACGCAGCCAACAAAAACGAATGTGAGTGATTAAGCTGGTTGCAGAACTGCACTGAATGACGAGCGTATAGTGTACACACGCTATTTCTCAGATTTAACGTTAGCGCCATTGCGTGGTTTGCAGAGTTTGCGTGAAACATGGTGGCGGTCCCAGCTGCTCGCTTCAAATTGAATTTGGCGTTCCTTTTGTAAAATACGCTTTGTTCGTAGCAAATGACTGTGTAAACGGCTTTCGCTTAGTCTCAGGCCGACGACAGAGTATTACGGATAACCTTGCGGTGTTTTCGAGATAGCTTCTAATTTCAAACGAGTCGAAGTCTAACGAAAGAAACATTCGAGATGTCAGCGCCACCTGTCGCCACATTCGGGAGATAGCCACAACGACGGCGTATGGCCTCTGAGATCCGAAGATCTTGCAGGCCAACTAAAGCTAAAAAATGTGCGCTGCTTAGCATACGCTATACTATAGCGTATAGCGTACACTATAGTTGCGTACACTGTAACTAAACCTGTCTAATGGTGAAAGCAAATAATTTTGCTATTGGCTTGAATTCATAGAGCAAAGTATGTACAATTTCTGTTGCTCTAAGCAAGAAGCGCATGCAGTTTTGATCCTAGCGCAACGCAAGCAAACTAGTCCCTCTGTCGCAGTGTTGACTCAGCTTGCCACGCTAGGCGCTGATAGTTCTAGCACGTCACTTGTCAGGCAATGTCAGGAGCCTGTAAGGGGGGGAGGGGGAGGGAGATGGGGCTGGGCTGTGGGGCTGGGCTGTGGGGCTGGGCTGCTTCCATGGCAGCAATTTTTCCATGGGGCATCCCAAAGCAGCAATTTGGTGGGGAAGCCTTCAGGTTGGGGGGAAATGCCGCTTTACAAGCATTGAAGTCACATAATGACTCAGCATGTGGCCAGAAATGCCACTTGTACCTATTTTACTCGTGGGTACCCGGTGGCAGATCTATTCTGCCTCTCACAGCTGCAAATGCTCTGCAACAAAGGCTGTCTGTCGTCGGACAAGGGGTGCCCAGAAATCATGCCTAGAAAATACCATTGTAGCGTTCCTAACTAGAACGGCAACAGAAATGACATCATCTAAGTGAGACGGGTGTCGTCCGCCATTTTATTCCAACTTCTTCCTCCTCACTTCTCCCCTAGCACCTTCCTTCGTCTTCTTTCATGCGTCCAGCGCAGACCGCTTCACTCTTCCGGATTTCTTTTAATTACACCTCCTGGGGTAATACTTGAATACGTTTCCAATAGCGGCGCACTCCGTTTGGCCCGAGGCTCCGGCGTACCAGACATTCTTCAATATTCCATGCTGGCATGCAGTCCTAATAACTTGAAATGGTCCGCAATATTTTGAATTTGAGGGCACAGCTCCTTTCCTTACAAGGACATAGTCTCCAGGCTGTATGTCCGGTATCTCGCTACTGTGCCTTTTATCAAAGTTTCGCTTCATGCGGCGCTTGTAGATCTCCTGTTCTTTGACAGTTTTCCTTACTTCCGCAAGTTCGAGGTTCTCTAGGAGACCTAGCTCACGATCTGCAGGAAGTATGGGCGCTGTACCTGAAGTTACAAAATGAGGGCTGCAGCCTAAACTCGTGGTGTATGATCTGTTGTGATGCTTCACAGCGGCCTCGAGACAGCACTTCCAGCCACCGGCAAAGTCTGGATACATCTTCAGATACTGTTTGATGTCTCGTATGGCACGTTCCGCTAGGCTGTTTGCTGCCGGGTGGTATGGAGAAGAATACTTTATCATGATGCCGTGCTCTTGGGCCCACTTTGATAATTTGGCACTCCGAAAAGCCGGCCCGTTGTCGCAGACGAGCGTCTTTGTGTGTTTAAAACACTCAGCTTTGAGGAGGTCTATTACGCTGTTTGCGTCTTCTTTGCCAGCTTTAGCTGCAATCGTCCGTGTGCACTCATCTATGGAGAGCAAGAAAGCTTGCGTTCGCTTGACTCCTTCCCCCTTCTTTTTGAGCTCCGCGAAGTCCAAATGAATTACTTCGAACGGGATGCTTGAATATTCAGGGTTTGTCATAACGTCTGTCGATTGCTTGAATTTAACTTTGTTCACCTGGCAGAGGTGGCATGTGCGGATGTAATGGCTGATGTCGTTTTTCATGCCCGGCCATGTGAATCTCATGAGCAATTTCTTATAAGTGCGCCAGAAGCCATCATGTCCACCCGATTCAGGGGTGTCGTGGTATAGATGAAGAATCCTTGGAATCATAGTTGGTGGTACGTGATACCTTCCATTGATAAACTGGAGCTCTTCTGTACCTTCCCATAGCTTAATATGATTGATTGTATCTGGATTATTGCTTGATTCCTGTACAAGTAATCTTGATAGTGCGTCAGCGTCAGTGAGGAGTGGGCCAGGACGGTGCGAAATTACGAAATCAAATTGTTGCAGATAGTTCACCCATCTAGCAATGCGGCCTCTTGGCTGGGCCATGCTCAGAAGTTGAGTCAATGCTTGATGGTCCGTGAAAAGTATGAATTTGGCACCTTCCAGGTAAGTACGAAAGTACTGCACAGCTTTTAAGACGGCCAGAGCTTCCTTTTCTGTGGTACAGTAATTGATTTCGGCGGGTTTCAGGGTATAGCTGTAGTACCCCACGACGTAGTGTTTGGTTTGATCAGCTTGTTTGGATGGCTTCTGGTATAGAAGTGCACCGGTAGCATAATGTGATGCGTCCGTGTTCAGCACGAAAGGCAAGGAAAAATCCGGTATTCGCAAGATGGGGTCCGACGATATTAGTGTTACAAGCTCACGATAGACAGCTTCGCACTTCTCGTCCCAATGAAAAGGCACGTCTTTCTGAGTTAAACGTGTGAGGCACCTTGTTCTCAGTACGTAGTCTTTGATAAACGCCCGGAAGTGTCCTGCGAGGCTAAGAAAAACGCGCAGGGAGTGCACATCATAAGGCTTTACCAGCTTGGAGATTCTCTCTACCGATTCTTGCTTGGTGCTTTTAGTCTGTCCATCAAACACCCTGCCAAGAAATACTACGGTATCTTGAAAGAACGCACTTTTCTTGAAGTTGACTTTGAGTTGGGCAAGACTGAGGGCATGAAGAACTTTTGAAAGATGACTACGGTGTTCGTCCTTTGTCTTTGAGTAGATGATGATGTCGTCGATGTACACATTGCAAAATGTGCCCAGGTAAGGTTTCAGAATGTCCGTCATAATCTTCTGAAACCACGCAGGGGAGTTTTTCCAACCAAATGGTAGGCGGTTGTACTCAAACAAGTCAAATGGGGTTATGAACGCGGTGTACTTCTTCGTTTCTTCACTTAGTGGAATCTGCCAAAAGCCCTTGCAGAGATCTATTCGTGAAAACCAATGGCAACCACCGGTTTCGTCAATGATGTCGTCGATTCTCGGCATTGGATAAGGTATCAATTCAGTTTGACGATTGAGAGCCCGGTAGTCTGTGCAGAGGCGGAATGTCCCGTCTTCTTTAGGTGCAATAGTGATAGGAGAAGCAAATGGGGATACAGAAGGCCGGATGATACCTGCGTCTAACATTTCTTGCAACTCCTTTTTCAGCCACACCTTTTTATCTCTGGACATATTATAGGGGGTTCTACGAACCACTGTTTTATCTGCGAGCTCGAAAGGAACGACATGGGATTTCATTGCTGGAGGGTAGCTTCCTATGCATATAAGCTCTGGGTACTTAGTCTTGATGTCTTCGTGGTGAAAAATTAGCCTTGATACACTAGGTTCTTCACCAGGGTCTTCTGTTCTTATCGTGTCTTCGGCCATTACCTTGTCATCCCAATAGAGGTTCATCTTAAGTTTTTTCATGTCTGGACGGGACAAAAGAAAATCGTAGGTGACATTGGGAATGGCCAATACGTCACTGGTAATAGCATTTCCTTGAAATTCAATAGCCAGGGTTACCCATTCGCTATGCATGGTCACTGACCCATCGTAGGCTTGGACACGCAATGTTCTACCAGCGTGCAGACGACTGGCATCCACTCGAGTCTTGTTGATAATAGATACCGAAGCTCCACTGTCAACGAGAGCCTTCACTTCAATGCCATCTACCTTAATGGGGGCGTACAATAAGCTTGACGACACCAAATATACTGTCTCACTGAAGCTCTTTTTCTGGGGCTTGTGATGCACGCTAGACAGATTATGTGGAAGTAGGTTGCCGTGAACTGCGGTAATTGGTTCTTCACCATCCTCACAGTCATGATTTACGCTTCCCAGAGATTTGTTTATGAAGCTGTGTTCACATTCAGTTGACGGCAACGACTCTAGATTGGAATCAAGTTGCTCTGTTCTACCATCTGGCTGTCTTCTCGATGTAATTCTTGGCACTGAGGTCTGTAGAAAGTTCAGAAGGTCATCAAACGTTCTTGGACCTTTGAGCTGGACATGACAACGGATCTCGATACACAACCCTTGCGTTATCAAAGCTACAACAGCAGAAGACGACAGCTTCGGTTCTGCAGAATACAACAGGCGACGCTTCTCAAGACAGTACTCAAGCAGAGAGCCACCTGTATAACTGAACCGCAGTGCCGCATCCCATCTTTCTACTGCGTTGCCTTCGAAAGCCCCTAAAAAGTTGCTTTTCCACAGTTCCCAACATGTTGTTCCATAATCCATGAGTTGCACGTCATACCATTTTCTGGCTATACCGCCCAAATAGCGGCGCATATGCAAAATCTTTGTGTCGTCGGAGTGCCACAGATTCTTGTCACAGGCGTACTCGAAAAAACACAGCCAGTAGTGTGCATTTTGCGATTTTCCTTCAAAAACATCTGGTTCAACAATACTTCGTGCTGACTGCTCTCGACTAAGCACTTGGACGAAAGTTCTCATTATTTCGATCTGTTGTATAATGTTCCTTTGCAGTTCCATAACACTCAAGTCTAGGCTCACCTTCCCGGCAGGCGTTTCCTCTTTGAGGGTGCCACGTCGTATGGGTTCCAGAACGATTTCGCTCAGTGTCTGCAGTTGTAGATTCACTGTCACCGATCCTGTTTGCACGAGGGCTTGGCGGCTGATTGCAGCTTGTTGCAGTACCACGTTGATCAGCGCGGTAGAACTAACTTCAAGAGGAAGGTCCGTCGCTGGCTCACCGTGCACTTGGTATCGGGTGAACACAACAGACTCTGATGACGCCTGGTCGACGAAAAACGTCACCCGCATCGCTGGTCTTCGAAAACTGTCGGCTGCGCCAAAATGTAGCGTTCCTAACTAGAACGGCAACAGAAATGACATCATCTAAGTGAGACGGGTGTCGTCCGCCATTTTATTCCAACTTCTTCCTCCTCACTTCTCCCCTAGCACCTTCCTTCGTCTTCTTTCATGCGTCCAGCGCAGACCGCTTCAACCATAAAGCCCCCTTGTGAGATGAGTACCCCGACAGGTAGCTGAGCACCAGGCCAGGGAACAGTTCTACCCATATTAAGACCGGTGGTTTTCCGGTGGCACCAGGATTCGAGCCCAGTACCGTCCTCAAAGGAGGCAAATGCAGTCGCGGCCTAGTGGTGGCCTAGTAGCCGCTGCACTTCTTTAAAGTGGTCCTCAACCACCTCTCGGGCTTGGTTAAAGAAAAAAAAAAAAAAAAAACACAGTCCATGGATGGCATACACTACTGTGAACGTCATTGCCCAAGTTTTGCAGTCGTGCATGGTGCATGGAGCTCGCAAATGGAGCATGACGTCACCTTTCTCTCAAAGGTTCTCTTTTCAACGGGAGCCTGCTCCTCATTCTTTTCTGGACGCTAATATAGCAGATCCCCATATGTGGCTGCTATTAGCCAGTAGCTGACATCAATCAAGGAGGTTGTTTGGATCAGTGCAATTCTTTCTACTGTTACTGTGTACATTGACAGAGTTCAATAAACAGGCTGAAACAAGTGAAAATCTGCTTTCGAATTTCCATAATAATTTCATACTTCCAGAAGAAGCCGACTATCATCTGCTCACACTCAGCTGTGACTGCCCTCATAGGAATTAAACTTTGGCCACCCTGCTTATGGGTGTCATAGCTGTCAGGTCTCGTTAATTTTGACTCATTTAGAACACTCAACTAGTCTCGAACCATACAATAACTAAGGTCAGACCACACATGTGCCAGCCAGTGCGCACCCTCTCCTGGTCACTCTTGGTTAGATGCCTTGGCAGACTTCGCTTCGTATAGAGATATTTATAGCACTTCAAAATGCGCATGTTGCCTGAGGCTACTATCTGTTAGTCAAGCTGATGCAGGTCAAAACCGGTCCACGCCACATAGGACCGCCAGATGAGTACCGTATTTACTTGCATAATGATCGCACTCGTGTAATGATCGCACCCCTGAATTTTGTTCCCAAAATTGGATTTTTTTTCTTTCCCGTGTAATGACCGAATCCCGAACTTGCCGCAGCGATATGTCATGTGCCAAGTCTAGCTAATGATGATCGCGCTTACCATCTGTCGAATGCTGCCGAATGCTATCCGAACGATTCTTCAAGACATGCCAAGTGTTCTGCATGCACCAAACATTCTTAAACAGATGCCCCATTTTATTCCTTTCATCACTTTCCACATTTCCATTAAAAAAAAAAAAAGCTACAACCAGACTTGCTTTGGCTTTATTATGTGTAGGCATTATAATCGTTGTGGTCAACAACAACGAAACAAAAAAGGTGCCTTTCGATTCTTCTCGTTTGCACTCGTGGGCACGCAACAAATTGCGAGCATCAAGGATAGTAGCCACATTTATACTGATATGTCAGAAGTGTACCCTATTCATACGCCGACGCTTGTAACACAGCTAGCGGAAAACCCCTTAGCGGAAATCTGCTGTATTAGGATAGTAGGACTTTCAGACTGACTCCAATCAAATAACTGAATTTTATTAGCCTGACGTTTCAGGGCCCATTCGGCTCCTTCTTCAGGGGGTTGTTCTTCGGGGGTGGGGGGGTTGACGGCTCCCGTGGCGCTGGGGGGCTGGGATGACCGGTGCTGGGGAAGCTTGGCCCGCGAGAGTGCCGCTGATGGGAGGCGGGGGGTGGGGGAGGTTACAGGGTCGTGCCGACGTTTTTGTGTTGGTGAAGCAAGCGGGAGTCTACCTGGCTGGGCGTCCTTTTCTTTTCATCATGTCGCCAAGGCCATGGACATACACCGAGGGTAGGTTGCCCTTCACGCGGTTTATGTTACCCCCCGTATTCTGAATGTGCCATGACTCCAGTAGTAGTCTCTTCCGCGAGTTCGTCTCTGTTCGAAGGATTTCAGTTTTGTAGAAAGCAATTTTGTGGTCGGCGTCTTCAGAGTGTTCAGCGACGGCGCTGCATATACGGTTGAATGTTCTGATGTCGTTCTCGTGTTGTCTGATCCTTTCTTTTAGATTTTTGATTTCCCCGACGTACGACGCCGGACAGTCGGCACACAGCTGATTTTGTAGACGACGCCTTGAGCTTTTTCTTTTGGTGGACAATCTTTTGGTTTAGGGAGGAGGATATTGAAAGTGTTTTATCGGTTTGAGCGCCACTTTGAGGCCTTCTTTTTTAAATATTCGGCTGAGCGCTTCACTGGTACCTCTGACGTACGGGATAGAAACTCGCTTCTGGGGTTGGGGGGAAGTCAAAGGCTGAAGGTCCCGCAGTTTGTTTCTTCTTTTTTGTTGTCAGGTTGTTTTTCAAATGAAGTCATCTGTGTAGCCATTCCTCTTAAGTTCTTTGAGAACCGTTCTCTTTTCTTTCTTTTGATCCGATTCTGATGAGGAAGGAGTTTCGGCTCGTTTGAATAAAGAATTTCCAAAAGACGCCTTGTGGTTTGCCGAATGGTCGGATTGGAAATGAAGGTAGCGACCTGTGTGGGTTGGTTTTCGGTAGACTGAAAATTTTAAAATGCCGTCTGTTCGTGTAACTTGTACATCGAAGAATGGGAGCGATCCGTTCTGTTTGCGCTCATATGTGAACTGTATATCCAGGTCTATGGAGTTTTAAGTGTTTCTGCAGGTTTTCGACTTGCCCCGTCTTCACGATGCAGAAGCACTCATCCACGTACCTGAGGAAGACTTTTGGTTTCGGGGGAAAAGTATTTAGAGCTCTCTCCTTGATGCTCTCTATAGTCAAGTTAGCCATGGCAACGGAAATTGAGGCCCCCATAGGAGCTCCTTTAACCTCTTTGTAGTAGCTGCCTCGGAAGGTGAAATAGGTATTGGACAGGCACAGTTCGAGAAGGGGGCAGATCTCGTCTACACTCAAAGGGGTGCTCTCGCTGAGCATATTGTCGCGTTCCAGGGCATCCTTAGTTGCGGAAACAGCCAACTTAATGGGTACTCTGGTGAACAGAGAGATTACATCAAAGAGACCAGACATTCATCATCTTCGATACACACTTTTGATGTGAGTTTGATGAAATTCTCGGAGTCGTGCACGTGGGATGCTGACCTTCCGGTGAGTGGTGATATGATCTGATGCAAGTAAGTGGATAGTGATTGCAGTGGGGAACACGAAAAGTCTACGATTGGTCGTAAGGGGATTCCGGGTTTACGGAGTTTTGGCAAACCGTAGAAAGCTGGGGCGGATCCATTCCTACACATTAGTTTTAGGTAGAAGAAGAAGAAGAAGAAACTTTAGTAAAGAATAGTCCGGCAGTTCTTGATGTGGTGGCCTCAGGTGACGGCTCGAAGTTCTTGGACTCGAGCGGCATCTTCGGCTTGCCGGACGGCCCAGAGCTGGTCTGCCAGCTCTGAACTTCTGATAGCCGCCTCCCAGCGGCGGCGACGCCTACGGAGAAGGTCCCCGGCGGCTCCCGCATCCGGGGCGGCGTCGGGAAGAACGGAGCTCGAGCCTTCTACTCTGGCAACAGCCGCGATTATGGACGCGTCGCCAACGGAGCTGCTTTGATTACCGTTGTTGCCGGTACACTCCCAGAGCATGTGTCGCAGCGTTGCTCTGCGTCCGCATGTTTTACACGCGTCTGTTGGGTACAAACGCGGATAGCAGTGGTGTAAGATAGCGGGGCTAGGGTAGGTGTGTGTCTGGAGCAAGCGTAACGTCACGGCCTCGTTCCTGTTCAGTTTATCGTGTGGTGGCGGGAATCTGCGTCTTTCGAGTCTGTAGTGTTGGGTGAGGTCTCTGAACGTGGTTAGGCGATCGCCCCACGCCCAGTGTGTTTCTTGTTGCTGTGTTTCTGTTGTAGTGTCCCGATCCGGCAGATCCGATGCCCTGCATCTGGGGGCGGAGGCGGCCACATAATCAGCGGCGGCTCGGCGTGTGAGACCTCGAGCCGTGGCGTGGGCCGCCTCGTTTCCCGCTAGCGGAACATCGGTGTGTGCCGGGGTCCAGAGGAGGAAGACCGTAGAATTTTGGGGTTGCGAGGGCGATGACGAGTCGCCGTCGTCAGAAATTTGGAGTATGCGGGCCGCTTCCCGCGAGACACGACCGCGCGCGAAGCCGCGGATTGCCGCCTGCGAGTCGCTGATCACGATCGCAGCGTTCGGCACCGCGACGAGCGCTAGGGCTATCGCGGCTTCTTCGGCCGCTTCCGTGTGTCCCGTGGTCACCGTGGCGCTCGCGAGGCACCTACCAGAGCGGTCTACAACCGCTATCGCGTGCGCGCTTCTCCCTCCTCCATATCGCGCCGCGTCTACGTACACCGCCTCGTTGCTGTTACCAAACTTCTTCTCAAGGTCGCTTGCTCGTTTGTTGCGTCTCCCGGCGTGGTGCGTCGGGTGCATGTTCTTGGGAAGCGGCGGGATGATCAGGCGGTCGCGAACAGAGGTGGGAACCGCCATCTTTTCTCCATGCTGAGTGTGGTACGCGATGCTGAGCGACTCGAGGATGCATCGACCTGCCTTTGACCTGGATAATCGTTCGTATTGCGCAATGTCGTGCGCCTCAACTAACTCGTTGAGAGAGTTGTGAACTCCGAGCTCTAGAAACTTGTCGGTGCTCGCGTTGAGTGGAACGCCGACCGCCCTCTTGAAAGCCTTTCGGATCATGCATTCGACTTTGTTTTTTTCGGACCCGATCCACCTCAGGTAGGGGGCAACATACGTTATGCGGCTTATCGCGTACGCCTGCACGAGACGGATCGCGCACTCTTCACGCATACCATTGCGTCTGTTCGTGATGCGACGCAAGAGTCGGATGGTGTCATCTACCGAACGACGAAGTATTCGCACCGTCTCTCCGTTATGGCCGTTTGCCTGCAGGTGTAACCCTAGGATTCTAATTTTCTCTACGTGCGGTACGGGAGTACCATCTGCCAATGTAATGCGTATTTTGGAATATTCCCGTTCCTGTTCGCGCAGGGTTTTACGACCTCTCCTTGTGGGTTTGTAGAGTAAGAGTTCGGACTTGGTAGCCGAGCACTCGAGGCCCGTTTCACGCAAGTAATTCTGAACCGCATCTACTCCTGCCTGTAGCGTTCGCTCAACGTGACCGTCACATCCCCCTCCGGGAACCCAGAGGGTGATGTCATCCGCGTAGAGACTGTGATGTAATCCTTCTATTTCTGTTAATTTCTCGGGTAGACCAAGTAGAACTAAATTAAAGAGTAATGGTGATATGACGGATCCTTGCGGCGTGCCGCACGGACCCGTCTGAAATTCCGGTGATTCCTCGTCACCGACGACGACGCATGCGCGCCTGCCCGTGAGGAAGTCTCTAACGTAATTATACATTCTTTGGCCTAGTCCTAATGTTCTAATTGTTTTTAAGATCGCTTCGTGCTTAACACTGTCAAAGGCCTTTTTAATATCTAAGCCTAGAATTGCCTTAGTGGAGCTGGTAGTGTCGTCTACGATCTGGTGTTTAAGTTGAAGCAATACGTCCTGTGCAGAGAGGTTGCGGCGGAATCCTAGCATGGTGTGCGGGAACGCGTCATGATCTTCGAGAAAGTCGGTCACGCGGGTGAGAACTGCGTGTTCCATGACTTTGCCGACGCAAGACGTAAGCGAAATCGGTCTTAGATTATCGAGCGTAACTTGCTTGCCAGGTTTAGGAATCATGATAACGCGGGCCCGTTTCCACGCTTTGGGAAGGGAACCCTCTCGCCAGCACTCATTGACGTAGGCCGCGAGTCGGGAGATTGACTCGTCGTCTAGGTTTCGGAGAGTCTTGTTGGTAACCCGGTCCGGGCCGGGCGCCGATCGAGTGTTGAGTTCAACCAGGACTAACCGAATTTCCGATTCGCTGAATTCCGCGTCCAGTTTCTTGTTTGTGACGCCGTCGTACTCAGCGTACTGGATGCTTTCGGCTTTCTTAAAGTAACAATCACGTATGGCGTCAAGGAAGTTATCGCCTTTATAATCTCTTAGGAGTCTACGAGTCTTGTGGCCTTGAGCGGCCCGAGTCTCCTCCGGATCTAATAGGTGTCTAAAAAGGCGCCAAGCGCTCGCCCCGGTCATCTGCCTCTCGAGGCCGTTGCACGTGTCTTCCCATTGTGCCCTGCATACCTGAAGTGCGTGTTCTTCGATGTCTCTGTCTAACTGCGCTATGCGTTTGCGCAACGCCTTATTATGTCTTTGGCATTTCCATCTCTTTAGGAGGGCTCGCTTTGTTTCCCACATGTGTAGGAGCCTGCTGTCAATTATTTCGAGGTTCGCCTCGGGCGGAACCTCGCTCATTGCTGCACCTACGTCCCTTCTGAGCATCTCGGTCCACTCGTCTATGTCCGTAATCGGCTTATCGCCTCGCCCCGCTTCTTTTCGTTTCTTGCGGAACGTGTCCCACTTCACGAACTTGAGCTTACGACCTTTGCCCTCAGGGTAAGTACCACGACCGCTCGGGCCCGTGCCTATCGTTATCTCAATCAGCGCGGTAGAGATTTCGAGAATTTGGATGGCTGTGGAATATTTCAACCAGCGTCTTATTCAGAGCCAATTGGGTTCTCGTAGTGAGGTCCTTCTTTAGTTTCTCGTAATCTTGGCTGTCAAGTAGGGCAGACACCTTTTCCTCGTAGTCCTTTATGTTCAAAACAACGATTGAGTTCCCCTTGTCCACCGGTAGGATTACAATGCTTGTATCTTCTTTCAGTGTTCTCGCTGCTCTTATTTCGTCGGAAGATAAGTTCCGTTCTCTTCTGTGGTTGTTATTGGACCTTATTATGCCGATTGCTTCCAGTCTGACTTGTTCCTGCATTTTGGGGTCTAGTTTCTGGATGCCGCTCTCAAGGGCGGCGATCATCTTGTGGAGGGGTGGGTTATCTGTGGTAACATTGAATTTGTGTCCTTTTGCCAGGATTGAAGTTTCTTCGCTCGTGAGCTTTCTCGATGATAAATTGGTTACTGTGTGTTTGTTTAACACTCCTGTTTTCTCGGTTTTGTTGATTAGGGAAGAGAATTTCTTCTCCTGCGTTTGTCTGTGTTTCATTTCCTCTGAGGATGCCACGGCCTTTGCAAACGATTCAATTGATGAAAAGAGATGAGGTACCTGGTGTTCAAGCTGTCTTCTGGTGAAGAACACATTGACTTCTTTCTTCCGAATCACCATGTGGCACTCATGTATCCATGCTGTCACCAATCTTTGCTGGGTCTTGTTGATGATGTCCCGGCCTTCTGGGGTGTTGATTGGTTGGCGTAGCTGAAGACTTCGTGGCACTACGTTTTTGTCTTTGCATTTCCTTTCCATATTTCCATATTCCTTTCACTGCTTTTATATATTTCTTTGCAAGTTGCACTGCCTCTAGTCCAAAGTCTGCACGTAAGGACTTGAAGCCAAACATTTTGACAGAATTGCCTGTCTGGTTGGAAAATTGATTAGGATTTTCAGATTGACTCCAATCAAATAACTGAATTTTATTAGCCTGACGTTTCGGAGCCCATTCGGCTCCTTCTTCACAGGGGGTTCTTCGGGTGGTGGCGGTGTGCAGCTTTTAAAGAGCCAATATCACGTCGGGCTAATAAAATTCAGTTATTAGGTTGGAGTCAGTCTGAAAGTCATAATCAATTTCCCAACCAGACAGGCAATTCTGTCGAAATGTTTAGCTTTAGGATGGTAGTGAAGACAAATGCCGTAGTTTCCCCAGCATACCTGCTTTTATGTCACTGGCAGCTAAGCATGCCCGTCTCTGTTTCTGTCCCCAAGTGCACATGGCTGCGTTATTGCCGCAGACTTGGGGATATTAACGATATTATTCATTACTGATATGGAAGGAACTGTTTCAATGCACATGATGTACTTGCAAAAAGAAAAAAAAATCATGTTCGGCGTGTTTGGCTTGCTCCGTCGGCGGCCATTTTTGTTTTGGTGTCCCGCACTGTTACAGCGGCAGCCGCTTGTTCGTTGACCTGTTGTCATCCCGCCGCAAATGCGGGATGAAAAAAAATTTGTCTTTTCGCCATCGCGCTAAATTTAACCTGCGTAATAATCGCACCCCTGAATTTGCGCCAATTTTTTCAACAAAAAAGAGCGATCATTATGCGAGCAGATGCGGTATATGAGCACGAGCATGCACTCAAGCCCTGTCGTGCACAAAGCAAACGCTGCGCATAAGCACTACAGTTGCATGTAGCTGCAGTCTGCTACATAGCTTAGATGCGGCAGCTGCTGTAGGGTGCTGCGATGAGTTCACTGGCTGAGCACACTACTGCTTGCCGAGGACAACCGCATTTGTATAAAAGAGGCGCTTTAGAATAGAGGGACTTTACATTTTGCGTGTCGAAGGCACCAAAATTGGAAGTAGTAGCGTCCATGGGAATACATCCAAACTCAAATTTAACTGCGGGCCATGGCGATATTCAGCAGGCGGACTGTTGTGGACCCACTCTGCTCCGCCGTAGCCTTTGCAGTGCAAGGCATTGAAGGAGCAGAAGCACTTTGAAAGCAGGGTGTGTACCAAACAGGAAAACCGGGAATTCTCGGGAATATTTAATAGTTTGGAAATACTAAAGGAAAACTCAGGGAAATAGTGCTTCTACCAGGAAAAATTACCTGTAATTTTATTGAAAGGTAACCAAGTAACAGAGAGAAATCATAACGAATAACCTTAAAACGAAATGACAAATAACTCGGCTGAAGGAGTTGCCTGTGTACAGTCAATAACCGACCTTCCGGACGCCCGACACATGTTCTGCCTCTTTGAGGAGGGAAGTGCAACTGATCGTGGTTCGAAGCAGACCTCGGTCAGGTGCACCATATATGTGTGTGTGTGTGTGTGTGTGTATGTGTGTGCGCGCATGCGCGCACACACATTCACTTTTTTTCACTTTGGCACTCCTAATGCTAACAAATTAAGAAGGGCACTCTCGTCCCCCTTTAATATATTCTCTTTGGGGTCACTTCAAGAATCACTTCATGCAGTAATGTGACGTACACTATTACCTATATTCCTTAGCTGCCCAGGAGTGAGACCGCCCAGGAAATAGACCCTGGGCGGTCGCATAGGTCGATTTTTTTCGACATATGCGACCGCCCAGGGTCTATTTTTTTCATTGCAGATTTCAATTCTTCTTAGAGACTTATTTCGAAAAAAATTCACCGCAATTTTTGTAGGGTGACCATAAAGTGACAAAAATATATTTTTTGTTGGTATTTATGTACTCTTCATTCATGAATAACAACACTAAAAAAGGAAATTAACTTATAAGAATTAAAAATTTATGCATGTTTATACACATAGTTCATGGCCTTGAAAATGTACACACGAGAATATTTCGCAAGACTAAAATGTTCCTGCTCTTACACTAATATCTATTATGTACATCCATAGCGTAATCGAACTGCGCAGGTGCGCGCACTCAAGAAAACTGTGTGGTTGTGTGCCCGTCAAAAAAGCAAACCGTGTGACAAACTTCTGCTAATCTTCATCTTATCGCCAACCAGAGGCAATTAGTTTTTGCGAGTGTCAAAAAAAAAAGAAAAGCAGCGTAAACACATGCATGACGGCATCCTTCCTATGTGCACCCCTGTGAGCACTGAATGAGCTTGAAAGAGGTGGTCGCCCTTTGAGCGATTAGTAACGAGACAGCCATCAGTTTTGCAAGTGCAAGAAGCCGAAACCGCCCACAAAAACAAAACCCGAACCGCCACCCGCCCGCGCGCGCTTCAATGCGCGGGCAGTACCATATAGACGCGTGGGAGCGAACTAGCGCTAAAACAAACCATGCAACGAAAACTGAGAGAGGTAGGCATGCGAAAAAAATTCCCTGTAGTCTCGCATAGTGGCAGCACGTGACAGAAAAGTTAGGAAAAGGGTGCGCTTTTTAAACATACAGACGGCGCCGTAAATATACGGCATCGACCATTTTCGGACTTGTTCGCGGTGCCGTATATTTACATCATTGACCCTCAAAGGGTTAATCACCAATGGTATATTTCTTGTGGGCTAATTGTCCGTGCTGGTTGCTAAGATCTGAACTATGCAGTAACATGTTAAGTACCTGGGGAAATAGGCACCATTCTTCAAATGTGAGCACGGGTGTAAAGCTTTGCTGCAGATTCTCACCAAGTTGACAGGCTATTTGATTGTTCCAGCAAAGACTTGAAATTGACAGGGAAATTGTTTTTCCTGTGGCTTTTCTGCAAGGAGCCAAAGGAAAAAATTCACAATTGCGCTTAATGCATGGAGGTCTCGCCAATCAAGCATGAGTAGCAAGGCACTGGTAAGAAGCCTCAACTCAGGAGTTTGATGCCTCATACTTTTCTCATTCAGAGTACGAAGTGAGAAATCGGGTGCTTAGCAGCTAAAGTGTCCGTTTGGAATTCTTCATTTTCTGTACTTGTGGCATCCGTGTGCATCCTCAGCCTGTTTGGAAAGTGTCTGTGCATGGATGTCACTGTCTCCCCCTCTTCTTTCCCCCCCCCCTGCCCTTTAATTGAGCCGTTCCCAGGTAGCTGTCTTTTTCATTTTGCGTGCCGACTAATGTCAAACTGTTGTCCTACAAAACCTCCTTCTCTTTCTCTCTCTCTTTTTCTTTTTATAGATTTTGTATATTTCTTGTCTGAGGCCATGCATGTAAGTCCTCCTTCCAAAGGTTATTCCTTGGGTGCACCAAACAAAATGCTTGCATAGTTGCACGTGTAGCAGCACCAACACGTGGCCTGTGTGCAAGCTAACCGCACATGCTGTCATGCCTGAACCAGTGCGACATTCTGCATAGTGAATGCAGAATTACAATCTGTAGCAGCTAGGGAGGACCATTGTTCTGCTGTGGGAAGCAGTTGCTTGTTTCTTTTCTGGAGCAAAAGGTGCTTTTCCCACCATGTTGAAATTGGGCACTCTTCTACCATTTGATTGCCACCTCTTATAAATGCTAGAGTAGCCAAGGTCACAGTAGAGACTAACAATGGAAAAATGAGGCCGTGTGCCTTTAGCGAAAGCTTAGAAGCCTTACAAGCTTCTGAGATTACGAATCTGCCGCGTCTAGATTTTAGAACCCAGAAAAGTGAAAATGTGCATTGTCCTTCTGTCTTCTTAATTTTAAAGATTGCTTTAATGTTTGCACATGCAAGTGTAATGGCTTATGCACCATCGCAAGTTTTGGGTCTGCACGTTAAGAGCACCTTTATGCATTCGTGCGCCTGCTGGTGGTCTACTTGTGTTATGTGACTGTTTGGAGACACGTTTCACCTTCATGTCGAAGCTTGTGTGTGATTGGAAAGCCTGTAGACAGAACTTTCTGGGCTGCATTGCACACATCGTTAGATGTTGCTTGCACTGTACTTATTGAGGTCCTTCATGTTTTGGTACTATATGCCTTGGGAGGAAGCTTTAGAAGCGCAGGGGCTCCTATATCTAAATACATGGGAAAGGATGAATCGTTTTTCTTGGCAACCACTGAACCAAATTTCCTTAGGTTTGTGGCATTTAAAAGAAAAAGTTGTTATCACGTGTCTGCCTGTTGGAAGTGGATTCTTCATTTAGGCTGTTGATTTTGTTACAAAAATGGTTTGAAGGCTTCACGCTTTCTGAAAACAAAACTAATGTTTACAACTCTGTAACTCGGCAATAAAAAATTCTATTGCATTACTATAAATTGTATCTAATAGTACATCTAAAGTGGACAAAATTGACGTATTATGCATGGCTCTCACATGCACCGCTAATATGTGAGTGTGACTTTGCAAAATCCTTGTAACCATTGTATCAAATTCCCTTAAGATAAAAATTAATATACAGGATGTCTACCAACGGGGAAAACCAGGAATTCTCAGGGATTTTGAATAGTGTGGAAATACTCAGGGAGAACTCAGGGAATTTGTGCTTCTATAAGGGAGAGATCCAATTTTATTGAAAGGGAACAAAAGTCGCGGTATTGGTGACTCGAGTAACAGAGAGGAATTGTAATGAATCGTTTTTGACTCCGTGTCACCGGCTGGAGTTGTCAGTGTGCAGTCAACGAACGGCTTTCCGAACGGCCGATAATTCGGACTGCTTCGTGGCACCATCACGTAACCCATAGAGTCAATGTTTAAGAATGTCTAAAATTTTGGGCGCAAGAATCCGCACATCAATTTTCCGGACTTATTGCCGTGACCGCAGGTCTGAAACGGCAATCAAAGCCACCTCCGCCACCACTTCGATTACCTGACCGCCTTGAACTGGCTCTCTCGCAGGCAGTCCCGCTGGCAGCTGCAGCCAACACTGCAGCAACGCTAGGCCTAGCAATGGCACTGCCTCCGCCTCTGTGGTCCTCACGATTGGCTTCAAAGCTCGAAAACCACGGTGCATTGCAAAATGTTGGTTCCCAAAAGCCAGCTTTGCCTCAATGCAGACATGTTATGCAGTGAAACATAAGCATGGGAAGGGGCAGATGTCACGGGACACAGTATGAGTCCTTAATTATATGCGGGTGCACTCGCCATCTCCTGTCACAGTATGAGCACCAATATGCCTAATAAGTACCCGCCGTGGTTGCTCAGTGGCTGTGGTGTTGGGCTGCTGAGCACGAGGTTGCGGGATCAAATCCCGGCCACGGCGGCCGCATTTCAGTGGGGGTGAAATGCAAAAACACCCGTGTAGTACTTAGATTTAGGTGCACGTTAAAGAACCCCAGGTGGTCAAAATTTGTGGAGTCCTCCACTACGGCGTGCCTCATAATGAGGAAGTGGTTTTGGCACGTAAGACCCCATAAAAAGAAATATGCCTAATAAGTATACTGGCAGGTCTCAGAAGCTTTTTCAGATGTGCCTATGGCGATTTGAGCGCTTAGGGGCAGTGAAAGACATGCATTCATTTTTTTTTTTTTTTTCGAACTGACCGATTTTTCGGACGTTTTTGCGGCCCCTAGAGAGACATTCCACAAAATAGAAAATCCGAGTGCGGAGCAGTGGGAGAGCGTGCTCTCCAGCGGTGACCATAGCCTCCAACAGAGGCTGGTGGATCATGCCCGACGAGCAGCCAGGCCCTAGAATAGGGGCATCAGTGATGCAGGCCGGAGATCGTTGTCAACCAATAGAAGATGAAGACATCCGGCCTGACTGCTGAATTACTCTTTCTAGAGCAATAAAGTTTACTTCCTCGTCCTCCTCCTCCCTAGAGAGCCAGAAAAATCGAACGTTGACTACAACTAAGAGGACGCTGCAAATGGCCTGTGGGGTGAATGCGCGGCAGCAGGACGACGACAACAAAAAAGACTGATGCATTGAGAAATACAGGAAAGGAAGCTTGCTGCCACTTTAAAGGAGCTTGAGCACAAAAAACAAAGTGTTGGCTGACATTGAGATGCAGGTGTTCCTTAACCAAACCAAAATAAACTTTTCAAAGCAGTGAAAGGCAACACTGAAGTGTTGTGTAAGGCTGAGAGTATATCAGGACAGCTGAGGTTGGCAATTACCAACTGTTGAGAGAGAATCTCACTTGTGACAAAGTTCGGGCCTCATACCCATGAGCTTATTATCAGTTGATAGAAATACCTCATATTCTAAAGGATTTGCTTCTGTATGCATCTCCTTTTTATTCATATTTGAGAATGTTCAACTCAATTTGCAATTGGTGTTACTGTCTTCTTTTGAAGATATTTTATTTGCTGTGCATTTTACTAACCCCTCGCTTTTTTCATTATTTTCATTATGTCAAGCTGCCGTTTGTTCGTGCAGCTTTTACCTGCAGCCTCCTCCACCTTTCTTGATGAGAAATAAGCTTATTATTATTATTATTATTATTATTATTATTATTATTATTATTATTATTATTATTATTATTATTATTATTAACATAAATACTGCTCTTTACTATTCAAACTGGATTAATCATTATTTGAACATGATTAAATTAAAAAAAAATTTTTTAACATGCTTACTAGGGAGTGACAGTATCGGGCAACGTGGTGTCAGCCCTTCTTGACATAAAACAAAGTTTTGTGTCACTCAGAAAATTTTACGAAGGCACTAGGGGCAAACCTGGAAAACTTGTGGAATTTGGAAATGTCAACTTGGTAGACACCCTGATATATCAATTAGTCCGTTTGGTATGTTTGGACGATTGCAGTTTACAGAATTGCTGTAACTGTTCTTGATGCAGAGTTACGGATTTGTAAACTTTGTTCTTCCATTTCTTTTTTCAGACTTAGTGATATTTGAAAATTTTTGTGAGCAATTCAAGTGCTAAACCAAAATTTGGCTTCCGTCAGTCACTAGAATTTAACTTTCTCTCTCAAATGCAACAAATTTCATTAATATTAGCCTAGGGCTTAGTAAATCATTTCTGCGTTTTACATGTACTTGAGCAGGAAGCATCAGAATTGGGCCTGAGCTAAAGCTTCCTCTTAATGTTGGATCAGGTAATACATACTTGTTACGTCCATGTAGCTTGAGGTTTTTGATTGGAGTAGTTTGAGATCATTCACTAAATGTTTGCTGTGTACATTCTGTCTGGGACCCAGCATGATGTCGGACACACTGAATTTAGCTTGAGTCGTGTGTTCGCTTGTGGAGCCGCTATTGTAGCAATTCACGCGTCTGGTATTTGTCCTTCTCAAAAGCCTGGCAACATGCCTACAGTGTCTCACTGTCTTATAGCATTCTGCAGCCATACTAGAGGCTGCAGCTTCAATTCCTAGCTATGACTGCTGCATGTTATTGGAATTAAGTGCACAATAAACATCCCCAGGTGGCGAAAACTAATCAGGTGCCCACTTCCCCTCTCTATGGCATATCTCGCAGCACAGATCCTACTTGCCCTAATGGCTTAGTGGCTGTGGTGTGTTGCTGCTGAGCGCAAAGTTGCAGGATAGTGATTACAGCGGGCCTTATTATGGTGCAGTGTGTCGACCTTTCTAGTGCATTGCAAGCAGCTGATGAATGACACTATAGTGCATAGCATATTGTATGCTTTGGAGAACGTCCTTCATTACCAGCGATGTTTGGTGACCACATGTCGGTGAGCAAGTTATAGTATGCTACTGTATGTGTAACAGGGTTGAGATGCTCGTCTTTTATCGAGCTTTACAAAATGGAACATTAAAAGGACAATAATGTGGCTAATGGGTAATTCAATCTAACAAAAGTAATAGACTGATGCTTTTACTAAGATGGCCCTTGTAGAGGACAAAATGACTAAGGTAGGACAAGATTGCAGCTACCATAGGTGGTGTCTCATGTCCCATATATAACTGGTAAATTGTCAAAGTAAAAATGTGATTGTAATGCACTACAACAGAAAGCAAAATACTGTTTGGTCACTTCTATTGCATTAGAAGTAAACCCACTGATCAACTAGAGCATCAGCAATGTCGTTGCAAGTGGCAGCATTTGAAGCGATAGGCTCGCAGCATATTGCCAAGTCATTTCCTATTTTTTCCTACCACTTTTTTATTTTTTCGAAGTTCCCACTCACTGGAAGGTTCTTGGTAGTGGAGTCGGTGTCCGGAACTATGGCAGCCTATGGAAAGCACCATCAGCTAGCATTGCATTGTGTTGTGCAGTTATAACAAAGAATACTATTGCTACTGAGTACTACAGTGTTATGAACTCTCATTGCTGTAAAATACTTGTTTTCCAAAGTGATGTGAGAGAGAAAGCACTGAATGTGGACCACATGGTGCAATTCATAGGTGCGCGTTTTTAACCACGGTTGTCCTTTTTTTTCTTCCCCCTCTTTTGTCAGGCTGTCGGGTATGTTGAACCTCATGGACAGCAATCCGTCAACGCCGCAGTCCTTTTTCCACCCACACTCGCCAGACGCTGGAGCAAGCATCTACCACGATGGTTCCTCCCTTGACCAGGCCATGCAGTAAGTGTGCACTTGCTGCCTGCCTGCTGCCTGCCTGTCCTCTTCACTCTCCCTCCTACTCCCTCCTCGCACCTCCCTTTTTCCCTTGCACAACCAATGGTCATCAGGCCCTTCCTCATCACACAACCATCCCTTGACCTTCCTTGCATCACTGTCCCTACCCCCCTCTCCCCACCCCCTTCCTCCAAAAGTGAGAAGAAGGTGCTGCCGTCAACTTTGTGGACCTCGAAGAGGTGGCTCGGTGACCCTCTGGCCTCTCCTTGAAAGTGGCTTATTCCTTTCACCTCCTGGACCACCAAAGAATGTGTAGCACGAGGAGGTTCTTATTGAAGAACGGCACATGTTCCGCTTTCCCAGAAGCCTGCAGAGGCGAGTTTTTGTGAAGAAGAGAAACAAAAGGGCAAGGACGCTGTTTTGGGCGTTGCTTGCCCGCCAAGGAGCCTGCCTACCCAACATACCCATTTTCTCATCTGTTCATGCGAGTGTGACAAGGCAGAGACATGGCAGTATGTCTCCTGTGAGACTTTTTTTTTCTTTTTTCTTCTGTTGCTGTTTAGTAAAGCACTACAATGCTTACTATATACAAGAGCTCCCATTTTTGCTTGTATTCACTGTTCCTTACCTCATCATTTAGTATTCATTTCTCAATTTTAACTTCGTTTTTAAGCAGCTGTCCTTTTATTTTATATTTACAGAGCTCATTTTTCACGGTGACAAACAGTGCATGTTTGCGCTCCAGCTTTGTCCTAAAGAAATATTTCTTTCTTCGGTGTTCTTCACATTTTTAGTGTAAGTAGAACTTCCTGTACATTGTGTCTGTGCGAGAGTATTGGTGCTTCCCACTTATTGCATCGTGATTGTGAGCAGTCTTTGTGTGGTGATGAATACTTTCGTTATGCTGGCTAGTGTGAGGTTGTAGCATCGTGTCAGTGTTCTTCGTCTTTGTGCACAGAGAAGGAACACATCTTTTAACAATTAAGATGGTGGCTTCGCGTGACAAGGCTTATTATCCTCAACATGTCAGGTCCTTGGGTGTTGTAATCCTTGGACCTTGTCCTAGTAATTAAGAAAATATATAAAATTGAATGAAGTATGAAGCATTCTCTGGGGAAAATTTCGTGTGACATTTGATACCTCTGCTTTACGTTAACAGCTCGCCTCTCGCTTCATATATAGGCAACAGATGAAAATTGGAATGCTTTTATACACATTCTCTGCTAGAGCGAGTGTCATTTACTGCTTCAAGGTACAGCTGGTTTTGTGCTCACTGCTCAGTGAACATTACTGCGCTACTCAAGCACTTCGTTCGTCGACATAAACAGTGCTGGTTGACTTTTTTATCAGCTGTCATCACAGAGCAAAGCTATTAGCAGAGCTGAGTGGGAGATGGCCGGTCAGTCAAAGCCAAAGGGAAAGAATGTTTTGAAGGGACGCTAAAGGCAAATATTAAGTCAAGCTAAAGTGATAGATTAGTGCTCAAGAATCTTGAAGGCTTGAATATTATCGCAACCAGAGCTTTAATAATCGAGAAACTGAGGTGAAAGCAGGACATGACTAGAAACTCCCCTGGGACATTCAAGTATTTGCCCAATGACGAAAGCACTCCTCAGTTAAATTCTGTCACTAGTACTCAACCACTCTTTGCACAAGTCATCCTTGTATTGTAATGTAAGACGAAATGAAATGCTACCTGTGCAGTTATATTTTATTTTTAGAAAAAGGAACTAATTGGAATTACCCTTGAAAATGATACGGGCGGTCGAAAGGCTTCGTTTTAGCTGGACTCCCGCTACCCACACTTTTGCGTTTCAGCAGTTTCGTTATCGCGTAGTGCTGTGCTGGTTTTGCGGGCTTGCGAACCTCGCACAAACTGCACGTAGCAGAGAATTCAACTTCCATGTTGTGTCGTGGGATGCCTGAACAGCCTACGCCACTCATGATGCCGCTTGACCAAAAAACAGCTGCAGCAGTGATTCCACCACTTTGCCTTGGCTCAGTGCCGCCATCTGTTTGGGCACCGTTTTACTCAACGACGGCAGCAAAGGGTGGTGATGGCTTATGCAATGTCATTACTCCCTCGGTTGGGTGGTGGGAGATTTGAATTTCGAAAAAGGTATTTGGACCCTTCAGATGCATTTTTTTTTTGTAAACTAAGTCCTTCCTTGGCACGAAACAAGCGTTGCGAGGTTCCTGGAATGGTATTTAAACAGTCCACGTTGACTTATTATTTGCCTTTAATGTCTCTTTAAAACTAAACAGTGATTTACCAGTAAAAAATCCCAAGTTTTAGACTCTTGGATGGCTGCTCAAGTCAAATATCAGAATATTCACCGCCTTTTTAGATCAGTTGGTGACTTGCTCTAGCAGCAACACTTCCACCTGCCCAGATGTATATTTTGTAGGTTTCTCAACCACGGCTGTAAGCACTGGGAGCTGCAGGAGTGATTTCTGAAATGCAGTATGTGGCACCATAGTTTACATTGAATCAGTTAAACTGTGCAACACATATATCTAATGATTGAGCATGACAAGAACATATGAGTAGCACTTTTTGTAGAAGTGTGTTTAGAAGTTGGAGACACAATCAAATGAAGCACCTGTTACTATATTTATTTGCACATGTAACACATGCTCTCTGTGCCCTTAAAATGAATTGCAGCATCCAAATATGGGGGAGGGGGGGAGGCAACGACAGCAAAGGGCTTTTAAGAATGAAGAGAATATGCGCAGAAATATACCTAAACTGGTGCCTATACGTTGTTGTTTCTGTCTACACTTAGTTCCTCCTTGCTGACTGAGAGCAGTGTGAGCTGGTGAAGTTGGGCCATCACTTGTGCTCTGTTTCACAATAAAACAGCACTAGAGTGGGGGCTGCGGCTGTCACCTGGTTATCTCCCCATGCAGCATATACCTTAGTCGGCGTTGTCTGCACACGCCTGGGCACTTCAACTTAAGTGTCAAAAGCATACCTCGCACCTCCCACGCCAACGCCACATTAGACAGCCTTTGTATGGCATTTCAGCTGTTTACCTGTGTGTAGACAAAGCGGCTACTGCCTTTAACATGCACATTTTAAGAGAGTTCACAAGTGGTCTAACGAGGGATGTCCCTAAAATCAACATACTGACAACGGGACTTGTATTCGTCAAGGTAACAACTGCTTTTCTCAATAGAACAAGGAATTTGAGTGCAATAACTGACCCCTATTGACCATTTCAAGTCTCTATCTTCCTGTCCAGCTCTTGTCTTTTTGGCACATTCTCAGAGAGGCATTTTAGAACATTCCGCATGTACAAAACTAAGCACTGTTGCCCCGTCTCACAGACACTAATCAAGCCATTTCTGCACCAATGGTGGCATTTTTAGCTAGGCCTAAGCTAGTTCGTCTTAAATACAGCGACAAACCATCGCAAGTACTTCATTATTGAAAGTGAAATGAATCCAAACATTAATCAACTCAGCCATTCTTACGAACGCAACAAGAAGCCCCAGCACTACAGTGTACTTGATTTGAAGAGGGCACCCTACATACGTCTACGTATGTTGTCCTGCTAGCTGTGCAAGTCATGCGACGCACACGGTGTTGGTAAAAAAGGAAGCATGTGCACTTAAGATGTGCTATGGTATAGGATATGCAAGGGCTTTGCATTTGCTTTACTAAAACTGCTTGTTATTTTGAAACAGAGTACAGCTTGTGCTGATGCTGCTGTTGTACCATGCCACTATGTATCTTAGTCATGTGGTGCAAGCTGCTGATGCAACATCCAAAAAAGTCCAGCTGTTGGCTTTTTTCCATTGCTCTGATGGGGGTAGATCGATATGCATTGAGTAACAAGACCTTGGCTTACGTTCTACCATGGGCCAAGTTAATCTGAAGCTGAGGAAAACAGGACATTCAAGTTTTTTTCAAAAATCGGATGTGTCAGATCATTGTTCAGCCTCTTGATGGGGATGTCTGGAAGGGGCAGCAATTACCTGAATGAATAATTACAATATCCTAGTTAAAAATATTGATTGGTTAACTTTCTAATTATTCACTTTAGGGCACAAGCTACAACTAGTGCCCTAAAGTGAAGTCACGTCTGCTTAGCAGAAGTCTTAGACCAGCACCACTTTTGAGGTATCCAAGCTTAAATTTTGCTAGCAAATGCATTGGTGTTCCATTTAATAGTTTTCCTAAAACATCCCTCTGATAGTTTCAGACAATCTTGCCAAAAAATGCCAATGTACTTTTTTTTTGGCAGATTTTAGGGACAGATATCTTGAAAGTAGTGCTAGTCTTAGAATTTCTGCAACCGGCCACAGTAGCTTAGTGGCTATGGCATTGCTCCCTGCTGAACTGCAGGTTGCAGGTTTGATCTTGGTCACGGCGGCGCCACATTTCGATGTTGGCGAAATGCAAAAGCGCTGTGTTGTACTTAGCTTTAGATGCACATTAAATAACGCCCGATCGTCAAAATTAATATGGCGTCTCCCACTACGTCGTGCCTTATAATTGTGGTTTTGACTTGGAAGAACCCCAGTATTTAATTTTTAATTTAGAATTTCTGCTAAGCAGATTTCTGTCACTTCTAAAGATTCACTTGGAGAGGCCAGAGTGTGCTATACTCTCCATGCGAGTGAGAAAAATCTGTTCAAACTAAGAATATTAACATGTGGTTGTGGCAGAGCTGCCAGTGACGCTGCCTCATCACCTGTGACGTCACGCTCCTGTTCCCATATATACCAGCATCCCACCGGCAATAAACATTGTTCTTCACCGACAACTGGCCTGCGCACAGCGACTCTTCTAGCTGGCACGACAATACCCGCGGCACCGAGCTTCAGCTTCATTTTGTACTCGAAGTCCCTTAGCTGGCCGAGTCCTTTGAAGACTTCTGCAAAAGGCTGTGCTGGAGGGTAAATGTGTTCGTATTCAATGCTCTCCAAGTGTCTGATGAACCCCAAACGTTCCACCGCTGAGCCACTCAGTGTTACCGGCACGTTCTGCTCTAGAATGAAAAATGTTTCTTCGTGAGATTTGTTGTTCGCTGAAAGTAACAGCCCTACTTTTTCATGCGATGCAGTTTTATGGCTAAAAATGCCGTAAGCGTGACCCGGCAGGATTCTGTTGGCCTATCTGGTAGCGTCTCAATGTCTCATTTCAAAATAACGCAACAGTTTGAGCCCGTGTCTAATTTGCACGTCATTGGTGTGCCTTCAATATGAATCGTTGCATTCCAGTTGTCTGTTGTTATGGTATGAACCGTTAAAGTTTCCAAGAAATAGCCCTCTTCTGCTTCTAGACGCAGCTCACGCAAATCGCTGCATCTCTGAACCGCGTCTCGTAAAGTTTCAGAGAAATGGTCCTCGTCTGGTTCTAGACGCAGCTCACGCAAGTCTCTGCATCTCTGCACCGCGTCTCGTGATGGCGGGCGGCGTCTTGCATACTTGGGCAAAATGGTTCCGCCTGCCGCACTTTTTGCAAGTCTTCCCATTTGCAGCGCATATTCTGCTGTGATGTGTCTGGCAACCGCATTTACTGCAGATGTTTCTGTTACTTGCTACTGCATGAACTCGTTTCCTGAGCGGTTGCGGCTGCTTCGCTTATCTCGTGAAACTGCTCTTTCCCTTGCTCATGGGCGCGACAGATATCGACAGTCTTCTGATACGAAGAGTTTTGAGCAATCAACTTTTGCTGCAAATTCATGTCTCGAATGCCCAGAATAATGCGGCTGCGCAGCATGCGATCTTCTGGCTCTCCAAATTCGCAATTTTTGGCTAGTATACGCAGTTGTGTCAAACATTCACTGAAGCTCTCGCCTTCCTTCTGGTTTCTTGATCCGAAACGGAATTCCTGAAAGGTCAGGTTCGTTTCAGGCTTGTAGAAATTCTCACATTTCTGTAAGAAGGTGTCGACGTCGGTTTTGTCTTCACCTGCTTCAAACTTGAACGTGCTGTACGCCTTTCTAGCCTCTTCACCAATCGTTACTAGCAACATGGCTGCCTGCACATCTTTGCTCTGCTTGCTCAGCTGAGTGGCTGTAGAAAACAAGGCAAACTCGCTCTTCCAAGTTTGCCATCCAAGCCTAGCGTTGTCTGATGTGTCCAAGGGCTTCGGGGGTGGAAGAAGAGACGCTGGCAGTGACATGCTGACCAGGGACCACTGCCACCATGTAAGCAGGCCAGTTGTCAGTGAAGAACGTTTATTGCCAGTGGGACGCTGGTATATATGGGAACAGGAGCGTGACGTCACAGGTCACGATGCCGCGTCGCCGGCTGCTCTGCCACAGTGGTATGCTTCAAGGATTAGTTGCTAGCTTCGTAAATATTCACTTCAGGATTAGATATCGTGCTGGCGGTGTGAAATCACGAAATGACATGACTGCAGAGCTTGTGAGGTGCTCATTACTTTGGGCAAGCAGTTTCTGTGTACCCAGCAAAGCAGTGCCTTTTCTTGCAGGGTACCCTTTGAATAAAAGTGCTAGTGCCAACTTGTTAACCATTTTTAACCATTTTTCTATTGATCTGTCACCATGGTGAGCTGAATTTGCAAACCTCCAGCACTTGATTCTTGGTGAACTGGATCACTTGTTTTCTCTACATGTTGGGTGCATCTAGCGTTTTTAACTGCTTAGGCACTGGTACTGCTTGAGGTTTATGAAAAGACACATCATGACACTAATATTAGATATTTTCTAATAAAATATACCTATATATTTACAAGCTCATTGATAAGCATATTTTTATATACCACACTTGATCATGGTGCTTATGTCAACTGAACGATCATTATCAGTTATTTTTATCTGTTTGTAACTTTGTAATCAAAGAAAGCATTGCCAACCAGTGAATGGATTTGGGCATTTGTCACTGTATACTATAGTTGCAGTCAAGCTTATTGTCTTCAGCTTGTTTTGCTAAAAACCTGAGATTGTTTTGTGCGAAAGTGTTGGACCTTCGGCCTTGTAGGGTTTTTTTTTTAATGAGGTTTATAAAACAATGCTTTGCACAGCTAACATTCCACAGAGGTGAAGTTGTAAAGAAAAAGAAACAAGTCTGTTAGCAAATTTTTACGATTAGCAACCATAACAGCTTGGTTAAAATTCATGTTATCTTTTTTCTTCTTATTATATTATACTAGTTAGACATAAAAGAAATTGAAGTTGGGATAGATCCTCTCTCTCTCTCCCTCTCTCTCTCTCTCTCTCTCTCTTTGATTCTCCTGTGTATAAATTGAGTTGACTTATTATTCCTAATGTTGTTTCTCACAGTGCACTGTGACGCATTGTTTGCCAAGGTTGTTATTTGGTGTTATTTGCCTTTTAACTTGCCTTTTAAGTATCCTGTGTGTCAATGTCTTAATATGACCAGCCCATTGTAACTGGGTTCTCTTTATATACTTGTGTGCAGTTTCCCCTCCCCTCCGCTCCTCTCTTTCTGTATATGAAATTTAAGGTTGCTTTTGCATATTGCTTTCTGGTTCATTTCCAAGTGCCATGCTGTTCCTGGTGTGTCGCAAAACCAGGAGAACCTTAAAGTGCTGTCACAAAGGAATATTTTACGTCATTTGTAGTAAATGACATCTGTTACTATAGTTATATATTGTGTGGGGCTTTGTGGCAAAAAAGAAAGTACTAATGGCGAGCCTGTATGTTAACAATGACAGTGTGTAAAACGGGTGTATTAAGCACCAGTGGTATTTCATTGTATGCCAAACAACGCCTTTAGGTGAAAGAAATGCAGCAAGGCTTGCCGGTGTGTGCCATCCATTGGTTGCATGCCGCGAAGTTGCATGTTTCAAGGTTATATTTTGCATTGGTTGCAAGAACTCCAGGTGGTCAAAATTAATATGGAGTCTCCCGCCACGGCGTGCCTCATAATCATATTGTGATTTTAGCGTGTAAAACCCCAGAATTTAATTTAAGGCTTGCTGCCAAACAAATGGTTTTATATATACATTTGCACAATCTTTGAAATGTTTACGCATGAGATTTATGGACATAGCTTTCGCGGCTATCATTGACCTTATGCCCTCTGGATAGCACAAGAATAATGGTGGTAGTCCTGTTGCTGCCTCACTAACAACACACTTAGTGCTTCTTATCAGACAATAGATATCTTAGAGGAGCTTACCATATTTCTCAATCAATATTTTTGCGTGATTAGTTCAGTCAAAACTAGAGTCGGGACAGTTCCATTTGTGGGCGTGGCAGAATGGCATAAAGGTAGGTACTATCATGCAATGCGCAAGATAAATATCTGCTTCATAAGAGCTGAGAGCGGTTTGTTGACCAACTTTAGAGATAGGCATAAGGATTGAAAGTGCCACCATCACCCTTGCCTAATAATATTTGCATCCTCACATTTGTGTAGTAGTTTGTTCGTGACATTAACCCGTTATCGACAGCAGATCAAAATACCAGGAAAAACAATTGTATCTATATGTGCAAAACACAGAGAATAAGTGTAATCAATGAAAAGAAAAAAAATATATTTCACTGAAACTTTTTCAGCAATAGGGGGGAAACACCAGGCAGGAAACTGGGAATGGGCTTTACCTCAGGGCACCTGTGGCTTCGTTTGAAATTTTTACAGACAGCTCTCTTCATATGTGAACTATAGGTGTACACGAGAAGAAAGGGGATAACCGAGGGGCCCGATTTTTATTAGTCATATCATAAGAAGCCAACAAACATGGACACCAAGGACGGGCCCCTCGGTTAACCCCTTTCTTCTCGTTTATTACATAACGAGGGTCTCGAATCCGGCTACATTGATGCCTTCAGGTAGCATATGTGGGTTTATTGACCAGTTGCCTTCACCCAAAAAGATCACGTTCTCGTGACACCTGTGGCAAAAAGGACATTCCACGTCCGCCGCCAAGGTCTGTGAGTGGTGGCGCTGGCTAACACTCCCAGGGTTCTACTAGGACACGCACATACCCAAGAAAGTGGATGGGGAAAGAGTGCCGCGGTAGCTCACTTGGTAGAGCATCGCACGCGAAATGCGAAGGTTGTAAGTTCGGTTCCCACCTGCCTCAAGTTGTTTTTTCATCCACTTTAATTTTCATTAATTTATTGTTTCTTTATTTAATTTATTAAGCACAACCCCTAAGCATATTTCCCCTATGTTGTCCTTGGTGTCAGTGTTTGTTGGCTTCTTATGATATAACTATAGGTGTACACGTCATTTGCATTACTTCACATGTGTGATGCCACTGCAGCCGGAGATCTCGCATTGGCCTGTCTCCTCAGAATGTGCTTTCAAAAGACAGCGTCCAAACTTTTTTTCTTGTCCTGTGTTCCTGTTCTAAACTAAGTGACGCTTGCCACCTGTTCAATGCTGGCCAAAGGCATTTAGCTAAAAACATCCTACTCAATACTGAAACTTGGCAAGAAAAATTTTTTTTCTCTGTTGCACACTGCCCAATAAATGGTTGAATGTAGACAGGGATCATTACAAACATACCTGCCAACACCTGAATTTTTTGTAAAAGTTTACAAATTTGGACTCATTTTACTATTTTAAGAACTTGCATCAGGTTTTACGAGAAATAAATTCTGCTATCAAAAATGGCTTTAAGGAGTTGACAGAATGTGTGGTGCAAGATTGCCAGAAATATGCATGCGTAAGAAATAGTGATGGTACCTGCGCTACCCTTTTGTGCCAGAGGGGTGCTTGCTTCAGAGAAGTTCCCAAAGTATGCCAAATTGACTACAGCAAAGTTGCTTAGAAAGCTATTGTGATCTACAAGATGTGTTGCTTGTCAAATTCTGCTGTTCAAAGTTTACTGCTACATGTGTGCTGCATCTAAAGGTAAACCACCACTAATAAAGTGCATATGTATCCTGCAAAAGGTGTGTGCCTGTTGCAGGAGGAAAAAAATATATGCTATTCCCCTCCTTCCCACTCCCTTGCTTGTCATGTCTGTGGTATTTTTATGAATTTTAAAGTACATGGTTTGGCAGGTATGATACGAATGACGTAAAATATTCCTCTGTGACAGAGTGTAGGAAGCTACACAATTCATACTGCAGGATTTGTGCCTTTTAGTTCGTTGTACCATATCTTTGTGCATATAACCTGCACCCCCTTTTGCAGCAGCCTTTGGAAGAGGAAAGAAAGAAAGAAGTTGATGTGTATAGCTTGTGCGATTAACAATAATAAAGAAAACGGTGCTCAAATCATTACATATAAGACTTTACCCAGTTATTGGCACAAAGGAAATTTACAGAATCGGTATTGGTTTTCATGTTCAGTTGACAATGCTTTTACTGCTTCTCAGTGTAATGTGGCTTGCATGGCAGTAAGCTGTGCGTTACATCAAATTTGCAGTTATAACTTTCTACTTCTTTGTCTTCGATTCCTCGTGCGGGTAATGTGCATGAAAATGCTGCATTTTGTGAATAACTGGCTGATACACCAAGTTCTTTAGAAGCTGATGCTTACATGCGTGTGTTATCATTGCTCTCCTAGGAAACATTTTCACAAGTGTCCCCTGGCTCTCTTTTCTATGTGTGTTTCTGTTTCTGAACAGAGAATGCTACTACCAATTTTCCCACATGCTGGCATAGTAATTCTTTCTGCAAGCCATTACAGGCTAATGTGCCATGATGTAGTTAACCATATTTTACAGGCAGATATTAGTGTTTGTAAAAACATGTTTTTAGTCATAGCCTTCGATAGTTGTTTGATGTAAAATCTACTTTTTTTAGTCATTGTGTTAAGAAGTCTTAGCGTACAAGTTACAAGTGCTTTCCTTTAGTGTTTGGAGCAGCAATGCTGAGTATTAAGCGTACTATGCTGCTGTCTTCTTGGGTTGTTGTGAAAAAAAAGAAAAAGCTGCAGCGTGCAAAGATGCCAGATGTAGTGTGTTGTATGACGTTTGTTCTTTAAAGGGCCCCTCACCAGGTCTGGCCATGTTGAGCTGACAACCACAGAGCATACAATGTGCGCTAACGATCGTGTTTGCAAAGAATTACATCGCTACGCACCATGACAAGGTCTGAAATTTCAATCAGAACGTTGTTTTACCTTTCCCTTGCGGCGACTGCGCTCAGTCTGACGGTGACGTACTCTTGTCCCTGCGCCTACGTACTTGTGTTTAGCTTAGAGAAGTAATAAAACACACAAACGCAATGTCTGCGTGTTTTTTGTTTTACTTCGCCCTAAAGCAAGGGAGATGTACCTCCACTTTGTCTGCTTGTTCCCATGGTCGTGCAGTCACGTGCGCAGGTACCGAAACTATGCGATTTTCTACCGTGTTCCAGTGCATGATCATGCTCTGTGATTCGCTTGTTCTGCCTCAGTATTGATGTAGGTAGCACTGAATTATACCGCTAGTCATGTGTCCTTGTGCACAGCGCATAAAACGAGACAATCACAACAGCTCATGTACAACACCGTCAGTAAAAGTGTGCAGCGAAAAAAAAAAAAAAAAGGAGCGAGGAGGGAACAAAAAAATGAAGGCGGGGCCCATCACCTATGCGTCACGCAATCCTCGAGGTCCGGTATGGGAGAGCACAGGGAAGGAATTTCGCTTGCAAAGGCTAGACAAGGCAAGGGGAAAGTGTGTCTCGCTTGGTAGTGGAGGGTCCCTCCTGAAGTCATGGGTTCACAGCACTGAAATATCTCTATCTCGGCTACTAATGAGCCGATTTGAAAAGGCGGATGGATGAATGGATGGATGGATGTTATGAGCGTCCCCTTTGGAACGGGGCGGTGGGTTGCGCCATCAAGCTCTTGCTATTATACTGCCTAATGTCCTACCTAGGTTAAACAATAAAGAAAGAAGAAAAAAGAAACACTATGGACTACCACAACCAAATTTTCTGATCCCCTATTGCGAACTGTGCTTTTGTAGTCTCCGGTTTTTGTTGTTTCCCTACTTCCACCAATCCTCCAATTGCCTCTTACTAATCCCTATTGCCGGACATGTTTACTTTTCCACTGCTCTCGCTGAATCCAAGGGCTTCAAGGAGGCCAGCGGTGCCTAAATCGACCCTTTGGGTAGATGTCTTCACATTCTAATAAAACATGCTCCATAGTTTCCCTAGCTTTACCGCAGCAAGCACATGCTTCTTCAGTCTTATATCTCGCTTTATACGTGCGTGTTCTAAGGCATCCCGATCTCGTTTCGAAAAGTAATGAGCTTCCCTTTGAGTTATCATAAATTGTTTCTTTCCTGATTTCGTTTTTTCCTCTTAAGTAGTTACTCATGGCAGGTTTCTTTTCCATTGCCACCACCCATGAGATTATTTCAGCCTCTCTGACTTTCCGCTTGACCTTCTTTGTTGCTGTGTTGCCCACCCTACAGGCCGCATACTTGCTGGTAAGCTTCCTAGTTCTTTTCCTCCACTGCGAATCAATGTTTTTCCTGTACAGATACCTGAACACTCTCCCAGCCCATTTACTTTCTTCCATATTCCTCAGCCGTTCTTCATACTCAATTTTACTGCAAGCTTCCCTCACTTCAAAACTGGTCCAGCCCATATCACCCTGCACAGCTTCATTTGTAGTCTTCCTTTGAGCGTCCAATGCGAGGCGACCCACTGACCTTTGGTTCCCGTCGAGTCCTGATTGTACCCCTGATTTGAAGCAAACAACTGCATTTCCAAAAATAAGTCCTGGAACCATTACACGTTTGCACATACCTCGGAGCACCTCGTACCTATTGTATCCCCATAGCACTCTGTGCTTCATTATGGCTGCATTTCTCTTCCCCTTCACTGTTATGGTTTTTTCCTGTGTTTCCATATATCCATTGTATTCGTTTATCCATATACCAAGGTATTTATATTCTATTACCCGAGGTATTTCCTGGCCCTGTATCTCCACTGTCTGTTCACTGTTTTCATTGGATACCATAACACCTGATTTTCTAACACTAAATTTCAAGCCTAAATTGTTGCCTTCCTGTCCACAGATATTAGCCAGACGTTGCAAATCACTTTGCTTGTTAGTTAACAACACAATGTCATCCGATTAAATAAACCTGGGAGCTGCTGCTCTACTGCTGTACCCGCCTGTTTGTATGAGAGATTAAACCCGATATTACTTCCTTCTAGTGCCCTCTCCATCCTCACCATGTACATCATAAACAGCAGCTGGGATAAAGGGCACCCCTGCTTCGGTTCCTTGTTGATATGAACTTTCTCCTCGCTCCTCATCCCTTCCCATTCAATGTAAACGGTATTTTCTAGGTAAGTCTCTCTCAAAAGCTGTACACACAGCACTGAAATATCTCTATCTCGGCTACTAATGAGCCGATTTGAAAATTTTTTGCGGCAGAACGCTCCCCAGAGGACATGTAACAACTTCCAGCATATAACCAAAATTTGCTATGGGGCCTGGTGAGGGGCCCTTTATAGGCACATCCTGCAGTGCAGCTATACAAAGAATGTTTCAAGATGTTGCTAGTACCGTCTGCTTGAAATGCGACGTTCATGTTATTGTGATGATGTGCTGAAATGGAGGCTTTATTGAGGTTTTGAAGGTGTCTTGCATCTTTTGTGCACGTGACTTATGAGCAAACGGTACTGTTGTTGAGAGCATGATTCATTGTTTACTGTTAGGACGTCTGTCAAAAAATATATATATTTTTTAAATCTGCACTTTTGATATTGCAGATGTGTTTCCTTTTATTTTTCTTTCTTTTTTTAAATTTCAGTCACGATTTTGATCCTTGAGGGCATTGTTTTGTGTACTTTCCGTGTTTAAAAAGCACTTGTGCTTGTTCGTTCTTAGATTTGACGTAGTATCCGAACACTGTAGGAAATGTTCTATATGGTGTATCTGAAGTTTGTGAAGAAACTATGCCCAGCTAAATGTCACTAGCTGCATAATTTCTTGCCAAACTCTGGCAGACACTCCTGTGAACTGTTTAGCTGCATTGGTATGCTGCACTTTCTCCTAATGGGTGTGCTCCATATGGTAATGAGCGAGGCGATGCACCCATAACAATTTGCCCGAGACAGGCAGCAGCACATTAAAAATCTGCAGATGCCTTTAAGTTCTCAAAAAGGTGCATTCTATAAAGTGTTACGGCCATAATTAGTACATGACCGGGGTAGTTAGAGCAGTATGGGAGAGGCCTTTGCCCTGTAGTGGGCGTAACCAGGCTGATGATGATCATGTTAAAGTGTTGCTGCAGTAATGTAAAGAGTCAGTGGGCATATTACAAGTCCTTGTTGAAGTGCATGCCCTGCTTGTCTTGGGCAATTTGGCCTTATTTTTATGAATGAGAAGCATCTATGACAGCGAGCTTTATTCATATTGAGAGTCTTGCAGACACAGACCACTTGTCATTGTAAAAGTTCCCAGCATATACAGATATGTATTTTTGACGTATGGATGTTCTTGCTCTTGTGCGTGCGTGTCATAATGACTGAGCATGCTGAGTCTCCATGACTGCAGTTGTGCTGGTCTTGTTGTTTGTCATAGTTTTGCCATCCTTGCATGTGGTGCGCACATCATTGTACTGCAACTCCCGAGTTGCCACACATGTAGTACTAGATGTAAGTTGTGCACAATGTAAACATTATACATGTTATACATGTGTGAATTTGCCAAAGTGAAAGGCTTGCCTTGTCATCTGCTGGCCGCTGCTGCTGTTGCTGCTGTTGCTGCTGTTTCCTGCACAAATATAGCTGGAATAATTTTTTTCTTTGTATATTTGCATCATTTTGTTGTGGCTTTTAAGAGTTTGTTGCAGAGTACATTTTCCTCCTTTTTTTACGTCTGCTTGAACACTTTCGTTCCTTCATCTATGCTGTACTTGTGTGCCATCGTTACACATTTCGCTTCCAGGCAACCCTGATGTCTTGAAAAATAAATGGTTATGTTGACTCTTTTGTCACTTGCCGTTACTGACTTGCCTAACTAGTCTATTAAGCAGGGTGTCTCAAAGTAGTTCAGTGACATGGCTGGGTGCTAACAGCTCCCTCTGCCATTCCACCAACAAACCCTGTTTGGGCAACTCACAATATTAAGATGCAAGACTGTAGTTTGTTTCCTTGATTTTATGAGAAAATTGATGAATAAGTACAAAGTGGCTTTTATTGCTTGTATGCTTTTGCTAGCTGGAACCCAACACAGCACCTGTAACGGCGAGGGGGTGGAGAATGTGAGAGCCAGATGTTCTATCAGCTTCTATTCGCCACCTTGGCTCATCAGAATGCTAGCACTTGCTTTCTCTGATGCAAGGAAGAAAAAGTTTTTCAGAACATTTTTTAAAATTTATTTTCTCGTGCCAACAACACAGAAGTGTTCGTGGTCTGACTTGTAAGCCACAGTGCAAATTTCTCAAGTCTATCATGGAATACATATATCTTGACAAAGAAATTGACAGATACCTGACAATTAGCATGTCAGATTCACCTTGTTAGTCCTGAACATGTGCTACCTAATGTCAGTGCTAAGCTTTTTGGCAGTAGTTGCACCATTGGCAAACATGGGTGGCATGTGCCCGCCATGGCTTCAGTGTTGTCTGCAGCATCCTTATTCTCCCTCTGCGCAGAGTGCTGGTTCGCCTCCCTTGACACGAAGCAGGTCAGAGTAAAATGGAGCAAACTATTTCTCTTCTCTGTGTTCTCTTCTTGCTTCACCTATTACCCTCTTTTGTCCAAAACTCCCTCTATGTGTGCCTTGCAGAGCAAGCAAGTGTTAGTTGTTCCCAGCTACTGTCATGGTAGGTCCCCCCCCCTCCCCCCCTTCTTTAAAATTTAAAGCTAGCCATGTTGTGGTGACTGAACATGCAACCTTGATAATTGTGTAGTTCGGTTGAAAGTCGAATTTGTGCAGTTACAATACGCATTAGACCTGAAATAACCAAAATTTAAAGTGGGGACTACGTATTTGAGGCAAAGAAAAGGAGGTCAGGTGCTGTCGAGGGTGCGGCAATTGAATCCCACCCACCCGCCTAACGCCTGTTCTTTTTGGTTCTTTTTGCCAGGGCGGGGCTGTCGGCAGCGCCTGACCTCGACTACAACCTGTGTGACATGGACCTTGCAGAGTTGGATATCCCCGTTGATTTTTCAAGTATCAACGTTAGCGAGCTCGTGACGTACACTACCAAAGCTAACTGAGCTCCCTTTCCCTTCAGCTTCTCTGACAGGTGAGCTCAGGAGAGACCTCTTCATTTGCTTGTGTGATCAGCACTGTACCTGCGCTGCCGTGAACCCTGCTCTTTCGCTTAGCCACTAGCTCTTTTGTTTTGTTGTAGTGCATTAGGGCACGTCTTTTGCAACAGCAGTAGTGTGTATTGCACTCCCACTTTAGTTTGATATGGTTTTGCTTCATCCTGTAATGAATGAGTGCCTCCACCACCACTTGCTTACATCTGCACACACTTTTCCAATCCCATCCTTGCACCCCTCATCCTTTCTTTCCTTTCCTCACTTTTTCTTGGTGCCCTCTCTTTGATGCCCTTCGTATTCTTGATCTGCTTGGCCAATCAAATTACACCCGTCTCAGAGGAACTCTGGATGCCCTCACTGGACAGCAGTTGCAGTAGACTGTTGTGTTTCAAGTTGCAAGAAATGAGAGGAATGTGGTGATAATTAATCCAAACAAATTTTCCATTTCCACTGCTGGTAGCGATGTATACTGAAAATCGCAAATACGTAGCTAAATCCTGACCTGCACACGTGCTCTATGAATGTAGTGTCACCAGTCAGTCTTGCTCACGGCAAAGCAATGCACCTGTACAGCTGTGAGGCCAAAATGAAATCTGAAGATTTATGTGCACAACCGGGCACATTCATTTGTCTCTAAACCTGCAATGGTGGATCAGTGGCTGTGGTGGGTCAGTAGTTATGGTTTTGACGTAATAGTTTTGCAGAAACCCGCAAGGTGGAGAGAAGTAATAAAGGGAAAATCAGACATCCACCCATTCGTAGCAATTGCTACAAAGGGAACCCATACGGGTTCCTCGAAAGGAAAGCCTCGCAGTTGAAGAAAAATTTGTCGTGGTCTGGGACTAGGACGAATGGGTGGGTGTCTGATTTTCTCTTTATTACATAGTAGTTATGGTGTTTGAGGCTGGTATGTGTAACCGCTTCGACAGCTGCTGCTTTATAACAGGGCCAGAAAGCAAAAACGCTCGTGTATGGGTGCACAAAAACTTTGAATAACCAGAATAAATCTGAGCGCTCCATGATGACGTGTCTTACAGTTACTGCATCGGTTTGAGCAAATCAATGATTTAGTCGATTCATTGTAGCACATAATTTGCAGCAGCCAGTGACAAGCAGCTGAACGACATTACTTATCCCTTAACAATGAATGCATATTCACAGCTCCTCAGTGAACAGCCTCATTTGCTCAGTGACTTGGCTACCTTAGGTTTATTAGCCAAAATGAAGACTAAAAGCGTACACACAACTGCACAGGGGCACGTCTACTTTCCTTTTAGCACAGAGTGACGGCTGAGTCGTGCTTAGGAATTACTTTAATCCAAGTCCAACGTCCAGCCTTTCTGCGTACTCGCTTCTTGTAAGGGTCTGAATTGAAAATGCCTGCTAGGCTTGTCGGCCCATGCAGAATTGTCGAATGGCTATGCAAGCCAAGCAGGTGCAACAGGCAAGAATGGTTGCACAGCAAATGGCTGCCTAGCGGTGAGCAGGACTGTTGAAGCTAGAAACTGACGGCAAGCAGCCCAGTTCAAAGCTCTGTGCTCCTAGTGAGCCACACAAATCGAAGCGAGAAAAAGTAAATAGGCAGATGGGAAAAGTACAGACAAAATGTACAGGCAAATGCAGCATTACCGCTGCAGCCAAGTACCACTGTTGCCAAGTGCTGTAGTAGTGGATGATCAGGCTTCCGATATTATTCCCGTCTCTTCTGGTGTGCCGCAGGGCAGTGTACTGGGTCCTTTTCTGTATTAATGTATGTAAATTACTTAATTCAATTAGTGTCTGACTCTGTGTGTATAAAACTTCCTTGCGGATGGCTATTATATACAGTTAAACCTCGATGTAACGGAAGTTGGTAAAATCGGCAATTTGCTTTGCTATATCGAAATTTTGTTGGGTTGAAATTCGGCCTTTTATGCAAGTAAGTACAGTCGCTGATTGATTTTTTTTGCACGGAAAGGGACCACAGAAGTGTTTTGATTATCAAACAATTGAAAAAAAGCAAATTTGAATGAGTAAACAATCCTTTTGATGAATTTGGGAGTCTGTGACAAAAGGTACGGTTTCATGCCACACCAACGATATCTTCACAACGGCGGTACAAATTAAGTGAAGCCAGCCACACTTCCGTGCGCGATCCGCCCAAATGGCTGATAGCGTCGCCCGCACTGGGACAACGCTATCATGAAAAGCACCGGCATCGGAGAGAGCGAATGCTTCATCAGCCTCTCGCTCCAATGCGTCGCCGAGACTCAAGATTATGCAACCTCCAACAGTAAATGCGTGGGAAGCTAGCTTACATGATGCCATGCCGTCTCGGCTCGCCCACCCTTTGCACAGGTGGCAGATTGCTTTTAAAGTAGGGTGCGCGGCTGTGTATTTGCTCAGCCCCGCTTACAGGTATGTGCAGCCACAACCAGGGTTGCCAGACGGCCCCAACAAAAGATAGGCAAATGATCTCAAAATGTAGCCCAAAAATAGCCAGTCCAAAATTTTTCATAAGCAAAAAGTAACCAAAAGCATAGGCTAAGCATTTGGTGACGTTCTGCAGGTGTCTTATAGATGGCTTAAATGGTGTCGAAATCTCGCTGCATATTTCCAGCTCCAAAATTACTTCTGCTGCATGCAACCAGCACAACACTGGCCTCAAGATTGATGTAAAAAAATTATAGTGAAAGCTGCCACCCAGATGTAGACTTGGACACCACTTATTGTTACAATGAACTGAAAAATTTCTTTTTCAGGTTTACTCGTGACGTTATTGGTATTTACTGAGCCACGTTCTGAGTTAACTTTAGTTTATGCCTCGCAGTACCCGAGGTATTTTTTATATAAGTCAGGCAAAATAATGACAGCTCCAACTTTGAGAATCAGCTTCGGCTCTTCACGATCGTGTGTCCAAGAGGTGGGCCGAGGTCAAGGCATTCAAATAGGGATGCCTTTGCTAAACTTGATTTATAAAATAAACATGTTCTCTCCAGCTCTTTCTTTTTAAATTTACTCGAAAGCAGCTCGTCGCTGAGTTAGCAAATGCTGCTGCTTGGAGGCACACTGGACTCTGGAGAAAACTTGAAATCTTGCATTTTCCTCGTGCGAAGAAACGGAAGTTGTGATTGCACTTTGCCTTTGAGTGGGAACAAACAGGATGACCTGCTGGCCCATAACGGAAGAGGTGAATTAAAGCTTATAGTTTTAATTGCCACCTGGAATCGGCACTGGCATTAATCCAGGTGGTATTAATATCGAAAAGAGTTGAAGGGCACAATATTTAAAGCAGGGATTCGCTGGCAAAATTCATGCAATATGGAAAGCTGCACGCAAGTTTCTATGAACAGGCACGAATGCGTGTGTTGCCAAATCTCTGAGGGGCACTGTGTACCTTACTTTCAGTATGACTTGGAAAACAAAAAACATGCAATTCAGCTAGGGGACACACAAAGTCGACTTATATGGGTAGAGCACAGCTGTCATGAAGTACAAAGTAAACTTTATCTAACAAATTCAAGCACTATACATTAGAATAGGAAGTCGTTAGAACATTATTATACCTTTACAGACACTGGCAAGAACTCTTCCCAACCACTATTGGAATGTGTGCAAAAATAGTAAAATATGGGCATAGCAGTACTACAGGTACAGTCGCCCAAATCTTTAACTGGTGTACGGGAGCGGCGACTTTTCCGGGCGTCAGCGCCGTATGACGCGGCGAGGCTGGAAACAGCCTAGTAGACGATGGGCCCAGCTGAGCGCGCTTTGTCCGCATGCGCTCAGCCTCAGACTGTTTCCAGCCTCGCCCCGTCAAACGGCGCTGACGCACGGAAAAGTCGCCGCTCCCGCACACCAGTTAAAGATTTGGGCGACTGTACATATTATGTATATCGAACACATTTTTTTCTCGTCACAGCTGGAAATACGCATGAGCAAAGTACAATGTAATGACTAGCAAGACTTACAAAAAGGAATTGCAATGATGATAAAGTGTGTGCCCATAGGTACACACTTCATCCCCTCCCCCCCCCGGGGGGGGGTGAGTGGGGGGTGATATATATATATATATAACATTTAATATCAGTTGCACTTGAAATTTCGTGTGATCTCGAAGAATGAATTGTTCACTAAAGTGATGGCGTTATATGAGTGTACACAAACCTCATAGTAGGAGACAGTTCGATTTCACAGCCGGAGTCCTCTGGGGGATGTAATCATCCTCCGTGTAATTGCCACATACTTGGCTATCACTAATACTGCTTCGCCTTTCTGGCGGAACTGCAGCCTCTCTCTCTCTCTCTCTCTTTTCTGCGAGTTCCGAGTATAAGCGCTGCTGCGCATGACTGCTGTTGATTCTCATTTCGAGTGAATCTGGCTTGACCTTATTTCGGTTACTGAATGAACTATACAGGGTGCCCAACTATCATGCACCAAGACTTTAGAAAAAGAGCAGTTGCATTACTCGACGAAAACCTAGTGCATATTGTTTCCAGTACAGTGGAGTAGCCGCCAGTAATTCTTTCATTACTGAGATTTAATTCGGCAATTGCAATTGAGTATCTGACTCTAGAAGTACTGCACTCTTTAAAAAAATTACACCCTTTGGGGCTTATCTTCCCCACAACAATAATCGTCGTCTGTCTTGCCCGTGGTACCTTTCTTTAACACTGCGAGCCCGGTACTTCCCAATCACGAACTGCTTGCATGTTATTACCCTGACGCAGCGTTCTCGACAGGAAAGTAGCGAGCGCTGAGTTTTCAAGAAATGAAATGCAAGCAAGGCAGATGACGATTATTGTTGTTGGACAAATATACACCCTAAAGGGTGCAAAAGTTTTAAGAGTGTGTCCTAATTTTTAAAGTGCCGAAGAGGCATTTGTAGGCACGCCAAATTACATCTAACTGTGGTGTTTTCAGCGACATACTAATTGCGTACAATTTTTTCTGACTGGTAAAGAAACTGCATGAAAAATGAAAAATACCACCTGACTGCACTCCCATCCGCATTGTATAGCAGCGCCCTCAAGTAAGATGATTGAAAGCAACTACTTTACCTGCCGCAAGCCCGAAGAGACAGCGCATCACCTTGACAATCGTACGGAAGGAGCACCAATAGCAGTTCTTGTGGCTTCGCAGCTATTCCTTCCTCTCATTTCTATGTCACACTTATTATACATCTCTCAAGGCCGACTGATCACATTGATAACAAAAGTCCCTTGATAATGTGGCCGAAGCGCTGTTCTGACCACGCACAAGCTGCGAAAAGCAATGGAATAGGCACAGAACGTTTCAAAATCCTGGCCCTGCTTGCACAGCATTGAAAGATTGCGCATGCAGCTATATTTCATGCCAGAAACTTGCTTTGGATGGGAGCCAAATTAAAATGACGGTTTTATTTTTCATTGATGTGTATACGTCAATAAAAAAAATACGTATACGTCAAAAATAAAAGCGAAATAAGAGACCAGGAAGTGACTCGCATGTAGAGAAAAGGCAAAACCGAGGCGTTCAAGACAGTAAATGTACTTCTAAATGAGCCAAATTGGCAATAGAGAAGTCTGCACGGGAAAAAACAAAGAAAAACTATATATATATCCACACGAAATCTTCTCTGGGATTTATCTAAAAGATGCAATAAGTATTTCGTAGTATTGACGTGGTGTTTCGTGGTAGCATGCTGGTGTATTTCATATAATTGCGAGAACGACTGCGATGGAGCTGTGAAACGGAGAAGCACGGTTGCAGCACCTACACGAGATGACGTAGGAGAGGCGAGCAGAAGCAACATTCACTGGTGTTATAGGTAGCCCAGAGCGGATGTGGACGTGGGATGAAAGGACAAGAGAGATGTAGCAAATGAAGGAAATATATACAACATTTATTAGGGGCACTAAACCATTACAAACCATGATCAACCATGCTCCAGTGGCGGCTGACGTCTGGTGCGGCTGCACGACGCGTATCTTGAAAGTGATCTGTGAAAGCGGCAGAGTGCGGCATGTGCTGAGAGCTCCCCGAGCGCTGTGTTCTCGCTGTTTCGTTGACGTTGAAGTGAGAGGCAGCATGCAGGTGAATATATCAACATGTCAACATATCGCCCGCTGCTGCGGGTAATATGTTGGAAGCGATCGTCTTATGGGAAGGATGGAGGGACGGTTTTTCCATTGGGTAAGAATATAAATACTTACTCATTAAAATTCAGATTTCAGGTTGCCCTTATTTATTCATTGGTAAGTGCCGTTGAACACCAGCTGCTGCCTAAAGGATGTGTTACTGCCTTCTGCCGCTACACAGCCCTGAGTCCGCTTTATCGCATCTTCTGTAGCTTTCTTGGTGACCAACGCTGGAATCCTACTGCAGACGTCTGTTACCTTTGCCTCGAGCTCATCAAACGTCCGTCTCGATCATGTAAACACGCTCTTTCACATCACCGCAAAGAAAGAAATCGAGTAGAGAGAAGTCTGGTGACCTAGCCAGTCCATTTACAGGCCTGCGCCTTGCAATCTGTTGCGCATGAAAAGTCGCACTCAGCCAGTTTCGTGCTCAGTTGCTGCTGTATGCTGGTGCCCCATCTTGCCGATGCCACAGAAGATGTGACAGCAGGTTGGATGGATGGATGGAAAAACTTATTGAGAGTCCTGAGGTACGCGATTATTGGCTGTTACGCGATAAAGTGGCTGTTCACCAAATAGTGTGACAACAGGAAACTAGACTACAGTTGAGACCGTGTATAACAATCCCGTTTAGAGTTTGAGCTGCTATGAATATTTTCTCAACACCTAAAGAGTTTTGCCAGGAGCCTGTGCAAACGCCATCTACTTATGACTTGCTAGCCTTCCAAGTTCAGTTGCAGTGAATGGATTGAAACGTGCAATGGCAATGTCTCGACAAGCTGGGGCAGGGAAGAAGGCTACATGGGCAATCGCTGCTGTCAGATGTGTCACCTTTATTTCTCTCTCTCTCTCTCTTAGCTATTTTATTGCTCTAGGACTGTTGATACTCCTAAACGGCATGGAGCAATCTCTCTTTCTTTTTCTTTTCCTGTGACGGTGTGCAAATAAGTTTTGGGTTGCCATTATAACAATTGGTGCTTCTAGTGATGGCACAGATGTGTTAGAGAGCGCTCCTGATGAAGCGTTTGCTGGAGAGCTGTGTCTACTTATGCAAATTGAGGCGTCCACAGTAAAGGATGAGCAAGAAACTAGCAAGCCAATGTTAAGGACTGCACCAACAACCTCATCAACAGCTTGATGAATTTTAGAGTGCAATTACATTAATTGCACCACTTAAACTTACTTAACTCGCCAGTTTATGTCAGTAAGCACCATGTACACCGTTTTTGGTAGTAAAGTGTGTCTTCTGCGACTTATCCGCTTCTTTATCATTAGTTTTGAGGAAATATTAGAACAAACTTCTGATATAGCGAACATATCTTATGCAACAAAAGTGTTTGGTTTATCCTGGCTCAACTGTAACAGCTGTACTTTGCCCCTGATGACTTGTCATATGTGCTGAGCATGAAGCAGCGCAAGGTAAGAGGGAAAAAGGGGGGTATGCATTTTAATGTAAGATCCAGAAGACAAATGTAAGCATTGCTATGTTCATTGAAGACGTGTCTTAAGTTTTAAGCATGCTGATCACGGAAGGGGGGCAGAGAGCAAAAAAAGTTAGCCAGCCTTCTCACAGCACAAGGTAAATGAATAGCCTCTTTGCCAGATGCATGCAAAAGACCCCAACTTGGTCATTAGTGAAGTGACAGTAAAATGTGCATTACAGCAATGATCCTTGCAGTTTAATTGGCAAAGTGCCTTTTCCACGTGATTTACATGTGGAAATGACACAAAAACTTTTGAGAGCTTGTAAAAGTGTGTCTGAGGAGCCCCAGAAGTTCGAGATATGGGTGCTTAGTCAAGGGTAATTGTGCCCACTACAGGGCAACCTCATTCATATGTTGTGTAAAAAAAAAAAAAGTAATATGTGAGAAAAAATTTACTAACCGGGTAATCATACTATCCAAAGTGACAAAAAAATTTGACAGACTCAACTGTAGTTGACATCTATGTAATGCAAAGCATTCTGAAAATCGTTGCCGAATGAGATACCAACACATGGCCAGTTGGTGGGACACGAGCGGTCCAAGACACATGTTGTCATTCTTGCGGCTACAGCAAGCTTGTGTTTATACTCAAATTCGGCCTGGGTCAGCAGCTTTTTCGAGCAGGGAATTTTGGTGGGAATGTTTGATGTGACCACTCGATGTGAATCGTTCCGGCATGAGATGCCAACATGCATCGAACTGATGGGCTAATCGCACGTGCCTCGCATTTACACGACCCTGCTAGTAACCGCAAAATGTAGACAAGAGACGAGACAAGAAGACACCACAGCACTTGTGGTGTCTTCTTGTCTCGTCTCTTGTCTACATTTTGCGCTGTTACTAGCAGGATAGAAAACCAACAAGCCTAAGCTGCTATTCTAGCATTTACACGAGATCTAGCACCAGGAAACGTGATATACGATCGCATTTTGGCAGTGTGTTGAATGTGCTGCCGAAAGATAGTGTTTTCCGGGAACATATGAACCGGTAAAAAAGAAGCGTAACTGTATTGGGTCATTTCTCGTGTTCTCGGTCATCATCATCATCATCATATATTATTCCCTTAAAGGCCTCTGCTTGGGATCTTACATAAGGTGGAGGGAGTACATATAAAAAATACACTAAAATTGGTCAGTTATAAAAAGTGGAGAAATACACCCGAGAAGTCATCCGGGAAAAAAAAGCAGTTAAAGATACAAAAAAAAAACAGGATACCCATGGTTAAAACAGGAATCACTAAGACATACTGGAAAAAGAATATTACATAGCATACACTTGGCAGGCAGAATTAAAGAACAAAGCACCATTGAAACAAACAAAAAGAAAGGTGAGCTGTAGGTAATACAAAGATTATATAGGTCATGTGGATAATAAACTACGGAATTTTACATGATCACGTTCGAGGACGACAAATTCGGGCAGTTTATTCCATTCCGTTATAGCAATAGGCAAAAACGAGTTGTTAAAGTCGTTAGTAGAACCATGAAGAGACTGAACACTCAATGAATTGAAAAGATGATGAGAAGTGTGGATTGGCGAGAGAAGGAGTGTACCTGTAAATGCGGAAATATGGAGTATTTCCTGTGAAATAAACAGAGTAAGGCAATTCAGGATTGGTATGCTAGAGAAGAGAGACTGAGGGAGTTTTTTATTTTACTCATGCTGTGCTTGTAGTCATTATTAGAATATATAAATCATGTGGCACGGTTTCGGACTGCTTCAATGGTGTTAATAAGGTAAATTTGATGGGGGTTCCGAATACATGCAGCATATTCAAGCTTTGTGTGTACAAATGTTTCGTAGGCCAGTTGTCTAACAGAGGGTGGTGACAAAGATAGGTTCCTTCTGATGAAACCCAGTAACCTCGATGTGTCTGCTGCAACATTTATTATGTGTTCTGCCCAGGTTAGTTTCGTATTAATTGAAATGCCAAGATACCGGTATTCCTGTACTTGTGATACTGGTGTGGAGTGCACTGAGTATGTATAAATGGAGTTAAAACATTTTCTACACCATGCATAAATTTACATTTCGAAACATTAAACTTCAGCATCCACTTTGAGTACCTGTTTTCAGTTAGGTTTGAGTCATTCTGCAGGTGTACGTGATCTCGGTAATTATTAATGTGGTGTTAAAGTATGCAGTCATCAGCGAATAAACGGATAGTAGATGAAATTCCGTTCGGTATGTCGTTGATGAATATTAAGAAAAACAGTGGGCCAAGAAACGAGCCTTGGGGGGGACACATAATGTTACTTTTGTTGTTCAACAATGCTGACCTCCTATGACAGTAAGCTGCACTCGGTCTGTTAAGGTGCGCTTTATCCACAATGAGATTAATGGGTTGAGACTGAGTGCCGCGAGTTTATTGATTTATTTGTGAGCGACGGGATCAAATGCTTTCAAGAAATCAGTCTGAAACAAAGAATTTAAGTTAAGATGAAGGTTGGTAGTAAATTCAAAATGCTGCGTTTCACAAGATAACACAGGACGAAAGTCATTTTGCTTTGGATAAAAAAATGAGTTATCATTGACGTGTTGCGCTATGTGTGAATATGTGGTGTGCTCCAGAAGCTTGCAGGCTGTGCTAGTTGGTGAAAGGGGGCGATATAAGGGTTGCATTGATCTCCGGTATTGAATACTGATACAACTTTCACAGTGATCCAGTCCGTTGGAACAGAACCCTCAGAGATATAGTGCGTAAATATTACCTGTAGGGGGGGGATGCGACTAGAGATAGAATTAGTAGCCTTTAGAATCTTGGCAGGAATATTGTCATGTCCAGGAGCACATGGTATATTAAGTTTGTTAATTATATTAAATTTACCAGTGGAAGTAACAGTGACAGTAGGCATCTGGGTAAATCCCTGTCTCAGTACTACAGCTCAGTAAAAGCTGATGTGAAGTGCGCATTCATTACACCTGAGTGTTCCTCATGAGGAACATGTGACCCATAAGGATTGGTTAAAGAATATTAGAAGAGTGATTTATTGGGTTTAGAATATTCCAAAAAGTTTGGGGGTAAACGCGCATAAGGTGTTGCATGTCTTCATGAAAAGAATTCTTTTAGAGTGTCTTAACGAGTTTAGTATATTTGTGTGGACATGCAAAACATTGTTTCCATTTATTTTTCGAGGGTGATGTTTTGGGTGCTTGGTAACGACAATTTTGTCTTTTTGATGATCTTCTGATCATGTTAGAATACCAGGGTTTCGAATGCAGACCAGGGGTATGTGCTTGTCTGCATGTCTAATAAAGTTAGTATCTTTGTTTGTGGAGCAACCAGTTTTGGTCAACTGATCTATTTAGGGCAAACTGAGAAATGTACAAAACTTTTTAAGTTATCAATTAATGACCAACATATTAATGTTTTGGTAGTCATGAATGTACTTTTGGACGGTTGGCGCACAGGAACATCAAGTAATATGTTGAATAAGACAATCCTGTGGTTGCTAATACCATCAACACAAAACATTGAATGAAATAGCTCTGGCTTGGAAACAAAGACGAGGTCAGGTGTGTTATTACTACGAATGGTTTGTTAATAGACGGGGTAAAATGAAACAGCTGGATAAGATCAATAAAATCTTTAGACTGCTGTGATGCTGCATTTATATTGTCCCAGTCAATATCAGGGAAGTCGAAGTCACTGCAAAGAACATATTCGGCCCGAGAAGAGCAGGAGAGCAATTCCAGTAACACAGAGTGCAGCTCGTCGAGGAATGTGGGATTGGATTTCAGGTGCGTGGTAAATGGCTACTAGTATGTGTTCTTGAAGCAATGGACAGGTTAATGCAAATAATTTCATGGTTACAATTAAATGTGTATGGATAAGCAGGCAGGTTAGATATTATGAAGAGCAAAACACCACCACCTCTGCGCCCCCTCCTGTCAAGCCTTTATGTCGCAAAACGTGGTTTATCGTGCAAAAGTTCATCATTGGCTATTTGTGGAGTAAGCCATGATTCAGTTATCACGACTATGTCAATGCTGTTGTCCTTGAGGAATTCTTCAGCGTCTTTTTTAGGCAGCTAGCTCTGGGCATTTTTATCGTGCAGGACATGCTGTGATGATGTGGTGACCTGGGTGGGCATTGACAAGGAAGGCAGAGAGCGTGCTGGTGCAAGGACAGATAGTAATAGCTTTGCCTTCGCTTCAGTGACTGAGTCAGTGTTGGCATTTTAGATAAACTGCTTATTATCGATAAGGAGCCTCTCAAACTGGATTTTGAAGGGAACTTTTTATGTTGGGCATACAAGTAAAGTTTACTTCTTGCCTGCCGCACACGCGCAGAGTAGTCCTCCCATTTCGATCCTGCAACGAGGATTCTGAATGTATCTATAAAATGCGCAAGCTTAACAATTATGGGACGATTTTTACCACTGTAGAAGCGGCCAAGCTTATGTGCACATTTAATAGTGTTGGGTTCGAGCGTAACATCAAGTTTTTCCTTGCAAAAAGAAAGTATGTGCGACTCGGGCTGAGCTCACGTTTCACCTTTCGCGTCTTGTACCCCAAAAAACGGCAGGTTGCATTGACGGAGGTGGCTCTTGGCGTCGTCACATTTTTCTGTTAGTGCTTTAATTTCGCATAAAAGTTTGTAAGTGGCGTTATTAGTCTCAGCATGAGAAGCAGGTTCTCGCTTCCCGTTAGCCTCAGCAATTTTCTCCAGCACATAAGCACGGCAAGAAAGGCGGCTAACAAGATCCTCTGTATTAGATGGGGCTGAACGAATGAGGTTGAGCTCTATCAACATAGTATTTTGGCTTGTTTCCAGACGTGACAGCGCACTGGCAATAGACTCAAGCATGGGTCCGTGGTTAAATTCAATGTCTCCCGATAGCATCAACAGGAAGGTGGTAACATAAGCATTGATACTATATGTACGCACTGGTTGATATAAAAACCGATGCCGTGAATTAAGAAGGTCAAGGGGAGCATGACACCTCCACTAGAAAACTGTTACTAGAATGGTAAATGCAGGTGTGCGGTAAATAACTAACGTGCATTAGAAAGGGCGTATTCTTGACCATGTTTGAAGTGGTGCCATTCCCCAACTGGTATTGCAACTGCACTGGCGTTTTTAGTTGCGCAGAAAATCCCATGCTGATAGTGACACTCATGTTGAATTCCAATGGCGGAGTCGGAGCAAGTTTTTCTGCTCATTTCTGGGCAAGTTTGTTCCAATGACAGAGTGAGGGCGGGAGTAAGGTGTTCCAATGAGAGAGTCGAAGTGGATTCAGAGCAGGAGTCACTCCATGGAGCAGAAAAAGATGCTCCGCCAAAATCGGCGGAGTGGACCGGAACCCTGCATGACGTATTTCTTTTACCACGTTTGTCTGCTGGGAGGCGCCATCGGTCACGACTCGCGAGGAAACAAAAGCTGCTGCACGCTTGGCGAGATATCCATTCCGCACTTAAAAAAAAAAAAAAAACAGGTGAACGGCGCTGAAAAGACAAGTGACCGGTGCGGCGGTGCTGGCAGCAAAGAGCGGCAGGAAATGACAACATGCAAGGTATCCTGGGTAACTCGACGATTGAAGTTCCGCTTCTGCCTTGCTCCGGCGGCGCAGGTTGTGTTCCACTCGCGGATTCGGAGGCGTTGCTCTGTCAGAGTCAAGTGCTCGCTCGCCGAGTCCATTGGCTGCTCCGACTCCGCCATTGGAATTCGACATCACTGGCCAGGTGACGGTGTCATTGGTGGCTGGACTTGGCGGTGCTGGGTTAACTTTGGTTCCGGTTATGCCGGTAATAGGAGGATGCAGGCAGGCTTGCTCGCTGGCCTGAAATTCTGGGAAGGGCCAGGTAGCACCGAAAAATTCGGCCATCGTGATATATAGTGAAAGAGCCTGCATTAGAAAGGGCGTATTGGTGACCATGGTCGAAGCAGTGTGCCCCTGTGAATGTTGGGCGCTAATATTGGTGCCGGGAAATTGTATGCAACAGGATCGCATCAATGAGGTTCTACTGTATAATGCAAAAATATAGCTGCGAGCTGGTGCACCTTTTGGTACAACTGTAAGTTGAAGCTTTCATCTGGTGTACATTCAAGCAATGTTGGCTGCTGCATAGTGAATCTATGTGGCATGAGTGGGAACTTCTTGCAAATGCTTGCACGCATTGTGTTATATTTTGTGAACAAAGCAGTGCTCTCAGCTTATTTCTAGCTTTTTGCATGCAGTCATCTGCTTCAGATACAATGTACCTAGTATATACATTCGAACTCACTTAAATGATACCAGCTTTAAGAATATATCAGATATGACAGTTAGCAGCCGGTGTGCCGTCATCATTTTTGTATGTGTCTTATGGTAATATAGACTGCTGACAATGATGCTCCCATGCCACATTATTGATTATAACAAATAAATCTGGCTACTGGTGTGTGCGCTGCAAGGAAAAAAGCAAAATCCTAGAGAGAGAGAGAGAGAGAGAGAGAGCGAAAGGCGAGCTGGCTTTACCACACCCGCCTTTGTGCCGCGCACCCCCAACACCTGTCAGTGTGCCTTCTTTGCATTGACTCAAAGAAAAAAAAAATTCTATAGCTAGCGCCTCCATCGCTGCCCTGTTACTTTTTAAGCGGCAGCTCATCAGACTAAATGTGCTGTTTGTTCATACGCTGCAGGTCTGAGAGCACTGCGATCGTAGTGCGCAAGCGGGCATGTCATGCTCATTTTTTTACATTTCGCTGGCTTTCTTTACGACAAAAAAAAAAAAAAAAACATAACAAGTATGTAATTCGAAGCTCCTGAATTGGGTGTTTTCTAGAACACCACAACTTTCTCATTGAAAGTTTTGCCTTAAGGTTAATAATTGCTAAGTTGGTCAAATAATCTTGACTAATTATGCATTTAAGCAAATTACAAAAAAAATTGTGTGACTTGCTGCATACAATAGCCAACAACATGTATTTGGTCATGCCCTCCTCAAGTGCTTCAGCATATTTTTAGACCATGGCTAAAGTTAACTGGGACACTGTCTGTATATTAATTTAAAGAAAAATATCCAAAGTGAAATTCTGTTGCAGTTGGCCTTTAATGAGGGAATCTTCTTTCGTTCTTTTGTTGCATTGATGGTTATTGCAGATCAGTGCTTCCCTTGTGTATTTAATACTCCTTTGTTTTTCTTCTTATTACAGGGAGTCCAGTAATGGCACAATACTGTTGGCTTGAAAAGCCGAAAATTGGGAACTTTAAGGCGAGGTGTTGGGGCTTTCTTTTTTTCATCTCTGTTTGATTCACGCTCATCTTACTTTACAAGGAATCCTCCTGAAGCACCGTTTTCTTGGAGCTCCTTGGTATGCCCTGTACAGATGTCGGTACTGTGTTAACATTGTAATTTCATGATGCTGCCACCAGTCCTGAAAGGATGCCCCTTCACTGTCAGAGGCCTTTGTAATAGCACACTTCCTGATGGCCATTAAGAGTACATTGACACTATTTTTGTTAGTCACGCTGTTTAAAGCACTTGTAGTATATATTCTGTGCTTACTGAAAGCTAGTCTCAGATTGAGGCTTGTACGAGAGCGAGTCGTTGATGCGACAAAGTGTACACTTTGGTTTCTCTTGCTGCATTGGTATCGTGAATGGTAATGACGGAGCCCCTTTAGTGCTTTCAGTCTTGGTGACATATTTAGTGATTGGCTGTGGGTTGACTTGGCTTTAACATTAAAGACTTATCACAGGATTACTGTTGTGGAGTCTTCATTACGACCTTCCAGGAGGAGACCATTGCTTTGTGGGAGGCAGCGACGAAGTCAAACAGTTAATTGAAGACAAGGACTGAACCACAGTCAGTGTGTGAAGGTCTGAAGCTACTTCATTTTTACGTGGACACGCTTGTGATAAGAAACTATGCTGGCTATAGAGTGCAATTAGCAGTGTGTGGCTGCGAGAGTCAGAGGCTGGACCCTTGGGCTGCAACAGTTAGACATGATAAGCAGTTGGAAGTGTGGTTATTGCAAGAGTTATATATGGCACAGTAGTGTTATTTGAGTGGTGTCCCTGCGTTACAGCTCCAACTAGGGAAAAATTGGCCTATGCTTGCATAGCCTTAGAGGTTGGGATTGACAACATAACGAGCTGTACTGCAACTCAAGTTTACCTCAAGATCAAACTTCTGATAAGGTGTGGATTTTGTTTGTGTAATATAATGCTGTGTCACAGTCTACAAGAGCTCACAACATCTGTGGCGTAAGCATTTTCTCAGCACATTGGTTGCTTTCTGCAATGATGTTATTGACAGGGCATGAGAAGCTTCACTTCATTTCACTTGAATGGCATTGGGAATATTCATGTTTTATCTTTAAGGTAGACGCAAGTCCAAACAATTTTTTGTTTAAGCTCGCTTAGTTTTCATGTAGAGTTGGGAAGTGCTACATATGTTTATGTTCCGTGGAAATGTCCCTGGCTCCTTTTAAAATTAATCCATGTGTTCAAGGCCAGCCTGCTTTTTGAGCAGTGAGAAAAAGAAGGTTCAGATTTCACGTTGCTTTGTTTGCAAGAACAACGTGTCATGTCATTTGCCACCAGCTTGGCTGTCATCTCATCGACCATCACAGTTAGCCAGTGCCTGTTCCTGCAGACGTTCTTGCATATGAACAGCTTTGTGAGTATTGGCACTCTTGCCGATGTAATTTCAAGCGCACATCCACATTTCTTCCGAGATATTTTTTCTGTTGGTGTGTTTTTTCTAATTTCTTAGTACCCCTGACATGTCAGTGAAGTTGTTTCTGACTCTTATATGCTCATTCAAGCCACACCTGCACAAATCTCCCAAAGTTGTGTTTAATTAATGAGAAACTACTCTGTACTATATGTGCGTGTGCGCCCACATTTTTGACTTACATGTGTTCAACACCTTTGGATTGCATTTTGCTTCCAAGTGCAGTCTTTTTTTCTTTGCTTATGATGGGATGACCCATCTTGTTAATTTGTAGATAGAATGTTTTTTGTATTGTGTGCCTCTTTTGGGTGTATGTATGTGTATGCATGCACATAGTCAGAGACTATCTTCCTGTGTTCCTTGGACTGACCTGTTGCCACCGATCTCGTGCTCTTCAGTTTCCTGATGTTTGTTTCTTAATTCATTGATTAACATATGGTTTGTTGTTGTATTTGAGCTGGAATAATTCTTTGTTCAGAACTTACTTTTCTATGTATACATGTGTGTGTGCTTTTTACCACTATACAGAGGACCTCATTATAGCAAATTGGTATGGACTGGCCAAGACCTTTATTGTAGTGTGTGTTAGGCTTGCCACTCAAGAACTTGGTATGCCCGACAAGGTATTTATTAGCCTCTTGATTAATGGCACAGCAATCCCAGGTAGTAGTGAGAAATGGCAAGTCAAACCTTTTCAATTTTATATCCACACCAGTGCTTCAGTTGATACTGCATCAGTGCAAACTGGAAATGATAGGCTGCAATGGGTGCAGTGGTAGTTGATGTGAATAATCATCAGAAAACTATTGCAAACTTAGCAGCATATTGCTGACTTATACATATACCTGAGATGTTAGACCAGCGATTGCTTTGAGAGGGCATGTTTGGTAGTGCTCACGTCCCCATTGTTTACTCCAACAGCAAATTTTTGTTCATGACTGAGAAGTGGTGCAAATTACTGAAGAATATAAATAAAAAGGCATATGGTGAACTGAAAGAATACAAACACAAGTACTGTTTTTATTTGCAACACATCATGCTTGTGTTTCTGATTCTTTCATTTAACCTCATACTTTTTATTTTTATGGACACTCCTGCTGTACTCACAGCATCATGTTCCACACGCATGTGCGCACAAGCACGCATATATATATATATATATACATATATATATATGTGTGTGTTTTCCTGACTGGGCCGGTTTTCTGCAGCCCACTTTTGGAAACAAAATAAAGGACGAAAACAATAGTAATTGCACTGCAAAGTGAAATCTTCCACCTTTTATTTCCTCCCATCCAAAGCCTGTCTTGGTTTATGGCACCCTTGAGTATTGAGCTTAGTGCAGTGTACTGGAGGGCAGTTGAGCGAGTGGAAATCTAGGAAAGACGGAGTAACACATGCAAAGCCAATTTTGTGAAAGCTAACAGCTAATGCAAGAAAGCTGGTGTCTTGATGTGCACTCTCTTTCCGCTCACTTCTGTATTAACAGATCTTACAACTTCCCTCTATTCGGAAGTTGTCTGATCTGCCGAGTTTTGGAGGTATGGGGGGGCACAGTGAAACGGTGACGTGAGTGGCAGGACAGAATGTTCACTTCCGAAGGGCAGTTTCATGGCAGCATGCTCCCTCCTAGTTTCTTTGACACCATCCATGTATAGTTCATAAGCAAATGTTTACAGTAATTTATACGGCCCATAACACTTTGTGAAATATTCTAGCATAACCTTGCTATTGCTGCCAATGCTTTGCGGGGCAAAAGTGCGAGTTTTTTTTCCCCATTCTTCAGCTCTTTGTGCTGTTTTTCAGTCATGAACCTTGACCAACCTAATATTATTATCCGAATTAAGATTTGATTGGTTTGCAGTTTAATAGGTGTGTAAGGGTTTTTTTTACCATGTAAATTATGAGAATTCAATGGAGAATTCCACCATTGTTTTTTGTAATGGGGGGTTTACTGTATTTGGAGTTCCGATAATGAGGTTTCACTGTATGAAGATTCCCCATGCTCACACATGGTATTGCAAGTTTCTGTGTACTGCTAGAATATGACTGCTATTTTGAACTGAGAAAAATGTTATTCTTTTATTTTTACTCAGAAGGAGTCGCATAAAACATCACCTTAGCTGAGTGACCACTTCTTTGAGGTCAACACAGCACTTTTAAAATAGTTACAGAGCTCATTTAAATACAAAACATTAAAAAAAACGGCTCTGTTGAAATTTTGCTTGAGCATTGCTTAATAGGAGTTGTGTTTGGCTAATGAGCTCTCAACATTGGCGAATGCAGGGATTCACTGCAAGATTACATTCAGGCATGCTTCATGCACTGTTTGTTCTTGCCTGCTACATCAGCATAATTTCATATGTATGGTACCAGCAGATAGTTGCTGTTCAGTTGTTCCACTGCCACGGGAAGAAAATAAAGCAAATCAATCTTAATTAACCAAGCTTTAAGTGCAATACCGCTTTCTGTCCACATCACTGCACACCTTTGTGGCAATTACATGTCTATCCTGCAAAATAAACCTCTATTACAAAATGTTTCCAGTGCACAAAATAAATTACTGTCCATGAATAAACATTATATACTACTAATTTTCAATATGCGTTGTATTATTGCCATGCGGCAAATTTATGAAGACTGGATTGAAAGAGGTTGATTTCGTATAAGATACTAGAGGAAGCTTGAAGACAAGTGGTTGGCCAAGTTTCGCCAACTAATTTTGTGTGAGCCTCTATGGCTAGAACAAAAAGGCTGGCTACTCTGCCTCAATTGATCTCTTGACTGTCTTGTTCTTGAGTAGTCTACCTACCCCTTAGCATTCTTGGTACATGTCATGTACCAGTCATGTACTATCAGCCACTAGCTGATGCACTGTGTGGCACTAGCCAATACAATCTCGCAAAGCAGTGTTTATTGTGTGAACTCAGTGCTGTTAAAATTATTCAGGGTGGGAAAATTGTGATGTGCATCAGCCTTGGATAGACACTGCACATAGATGAGTGTCCACATTGCTTTAAATTAGTCCACTTCGTTTGCTGCCAACTGACTAATTAATGTATCCTTTCCCAGTGGCACATTCACTTAGATTGCATTGCCATTGACTTAGTCACCTAATGTAAATTATCTGTGTCATGTAAAAAATGATGCCATCACACTGCACCAATGCACCGAGATATTGTAGATGTCGAACTAGCCTATGTCGCCAATCCTTCGGCCTTAGGAACTGCATGATGGCCCATGCCACATCCAAAGAATGCATGATGGCTATTCATTTGTATATCTGAAGCTGAAGTTCTCACTGTGGTTAAAATGTGAGTGTTAGAAAGAGCCTCTGCCAACAAAAACATGCTGTGCCTGCCCTACATCCCTCCACACTACAATAAATGAAATGATTCTCTTGTGGATCATGCCAGCGCCATGATGAGGTACCCTAGTTTTGTTGGCTACAGTGAGCATGCCATGGGAAAAATCTGTACACTTGGACAGTCAAGATAAGCGTTTGTGTCAGCAAAGAGGATGGTGTGCAGAACGAACACAGGCGCAGCAATATGTATGGGGACTTTAGAAAGACGTTAATAGTTGGATCACATAAACGTTGCTTGCATTTGGAGAACCTTGCCTACAGCATTCCCATAATGTGAAAAGCGAGGCGTTAACCAATGACAAAAGGATGCAGCACTGGAGGCAGTGTTTTAATTCCTCCTCAAACGGGAGTATTACTTGAACTTCGTGAACGAACACTCCTGTCTTCATCTCTAGGATCATAGGAGGTTCAATGTACAACATCTTAGCTTGTAACTGGCTACAGGTATTACAATAATAAAGAAATTGCTCTTGTCATCCAAACGTTTTGTACAGTTTCATTGCACCTCAGCTAAGAATGGCCTTGCCCAGCTATGTTAAAACAAATTGTAGGAGATAGAAAAGACCAATATTGATGTTTCAAGTCATGCTGCATCTGTTCATTATTTGAACAGGGTTCGTTTCGCAGCGTAAAGGTTTTCAGCGAGACCTTTCAGTAATTTTATCCTTGCACAATTCATAGGCTACTCTCCATTACACATTTAACACAACACATTTGCTAGTTTTCACCACTGCTGTATATAGCTGTGCACAAGGCAAGAATGGTGCAAAGTGATGTGCACCAATAAAATCAAGGGATAAGAAAGCTTGGAGATGGCTTTGACATTGTGTTAAGAATGCGTGTTTGTGATCGGCATATAAAACAAGCAATGGGAGTGCTGTAATACTTTACTGATGACTGGTGTTGGAACTCTCCGTAAGCAAGGAAAAAGAAATGTGTAGAAGTGCGCAGCAGTGATGGAAAAAAATATTTTTATGCAGAAAAAAAAAATCATAGTTGTGGCTAGCTTTATAAAAGTGCATTTAGCCAGAATACTAGCTGCTGGAAAGGTACTGTAGCCATAGCTAAACACACTAGTATTTTATCTACAAGCAAGTGAATGTGACTATCTTGGAAATATTGTCTCAGTTCAGATTCACTTGACCACTGCTACAGGCCGGTGTCTGAAACATACTGTTGTAGATTATAGCATTGTATATTCATAATATTTTGCAGCCTTTGAAAATTAGCAGCAATACATTATGCCAAAACAGGTGACATTGCATGCACAGTTGTGCCGCTTCTGCCATGTGCATAGAATTCCAACAATGGGGTAATGACTGCAGTTAACTTTCACTAATTCATCTGCCTTGCTGGCTCTATGCCATTCTACCACTGAGCACAAGGCTGCAGGTGTATTGGCTGTGGTGGCTACACACTGATAACAGCAGAGTGCAAAGATGCTTGTGCACTTAGATTCAGGTGCTTGTTAAACAACCTAAGGTCAAAATTAATTCCAAGGTCCTGAACAATGGCATCTCTCGTAGTCCACCATGCATGTAAGAATGCAAGACCTCGTCAGTTGTAAAACTTTCATTAATTCAACCCCAACAGCATGCAGAATTAGTTACTAGAGCATCAAGGCTGCCCTAGAAACTTATTTCAGTCTGCATTTTATTAATTCCAAATGAAGTTTGATATCAAAGACTTCACTTGCACTTGGAACTGGGGCTGTAGAATCAACTTTGCAGTGTTGAGATTCTCTTTCACGAAACACTTAGTAGATGGTGAACCACTGGGAGCCAATCTTTTATTGCAATTTTGCCCATGGCAGACAACTGACTGAGTGCTAGAGATGCAGCAAAGTAGGCCTGTAGTTGGGTCTCTTACAGGTAGACACGAGTAATGATAAAAAAAGGCATGAAATCACTCGTGCACCTGCTGTGTTTTGGGTGCCACTGTATGTACAACTTGCACTTTGTGCATGGCAAGTCCATTCTCTTCGTATATTGAAAAAGTAACTTGGGCACCGTTTGCCCATTTGGTGTGTTTGTACACATTGCTGATTCTCTGTTGCTTCAACCACCAATATTACCAACATCCTACATCTCAACTTCGTATTACCTTCTTTTCTTTTTTTAGAAATGTATAGGCACCTGCGCTGGCCTTTCTAATTTATCAAATGAAGTCAGTAGTTGGATAGCCGGATTATTGGATGTATAACCACACTGTTAATTGATGTTTTTCTACCTAAATTATTGCAATTGGGTTTATGTGGTATGTACTTTCTGTATGATTGCATGCAAGGGTGCAGCAGCCATAGTTTCAGCATGTGTTTCTGGATTTTATTGTCGCACACCGTATCCTGCACATTCAGCATCTGGACTGGCTCTTTTGCAGGTAGTGAACTATCTGGCTTGTAAGAATAGTCTTGTAAGATGGCTTGCTCATATTTCCTTAGTGATTGTTGGTTATGTTTGTAAACATTGTGTCAGCTTAATCTTTTTCCATTCTCAGCAAGAAGCATGCATGGAGTTGCCAAACAGGCAAACAGCTGTCGACACAAATGCAATTACAATTACACAATTATACACTGCATCCTGACTCGTGGAGTAAGCTATGCAGAGGTAACAACCGCTTCCACCAATTTGCCGTTCCTGTGCTGTTATGCACAGCAGTTTTACATAAATGCCCTTAAAACTGTGACACACATTTTTTGAGCTGGAATACATCATGCTGAATTATTGTCTGACAATTGCAGACCTTTGTAAGATATTTTTTAGTATGTCCTAGGTGTAAGAAAAATATTGGTGGTCAATTTTACTCGTGTACAGTGCATTCCACTGATAAGCAGCACATGCATGTGTGTAGTTAGCACCTTTGTGATGGTGCAGCCGTAATTGCTGGCACAAGCTGTGTCAATTCATTGTGTAGGCATGCACAAAAGAAAACCAGTCACCACACGCTGCATGTCACCTGCCACAGAGATAACTACTTCCAGACTTGCCATAGATTGATGGAAATTTTCTCATGCCGTGCACTCATGTGTTATTAAGTGCTGTGCCGACTAACATACTGCGGCATCAACAGGTTTTTCTCTTTGTAATGCTGCATTGATGTGTACAAGGAAAGGTGGTGCGAGGAAGTGGTGCACCAAAATGTGAATAACTGGAGCACAGTTGTGAGTTCATACCATCAGTGTAAATAGAAATGTGGACATGTCAAAGCATAGTATAATGTCTTCACAAGTTTCTTCATTTGCCAGTGTTTGCTATATCTCTGTTATTTATTTGCTGACATGTATCTCTGAGTTTGCAGTGTGCCTAGCAGATGGATACATTGCGATACCAATAGAGCACTTTATTTCAAAGTTCCCATGCATAATGCTTCTTTTTGTTTGTATTTTCAATTGCATACCTGCAATACCTGCATGCTGACCATGCATTCAGGTGTCTTTATAGTTTGGCAGGAGTGGTAGTGAACTGTACGAGGCCCGGTGTGCAATGTATAAGTGTTCTCTGCTTTCTCAACACCTCAAGAATATTTCCAGGAATGTGAGGCATCTGAGCCGTCTCTGGCAAGCATTGGCCAAACATGCCTTGTGTTGTCAAAAAAACAGGTGCCGTGCAAAAGACAGTGACTGAATGCTTGAACGTTCCTGTAACTGATGCTAACATTTCTGGAAGTTTTCTTCTGCTTTCTTTCACCAGACTGTAAAATAAGTCTTTCTCTGCAAACTCCTCTTGTGGTTCCGAATTTACAAAGTTGTGCCTATTCACACACCCGTCTTTACGTGTGGTACTTTTGTTAACCCAAACTTCTGCTACGTTGAGCACATTTACAAAGATCCCTTATGTTTTCCTTAAACGTAGTTGCTCTACTACTATATTCTCTTACAGCAAATGGAACATGCTTCCAGGATCAGTGTGTGTTGTGCAACCTTGCAAAAAAATTTGTTGTGATATGCTGATGCATCACACCTGAGAATCCCCACTGTATAGCACCCCAATTCACTCAAGTTTGCCAAATTATGCTCCACTTGCATTTGGCAGCATACAGTGCAGGTGAGGGTTTAAAGCAGTGCACATTGTGCATTGCTCTGTGTGTTTTGTAACAGGCTGCAGCTGTTGTTTCGTGTCCTGACAAAGTCATGTGCTGAGGCATGTGTCTCTAACTGCAACATTATAACACTGAAAGCATTAACACTCTTTTTTATTTCATTTTTTGATGGCTGTAGTGCACGCATTGTACTTTTTGTTACAAATTATTAGTGTGAAAGTCCCATACGATGCTGCTTAAGCTCGTCAGCATTTGTAAAAAACACGAGAAACTTCCAAGTTTGGACATGAAGGCACCTCCAGGGCACCATTGTACTTGTACAATGGCGCGTCCTGCAAAGTGTTGTCATGCTTTTCAGTGATGATCCAAATACGCTATTCTGTTAAATAAGAAATTGTCGCACTGTCAGTTGAGACAAGGCTTCAGCTTGAGCACTTTGAAGCAGGACTAGGGATGTGCAATTGGTGGTGTGTTGGCTTAGATGGAAATTAACTACTTGCAAAACCTGCACTGTTCATTGCTAGATATTGTGATTTGTAGCATTCTTAGACTTTCGCTATTGCATAACTGCTTCCGTTCAAGCAGTGTCTCTTGGAGCTCAGCATTACTCCTTCTTTCTGTGTGCAATGAACATTAATATCTCTCCTGATTTTATATTAAGCTGCATGTATTCACTGGCTTTACAATTGGTGAAGTGCTGGATTCGACTGCTGGCAATTGTTTCACTTGGGCTTTGTTGCGAGTGCATGAAATGCATTTAGAGAGAGATTTGTGCTTGATTCTGCTGCTGTAGTTCAGGAAGCATGAGGAACATGTGTATCTTGAATCGACGCAGAAGTGGTGAATTTTATTCTTGAATTGGTTTAAATGACAGCTTGTGTTTAAATAGCACTACGAGGGAGCAGTGCCATTTCAGTAAGGCTTGAAAGTGAGATAGTAGAATTTTTTCTTCACAGAAGCTTTGTTAATTATGCAAAACGAGCCTTTGTCATCCTTCTGTTAACAGCAAAACAAAACATGCACACGAATGCTAAGAAACGAGTCTGATAATTGACGGCGCAAACTAACAACCAGCGTTTATTGAAAGAGGAAGGCACAAAGCAGGACTAGATCAGGGTGAGAGCAGTTGTGAAGTCATAATGTTTATCCCATTGTCATTGGTAGCTGCAGAACAAGTGTTAGAAAGTCAACTGCCACTCAAAAAGTCCACCTTTTTATTTATCAAGTTGATTCACCCTCCTTGTGTGTTGCAAGTCATGTAAAAAATTAATTTATTACACATTGAAAGACGGTTTTTTTCTCTCATTTTAAACACAAATGTGTTCTGTGTGCTCCTGCCTTATGCACAGGTGCTGTGCAGGACATTATGCAAGCACATCTGAAAACTGCTTTTGGCTGTAATTGCTTGTTTCGTGCTGTTGTTACCGTTAGACATATGCTTGAACTGTTGCTTTTAGTTGCAGCTTTCCTACAGCTGCATGCAGAATCAAACACAAAGTAGGCTCCCTTTTAAAACGATCATGAAGAGACCTTAAAAATTTTTGTCGGAAGTTACTAACTCCATCAGAAAGTATGCAAGAGCGAGTAGACTGTTGAGCTTGTTAGAGCATCCTTGTTACCAATGTTTGTCGTAAAGGAAGGCTACTGTAATGGATGGCAAAGCAAGCTCAAGTGAGGACAGACTTGTATGATTGATGAGCAGTTTCCAGTGGCATTACTGTGTATTTTTTATCATGGTCCGTTGTCCCAAGTCTGTTTTGTTACCGTTCATTGTGAGACTTGCATTGCAGACACCTTGCGCAAATGTGTGATAGACAGAAGGGAGATTAAAGGTTCTGTACTCATATTGATGCCAGTACAACATCTTTTGTTACTGTTTATCAAAGAAAAAGTCTTCATTCAAGTACAAATCAAAGCTGGCTCTGTTTTCCTTCATTTTCCCAACATGACTACTACTCTAACCTTTTTCTTTTTTTCATATGTTTCACTTCACTGTGCATTGTCTTCCCTTGTAGATTAAACACTTGTTGATTGAAGCATCTGTCTCATGTCTGATTGCAGCTGAAAGTACACACAGCACACAAGCCAAAATAGACTAAGAGACTAAGACAAAAGACAGCAGCATTGTCTCGTGTGCTAGATTTTTTAATGTTTGTTCATTTTCGTGCTCATGCTAAGCTTGAAATTCAACAAGCTCGACCAGCTGTAACGCCTTGCAGCTGAAAGTCTGGCAGAAGGGAATTTTCATTTTCTTCTTTCTACTTTCCCTAAAGCTGCTCTGAAACAGGTTGTGTTGAAGCTGCAGTCTTTTATTTTTCAAGTTAGCCATAGTAATTTACCTCTGCAGGGACTTAGATGGGATGTTGGTTTACAGGTCTGAGAGAAGGTTTTGCGTTTTTGAAGTTCTATTAGCTAAATCAGGCATGCCACAGTACAAGAAATCAGGTAAGTTATCTGCCTACATTTCCATTGCGGGCACTGTCACATTAAGCATCAAATTCTTGTAGGTCAAATTGAAATGGTTTCGAGAGTTCTCGGAGAATCTTGGCTCACAATTATGCCAGCTGACTGCAAATACACGATCAAATTTGTAGCCTCCTTATTCAAGCACAGCGAATTTCATTAAGCCACTGTTAGGGCGAAGGCTGCTGGTAGCACATCTTCATATGGTACGAAAATATTGCTACAGAACTTGGGACAGACAGGCAACATATTACTACAGTTCGAAATGCCCAATTTTATTGTTGGCCATTTCTATTCTATAAGAAAGCATACCCTATGACTAAGAGATAGCGCAAGAAAGAGTAAGATTAGGAGTGCACAAATATTGTGCCAAAAGGCCAGACTGGAAAAATATCATCATCAGCCTATTTTATGTCCACTGCAGGATGAAGGCCTCACCCTGCAATCTCCTATTACCCCTGTCCTGCGCCAACCAATTCCAGCTAGCGCTTGCGAATTTCTGAATTTCATTGCTCGACCGAGTCTTCTGCCGTCGCTCAACTGCACTTCCCTTCTCTTGGCACCCATTCTGTAACCCTAATGGTCCACCAGTTATCTTGCCTACGCATTACATGACCTGCCCAGCTCCATTCTTTTCTCTTAATGTCAATTAGAATATCGGCTATCCCCGTTTGCTCTCTGATCCACAACGCTCTCTTCCTGTCTCTTAACGTTATGCCTAATATTCTTCGTTCCATTGCTCTATGCATGGTCCTTGACTTGTTTTCGAGCTTTGTCAATCTCCAAGTTTCTGCCCCATATGTCGGCACTGGCAGAATGCATTGATTGCACACCTTTCTTTTTAATGATAGTGGTAAGCTTCCAGTCGGGAGCTGGCAATGTCTGCCATATGCGGTCCAACCCATTTTTATCGTTCTGTAAATTTCCTTCTCATGATCAGGGTTCCCTCTGTATAATTGACCTAGGTAAACGTACCTTTCACATACTCTAGAGGCCGACTGGCGATCCTGAATTCTTGTTCTTTTGCCCGGCTATTTATCATTATATTTGTCTTCTGCATATTAATCTTCAACCTCACTCTTACACTCTCCCTGTTAAGGTCCGCAATCATTTGTTCTAACCTGTCTGCATTGTTGCTGAATAGAACAATATCATCGGCAAACCGAAGGGTGCTGAGATATTCGCCGTTGATCCTTAGTCCTAAACCTTCCCAGTTTCCAAGCATTTAATGAGTAGCATTGGAGAGATCATGTATTGTCTGACCCCCTTCTTTATAGGTATCTTCCTACTTGTGGAAAAGTAAGGTAGCTGTGGAATCTGTGTAGATACTTTCCAGGATATTTATGCAAGCGTCCTGTACTCCTTGATTACGTAATGCCTCTATGACTGCTGGTGTGTCTACTGAATCAAATGCCTTTTTGCAATCTTTGAAAGCCATATAGAAAGGCTGATTGTACTCTGCGGATTTCTCAATTACCTGATTAATGACATGGATGTGATCCATTGTAGAGTATCCCTTCCTGAAGCCAGCCTGTTCCCTTAGTTAGCTAAAGTCTAGTTGGAAATTATCTTGGTGAATATTTTATATAATACTGGGAGAAACATAACTGCCTATAATTTTTCAATTCTTTAACGTTTCCCTTTTTGTGGATTAGTATAGCGTTTGCATTCTTCCAGTTTTCTGGGACCTTTGAAGTCAACAGACGCTTTGTATAAAGAGCCGCCAGTTTTTCAAGCATGTTTCCTCCATCTTTGATTAAATCGACTGGTGGCTCATCTTCTCCTGCCGCTTTTCCCTGTTTCATGTCTTGCAAGGCCCTTCTAACTTCATCACTATTTTTAGAAGGAGCCTCTGTAACCTGTTCATTACTACTTCGAATAGAGGTATCGTGGCTGCTTTGTTACTGTACAGGTCAGTATAGAATTCTTCTGCTGCTTTTACTAGATCTTTGAAATTGCTGATGTTATTATTCTGTCTATCTTTCAGCGAATACATCTTGGGTTTGTGAGATGCCAAGTTTCCTTCTTACTGATTTCAGGCTGCATCCATTTTTTACTGTTCCTCAGTCTTTCTCACATTATAATTTTGAATATCCCTTATTTTTTCTTTGTTGATTAGTTTTGACAGTTCTGCGAATTCTATCCTTTGAGTTGGACACTTTCATTCTTTGTCGTTTCTTTATTTGTCCTTTGTTACTTGGGAGAGCTTACCTACTGGTTGCCTTGGTGCCTTACCTCCCGTTTCAGTTGCTGCTTCTGAAGCCAGCCTAGTTACGGTTTTATTCACTGCCTCTATGTCATCTTCATCTCTGTGTTCTAAGGCTGCATATTTGTTTGCAAGTGCCAACCTAAATACCTCCTGCATGTCTACAGGAGGTATTCAGAGACCTGGATTGGGAAGAATTGGGGATAAGAGTTAATGGAGAATACCTTAGTAACTTGTGATTCGCTGATGATATTGCCTAGCTTAGTAACTCGGGGGGACCAATTGCAATGCATGCTCACTGACTTGGTCAGGCAAAGCAAAAGGGTGGGTCTAAAAATTAATATGCAGTAAACTAAAGTAATGTTTAACAGTATCGGAAGAGAACAGCCGTTTACGATAGGTAGCGAGGCACTGGAAGTGGTAAGGGAATACATCTACTTAGGGCAGGTAGCGACCACGGATCCGGGTCATGAGACTGAAACAATAAGAAGAATAAGAATGGGCTGGGGTGCGTTTGGCAGGCATTCTCAGATCATGAACAGCAGGTTGCCGTTATCTCACAAGAGAAGAGTGTATAACAGCTGTTTCTTACCAGTACTCGCCTACGGGGCAGAAACCTGGAGGCTTACGAAAAGGGTTCTACTTAAATTGAGGACGAACCAACGAGCTATGGAAAGAAGAATGATGGGTATAACGTTAAGGGATAAGAAAAGAGCAGATTGGGTGAGGGAACAAATGCGAGTTAATGACATCTTAGCTGAAATCATGAAAAAGAAATGGGCATGGGCAGGACATGTAATGAGGAGGGTAGATAACCAATGGTTTAAGGGTTACGGACTGGATTCCAAGGGAAGGGAAGCGTAGCAGGGGGCGGCAGAAAGTTAGGTGGGCGGATGAGATTAAGAAGTTTGCAGGGACAACATGGCCACAATTAGCACATGACCGAGGTAGTTGAATAGGTATGGGAGGGGCCTTTACCCTGCCAATTGGCCCTGCAGTGGGCATAGCCAGGTTGCTGCTGATGGTGATGCCAACCTGAATTGGTCTGCTTTTACCCTTTGTGTGTCTAGGTTGGCCTGTTTCTTCTTGACCAATAGTACTCTTTCTCTCTTCAAATTGAGGTGAATCCTATCCCTCACTAATCTATGATCACTGCACTTTACCCTAACACTTCTACATCCTGCACTACGCTGGAATAGGCAGAAAGTATGAAATCAATTTCATTACTTGTTTCAGCATTAGGGCTTTTCCAGGTCCACTTTTTGTTCCAATGTTTCCTGAAGAAGGTGTTCATTATTTGCAGCTTGTTCCTTTCCACGAATTCTACCAACGTCTCTCCTCGAGTGTTCCTAGAATCCGCGCCGTAGTTGCCGATTGCTTGTTCACTAGCCTGCCTTTTATCCACTTTTGCATTGAAGTACGACTACAGCATACAGAGTTTGCACTTTTTGCATCGCTAATTCAACATCTTCATAAAACTTTTCTATTTCTACATCATCGTGACTGGAGCTTTATTCTGTACATCATCATTTTTAGCTTTACTACTACTACCCTCTCATTAATGCTGTAGAATTCATCAATTTCAGTTTATTTCTTTAATAAGTAGATATACATGCTTACACAAGTATACAGGAGGAGGCCCCAGAGCATGTGGCTGAAAGGGGACCTCCGGTTGGAAAATATATACATAGGAGCAAACACGCCATAAAACAGCAATATAGTAGTCGCTAGGTGGAAGATTATGCAAAGTAAATGTAGTACAAATTGCAATATAATATAGAGTCAATAACTAGCCGTATAATTAACACAGTAGTTTAAGGCATTCGCAACAGAGCAAACAAAAAATATTTATAAAGGTTACAAATGAAAAAAAAAAAAAGATGTCGATGTTGCCCACAATGTCCTTCTGGATTAGGAATCCTACTCCGAACTGCTTCCTATCTGGTAGTCCTCTATAGCAGAGGATGTGGCCATTTGTCAGCACTGTATAACCCTCACCAGTTCTTCTAACCTCGCTAGGCCAATGATATCCCAAACAATGCCCGATAGTTCCTCAGAGTCTTGCTACACTAGCTTCACTCGAGAGGGTTCGGGTGTTAAACGTTGCAAGGGTCAGTTTCCATTGGTGGCCTGTCCGGGTCCAGAGTTACTTAGCACCCTCTGCTGCGTTACAGGTCTGACCACCACCTTGGTCAGGTGCTCCAGAGCTGTTGGGGACTGAGGGCCATGGGTAATCGAATGAGTCATTTGGGAGGGAGTGGCCGAATACTGCACCAGGGAGGCGAATTCCTGTTCTGGTGAGAGAGTGTCTTGTTGAAGCTTAGTGCGACTTCCTAATTTGGTTGTACCTGGATTAGTATAGCCCCATTTGCTCTCAGCGTTTCTGCCGGTGTCAGGCGCCACTCCAAGCCTGGAGATGTGGAAAAATGTGCCTGTACCAAAATTGCCACTACGAAAAATATTCAGATGCATAACATTCATATCGTAGCAGGCAGTTGCCAGTATTGCTAAACTTTTTTTTACCTTGTGGATGGCTTACAAGTGTCTCGCACATTGAAGTGTGGTATGACAAGGCAAGTCTGCATTGTGCTTTTATACCTTCAGTAAAAAATCCAAAAGTTGCACCAGAAGGATAAAGGGTTTCAAAGCACTGAAAAAGTGAACAAGGCCAGCACCCAGGGTTTCAAAGACAGTTATCTGCTGTAAAAGTGAACTAGCAAAGCCAACAATGCAGCTGGCCTCTGCACTCCACTCAAATTAGCCTTGAACTGAGAAAAGGTAGTAATGATGATGATGTGTGGTGTTTTATGGCGCAAGGGCCAGGTTTGGCCAAAGAGCGCCAGGCCAATGGTAATAAGACCAAAGTAAAGTGATAAATTGCGAGCAATGGATGTGACATGGCTGTAAAGGGGCCTAAAAGACAGTCACTGTAAAGTGTGCAAGAGCTACATGTATTAAACTACGACAATGACTATGAAACATGCCAAGGACGCAAAAAATGCACTGTGAAAGAATTACATTGTGCTAAAATTGGTCAGAAAAGGTAGTAAGGACTGTCAGCGCAATGGCACCAGATGGGCAGATGCACATGTGCCTTAAACCATTTGCTCTCAAGTGTCTATTTGCCTCGGTAACCTGCAAGCAGAGCACTTGTGCATTAAACAGCAACGGTGACGTCAGTGTCTGGTCATTGCCTCAAATGTACAAAGGCTAAGGGAGTGGAGGAGAGAGAGAGAGAGAAAGACGGAAAGATAGGGCAGTGAGGTTAACAAGGTTGCACCTGGTTTGCACCCATATACTGGGGAGGGGAAAGAGGGCAGAAAAAGAAAGGGAGAAGGAAAGTAAGAAGTGATATAGGGCCCCATAATGTAAACTATTCCAATCTCCCGACGTCAAACTTGCGTAACCACCGACGCAAGTATCGCTAAGAGCCGATGGGAAACCCTCTGAACCACTGATGAGTGAAGTGCCCTAGAACGGAAAGCGGTTAGCTTGTGAGAATGTCCAAGGAAGGAGAACAGCGGGCCCTAGAGCAGCTGAAAGCGTTTGCATTTAGCCGAGTGAATTCCTTGGAAAAAGTTGACGTGCAGCTGCCTTTGAGATGGGGAGGGGGCTCACAGACCAAGTAAAGAATTGATGCTGTGGCCAGTGCGTGCTGATGATCGACACGGCTGGACACTGGCGATGTGGCATGACAAGACGCGGAATGACGTGATTCAAGCGGTGAGAGCTGTTGTGACTGAGTGCTCGAGGTGGCCTCATGGTGGTGTAGTGAACAAGGACGGTTGCCCGCATGTCCTCGTAGAAGTCTGGGCTGTGTGGTGGCAGCCGGAGCCTGAAACCTTGTTGATACGTCAGAAGTGGCGCAGTCCAGATGTATGAACCAGATGTCCGGCATGTTGGCGTAGAATCGCCTGGACACCCTACAACCGCTGGGTCTCTGCTGGACTGCATGAGGCTTTGTCACTCTCACCTTGGTAGAGTGGAGGGGTGGTTGGGGGGTATGGTCAGGGTGTTGACGCTGGCATGCTGGGCTCAGTTGTCCAGTGTCGCCAATCTGTGGGAGATGGCATGAAGAAGTAGCTGCTGTGGCCATTGTTTATTTAGGCCAGCCAGCCATGGTGCCACAGGATCTTGGGAGTGGCCGATACTGCAGCCGCTCAGGTAGAGTGAGCTAGCGTGTTTCTTTCTCGCGCTACCTGCATGTGACCTGTTTTCATAGGCTCTGCGAGCAATAACTGCGCCGCTACAAAACCTCTCCTGAAACAAAGCCAGGCTTGATAGTGCCATCATGAGAGAAACTTTTATGTGCATTAAAGTGGAGAATCTTCCCAAGTAAGGTGGAGCCCTTAGTTCACAGACCCATTGGCTCGTGCCACTCTGCGTGCCTGCTGGGTCAGCTGTCGCTACTCCCGAAGGTCAGAGCCAGTTGGTACAGTCTGTAATGAAGTTTTGGTAGAGGAATTGGCGGGTGGTGGGGCGATTGGCAAGGTTCTGGTGACGTCCACGAGAAACTGATTCCACATGGCGGAGTGTACTTTGCAGCACTTTTTGTCTTTCCAAATCGATACAAGGTAAACAAAAGCAAAGTTCACAGCCTGTGCTGCACCGATTGTAATGTTGTGCAAACTTTCAGCTTGGAACTTTGTAGTTGAATAATTTATTTTCAAGTGTATGCAGTGTCATTGGGCCCACATAATCTTTGAATAAATCTATATTTCAAATAAAATGATTACATTACTGTATCTCAATATTCAAATGTCATTATCAACACATGTTCAGATCAGGTTCAATCATTATTCGTGTGAAGAAGAAACTTCCTAACAAAGATGAACTAAAGGAGAAAATTGCCAAGGACCTTTCATTGTTAAATGCAAGAACTCGGTCCTACCTGTTTGTATTCCTGACAACTCCGATTATGTTTAGTTGCTCCTTTATAATGTTTTATTTTATTATTCTCAGCAAGTCAACCATCAACTACACAGCTTGCAGTGGCATAGCCGGGGGGTGTGGGTTTGACCGGGCTTCAGCCTCTACCCCGAAAATTTTCTGGTTGGTGCTCTGCTCCCTTTTATGCCTGGCACATTGCCTATGAATAAAGGCACCTATCCTTTGAATGCCCGTCCCAGACAAGTGCAGGGTGGTACACACCTTCAGGCAGACCAAGCACCTGCTCAAGGCAATAGTTGTATTATTATGCACCAAGCATGGGAAAACTTGAACAGAGAATAATGGAACTACTAGTAGCACCCCCAAGCGCATGCTGAAATGATGCATTTAAATCCCTGCACCAGTTCTCCATTGCATCATGGATTTACACAGCATCCGTTTCCCGTTAATGATGGACTGTACTATAGTATTCTAAAGGAGCCAAAGACTGAACCAAGCATATTTACTGCACTGCAACAACCAAAATATGAGAAAACGTGACAAAAGGAGAAATTGTCATCCACCTGACTCTAGCACGATGCTACAAAGAAAACTCATTTGGGTTAATCGGAAAGTCAGCTTTGCAGTCAAAAAAGAATTTGCCCTTGTCCGGCATATTTTTTTCAACTGCAAAGCTTTCTTTCTGTATGCACGATATGGTTTTCCCTTGTAGCTTCATGCTACAGTCGGGTAAGTGACGATATTTCCCTTTCATGAACCCTCCTCCACCTTGCGGACTTCCATACAAATGATTTGCCACATGCAAAAATACTTTCAAATCCATGATGTTGCACTGATGTACCGACACTGGGATCTCCATGCGAAATTCACCCTTCATTTTGATGTGAAAGCGTCAAATGGCCCATTGAACAAAAGAGCCGGCGTCTGTCGTCCATAGCAGCGAAAGCACACCTAAACTCGCCTTGTCATTGGCTATGACATCAGGTCACGAGCTGCGCCTTAACAGAGCAGAGCGGGTGAAAGGGCACACCTGCAGCTGTGATAGCACACCAGGTGTTGCGCGGCGGGGAGAGGGCATCACTGCGACGCATCGCCTGATGTGTATTGCCGCATCGATGGCATGCGGCGTTGGCACGTCAGGCTGCTGCTGCTTGCCGGCTTAGGAAGCATATACTGCTGTGGTACAATACTTCTCACCGCAAAACTCGAATGACTGCTCAGCACCATTCAATTGGACAATGCTTTTGCATTCACAGCTCGTAAGAAGTGCTTGGGCATCCTTGGATACTTTTCTTTTAAAAAAAACTGATATCATGAATTCAACTAAACTGAGGTCTGAAAGAATACTTCGACATTCTAAATTGATTCAGTGCCTCTCTTTAGTGCCTGTTTACCTTAACCAGCTGAAGCTCTATGATGTGCAGTAAGAAGTCAGCGCTAGGTCATACAATTTGCAGAAATTAGCATGATGCTACTACAGTGGCTGGGCAGTAACTCAAAAGGCTCTGTTGAGTTAATGTTGGGTGTCTGTTAGACCATTATAGCAGCTTTCACTCATGTGAAAAGGCCATAGGTTTTGTCACAAAGCAGAGACCAGTGGGACAACTTGTGATGCACTAACTTTTGCTACATGGCCGTAGATGCAACTTCAGTGTACCTTACATAACTGTGTGGTCGAAATTAATGCACAGCTCCTTATTCAGTGTCCTTCACAGCCTAACTGTAGCCATAGAATGTAAAAAATAGGAGACTGGCAAACTGTGACAATAACTTTTTTTTTCAGCAACTGCTGTAACTACTAACCAGCACACAGTTTACATAGATAAAAAAAAAATTAATAATAAGGCTAAGGTTCTTTCTTTTTTTTTTTTAAACAGATGTCCTACTATCATGCTGCTGCAAATGTCTCCCCAGAGGGTTGTGACGACTGTGACTGTGGAGAAGGTGGCGTTTCCCTGATGGTGGTGGTAGTGGTCTCTGTTGCGGCAGCCGCGGGCTCTGGCTCCGACTTTGGCTTGACAAACGTCTTCAGCATGGGTTCCTTTGGTGGTTGCCACTCTGGGATGATCTTGGAGTGTATGCGCCATGTGCCATACACATTTGAAATGTGCTTCTCGAAGACCACATACTCCAAAACGTCCTTGATCATTGCTTCGCTTCCGTGCATTAGGCGGCCAAAACGATCATACACAGCCAATGTCTGGAAAGAAAACCAGGACCAGTACTTGCACAATCGACACAGAATATGCTTCTCCAACTTTGAGTCGCATCAACTCGGGGGACTTTGCTCACACAAAGCTACAACACAGAAAAAGTGCTATAGTTTGTAATTATCTTTTCCCAAAACTATTTTCTAGTTGGTAAATGTTTCACTTCTTCTAGTTCCCCATCTGTACAATGAAGCTAGCCCATTACTGACTCTTTCTTGTGTGACAATACACATTGAATTCTGATGCAGCAAATTCAACACGGAATGAATTAAAAATAAAATACAAGAACGAGCAGATAAAAGTGCTTCAGGGTCCATGTAAAAAAACTGCTCCAGTGTGTTCACCCGAGAAGAAAATTTTACGAAAACAGTGCAAGTTACTCTGTAGCATCGTGCAGATGGTAATACAAGGCATTAAACCAAGGCATCCCCAAAGCGGTTTCTGTGTATTCTAGGTTATGCAAGCATGTACAGTAGCCAAGAAAAATAAATATTTTTTTTTTCGTTTGAATCCTGTGAGCTAAACTGCTCAGAATGTTGGTGCTGCGTTTTTCCAGGCCTCTGGCCTTGTTTATTCCAAGAATGTATCACAAGGAAACTGTATATTTATTTATTGTGCCCTCAAGGCTTTGCAGCATTGTAGAGGGGAGGGGCATAGAAAGATAGAAAGGGGCAAATTTGATAAAGAGCACCCACAGCACCATGAACTTTTGTGTATGTTCTATGGTAAAGTAAGCTATTTACTGCAATGTTCACATACCACAATTACATCGGACTAGTCGGAGTCTGCAGAAAGGAAAAGGAAAGCAGAATCCTAGAAATGAAAAGAGTGAGCCTTCGCCACATCGCTAGCTTCACATGCATGTCTCCCTTCGACACATAAGCAAACAGTGCAAATAACAGGACACAGAAAAGGGGCACACGACATAAGTGCTGACTTCCAACATTTTTATTGCGCGAGCGTGGAATATATAGGCAGGGAAGCAAGAGTGAAAACATAAATGGCATGAAAACCACGAGGAGAATGACTTGAGGTAGCAGGTGGGCAGAGATGCGTTCAATTTGCAGACACGCAATTTCTTTGTCTAATAACTTGATGGATGGTGCACTGACGCATGAAGGGCCACGTTGGATGATGGCAAATGCCTCGATGATATCATGGGTGCACTGGTCAGTACGCTTTTGGATGGCGGTGACCTTTCTAAAATAGGGGATGCACTTACATGACCTGCAATGCAGAGCAAGATTGCTGCTGTATTTTTATTTTATGCCGTTAGCCTGGTCTCGGAGGCGATCATTGAGGCAGCGTCCAATTTGTCCTACGTAGGAGTGCCCACACTTTAAGGGCATATTATAAATGACTCCAGTGATGCAGCTGGTGAGGGGCTCCTGATGCTTCTTGTTATGCCCTTCTTTTGAGGGGGGTTGTCTCAGCTGACCCTTTTGCATAAGGTGTTCAGCTTGCCTGGTGCTGAAAAAACAACCGAAACACCCGCTCTTACCGCGGTCTTCTTTAATCTATGGGATACCCCGTGCCAATGGGGAATGACAGCCATTTTCGAAGTATTCATATTGGTTTTGCGTGGCTTCTTGCTTTGGTGCATTTCAACTAACCTGTCTTCCGCTAGCTGCACCAGGAGGATGCTCGGAAAAGCAGCCTGCAGAAGCTGATGTACCTGGCCTTCAAAGGCCATTGCAATCTCGTGAATGCATAATCTTTGCAGTGCATTACATTCTCTTTAAGCTCAAGTTCAAGTTTGCTTGTCTCTGCAAACTGCACGCATGCCTGCTCACGTTTGCCATCAATAATTCATTCGTACCACCTGCAATTAGAATCCTAACCACACCATTTGCACCGTCCCGCCAACAGGGAGAGAAGATTTGTCGGATTCTTCGGCAGGAAAGCTGGGGGCGAGTTCAGTTGTTAAAGGATTGCCTGCTCTTTTCCTGCACACAAGCGGTTCCGCCTAATCACCATCAATGGAAGTTCCTTGAAGAATTGTGCGTGGTAGGCCAACAAACCAAATTCTTTTGGTGCAGCATCCTTGTTGCCCTATCAAGGAGGCCACTCAGGGAAAAAGCCAACGAAGAGTTACACCTCACTGGAGAACCCGTCGTGTCACAAGAAACACAGGTGGCCTTAAGATTAGGTCAAGTTCTTTATGCATCCTAAGCTCGAGAAAACTGCGCTGCTCACCCTTGTCTGAAGAACCGCATCAAAAGCAGAACCACACGAGGTGACTAGGTGCATTCTGGAAGGGCTCATACCGTTGTCAGCTCGATACAAAATAGGTCGACCTGTAAAACCTGTGCAACTAGATACTACCCTCAGGAAAGCACAGCTGAAGCTCCTTCAATCTGAAAAGGAAGGTGGCTTCGCCATAATGTCTCCAGACGTTTACAAGGCAAAAGCTGAGGCCGCCATTGGAGCCCATTTCTATGAAGTTGAAGGGAAGCTTCCAAGTAGAGTGAAGAAAGAAGCAATGATGACATGCGAAAAAGCTGGAATGGAAAAGCTTGTTGCAGCGATCAATAAAAAAGGTGAACAGAACCTTGAAGCCTTTTTCTCGGCAAGAACGCACAAGGCCGACTGCCCGTTCTGAGTGATTATGTTAGAACGAGGTGCTCGGCAGAAGCTGCTTGCGAGATTTCTGCAGAAATGCACTAGCTTACTCGAGTTGACCGACCCTTTCTTAGTTTACAGCTCAGCTGCTGTATCTGAGTACTTGAACTCTCCCAGCACAGCTGGGATGTTAGCCTTCTCCATCGATGCAAAGGATCTTTGTTACTCGTTGCCCCACTCACTTTTTGAAGTTGTAAACAAAGGCATTGAGGCATACGGAGACATGCTCTTCTACAATGAGTATGGAACAGGTGTAGACAGGTTCCTCGACTTGCTAGTGCTGTACCTGCACTCCACGGTGGTCCAGGTTGCAGGGAAGATGTTCCTACAAAACGAAGGAGTGTGCATTGGCTCATGCCTTGCACCTGCACTGAGTGACCTGTTGCTAGCCCGCTACGACCGTGACGTCGAAAGGAACCTCCCAATGGTCCACACCAAGAAGGTGTTGACGACTACCTTGTCCCCATTGAGGCGTCTGAAAACAATCTTGCTTTAGTGGTACAAGTCGTCTATGAGAGCTTTGTAGACACTATGATAGGTCTCACGTTCACAAAGGAGCTACTGGAGGACAACACCTTGCGTTTTCTCCTTCCGTTCAAGAAACAACATGGATGCTGCTGGAGGTATGCACCTTGCTCAGCAAATAGCCTTTTGCCTTTTTTGTTGGCTCACTCAAAGTTAGTGAAGAGGGGAATCGCAAAAGCTGCCTCCCGTAATGCACTGCAAAGATTGTGCATACATGAGATTGAAATGTCCTTTGAAGGCCAGGTACAGCACCTTTTGCGGGCTGGTTTTCCGGGCATCCTTTTGGTACACCTAACAGAATACATCTTAGTGGAGATACACCCAAACCAAGAAGCCACACAAAACCACACAGCCAAGTAGGAACATGAAGACATTGCCAGCGTACCAGAGGGTGCGGAGGCTGCACATCATTACATCTGAGTATTGTCATCATTACATCTGAGTTTGACGTCAGTCCCCTCCCTTTTCTCTGTGCAGCCTGGTTGTAGCATTTATAAGTTATAGCAATGAAATTTTCTTGCCACTTGAATACTGATATAAGTGGATTTGACTTACATCTCTAGTTGTTGATCACTTACACCTCGTTGATCATTTTGAAAATAAAGAAGACACTCAGGAAGGCCTTCAAGTTGGGTCCCTTTGCACATTGCTCACCTGCTGGCTGTGGAATCGCATGGTGATCTGGCCGAACAGGTTCTCCTTGCTGATCATGTCCGTGCACCGCACGTGCACTGCTCGCGGGGGCTCAAGGCTGCGCACAAACTGCCAGCGCAGTGTCTTGCGCTCTATGTTTGCCATCATGATCTGCATTCAAGATGGCAGAGAGAGAGATAAAAAAAAAAGGCAGAGATGATGCACTTTGGCCAAATTTAGAGGTTATAGCCATTAACTACATCCGTTAAGAAGGTGGTCAGAGTGCTACCATATAAACTACAGCCCCACAACATTGTTGCTGCACATGAGTACTAGTACTAGCACATTAGTACTACGGCTGGCACAAACTGTATTATCTAATGTCACTGCCAATCTTGGCCACATTAGTTGGGTGTGAGATACACAAGAGACTGACTGTTCCTGTGAAAACCCAGCACACTTCGTAATCTGTTGATTGCGGCTTTTCACCGTATCCATTGATGGGGTGCTAAGGGCAAATATTAAGTCAAGCTAAAGTGATTGATTAATGCTTGAAAACGTCTAAGGCATCAATACCTAGAACAGAGCCCTAGTAGACAAGATCCGCCTTTTGTGATGCCAAATTGCGCATGCGCAGCGCCCTAGTGGCTGAGGACTGAAGCAATTTGGCAGGGGCACGGACGGACTTGACTCTCTCCTCCGAGTGAGTTGAGTCCGGCCGTGGCAGGCGCTGCACTTGTCAGTTGAATAGGGTGCAAGCCGTTTTTCTTAGACTCTTACAGACCAGCACATATCCGCGTCTGGCCGCTCTACACGAAGTTTACCCCGATGTATATTGCAATGACGCCTGACAGTCCTTTGGGCAGACCTCCACTCTAGCACACATGCTGTGGGAGTGCGGGTTAGGTTAGATTAGGGCTGTGAAGTGGCAAGATGCGCAAGGGCGCCCATGACAGCCATCAGCAGTACCTCGACTGTGCGGGAAGCACTTTTCGACAGGTATGTATTGGCATATGTAGTTTACCTCTGTTTTTGTCGATACTGACTCATTCTAATAATTTCTACAAAGATGCAAATGTATGTTTGAGCTAGCGAAACAAACAACCTCTGAGCTAGAGCGAGCCGACCGAGTGAAACGCAAAGTGCTTTTTTTGTGCTATCGTCTCTGCGTGGCCGTCACTAGAATACCGTCATTTTGTAGCTTCACACCGTGCACGCTTGCAGCTTTACAAACGCTCAGCGAACACTCGTGATGTGTTATCTGTCAGTGGGAAACAGCGTGCACTATGGAAGCAGCTGATGGTGTTAGTTAGCAATCTTTGCTAGTTGTCGTTTCGTCATTCTTGTAGGCACTACGTAATGTTTAATTGCAGAAGGCTTACGTTCGTTTAGCGAATTGTGATGTAGTACGGTACATACTAAGGCTCATTTTCCCATGGGGTGTCTTCTGGAGTTGAGTGGTGCATCTCATTGTGTAACTGACACATTTCAGGGATGCCTTCGCTGTCACCCAGACTTCTGGACTTCATACCAATGCTGTTTGTGTAGACGGACCAGTTAAAGAAAAGAAAGGACCGCAGCGCGTTTTAAGAGGAAGACAGGTGCCCCACAAACAGGAGGCATCACCGATTTTGGGCATTCTGACCATTTTTTGTCATTTTTGTAAATGTACATACATTTTATGTGGGTAAATAATGTATGCAAATTGGCATTCTGTTGGCCTCTTCCCTGCCTGTGCATGTATGCATGCCTAGCACTATGGCACACCATAAAGCAAGACATGCAGTGGTGAAACATGACATTTGTCCTAAGAATTACATCTCATGCCCTATTCAAGTCGTGCATATTTGTGCGTACTCATACTGTTTTATTACTTATTCCCTTTACACCACAGGTGAAACAGTTTAAGGTCAAGGAGGAGCTTGTAAAGCATTGCTGAAGCTCTTGTTCCAGCCGTCTGTCAAGCTGAAGAAACCTCCGGGTACAAAGCATTTGCCAGCGGGCTCCATGGCTAGCTGACAACGGCACGTACACGTTCTTTCAGTCTTGGCTCGCAAGCTGCTAGTTTGGTCACGAGTCTCACGCGAGGCGGCTTTCGCGGCATCCAGCGGCGCCTGCCAAATTGTTTCTCATGGCCATCGCACGATGGTGCCACAATGGATCGCAAAAGGGGGATTGAGGTAAATGTAGGACACAATTGGAGAGTCTGTTAGGACATTCTAGTACTAGCCCACGGACATTATAATATCTCATTATAACAGTGTCATTAGTACACAATCAATGATAACAAAAGGATCATTGCATTGTATAATAAGACCAAAGAAAATACTACTACTCATTCATCTTGTGTTGCCAAGCTGGGGACATTGCCGGTGAACAGACATGCTCGGCCAGCCAAACTGTGTCTCCGCTGCCGAGGCAGTGATGAGTGAGGGAACAGGACGAGGTAATGCACAAAACACAACTCTCTTCCTTTATTTCATGCTGTGCTTAAGGACCTTGCCCTCTCATACAAGTGATGTTGGCACATGACATGCTTTCCGGCCACGCTTTCATGTTTCATGGAAAAGAAAATGTAGTGCAGTCTCTGGCACCGCTTTGCTCACCAGTGGCAGTAATTGGTGGTGAAGACGTGTGCAATGTCACATCGTTTCGCTTGTGATGGCGATTTGAATTGCATTGAATGAATGCGGCAACTTCAATTGCGATTTTCTCTGAAGCTAAGTAATTTCTTGGCATAAAACAAGCGATGTGAGACTTCTGGAATGGTACTTTAACAGTCCACGTTGACTTAATATTTGCCTTTAGCATCCCTTTAAGGTTACACTTCAATGGTAACAAGCAATATTTATGCTAGCTTGTCAATGTTGCTCATAAAAGCAAATGAGTGCTTATGGATACATATACAGTCGAGCTGCAATACAACATGGGTGTAACAAATATGATATGTTTCTTGACGATATCAGCATGTAACAAATATCTAATAAACGAAGGTTTGTGGCTTGACTATAATGAGGCTCAACTATATGCACGTTTGTGCAAAATACATGGAGTACTGTAGTTGCACGATCCTACCACACCACCGATTATATGTGCAGTGATATAGTGCCCAAATATCCCAAAAATAACTTGTGCCGATTCTACCGCGCATCAAGTAATGAAACCTAAGTCAATGCGTAGCATGTAGAAATGATTTTATCGAACATACAAAGGCACAGCGGCACACACACAGCTGAATCTTAGCAGCTTGACAATCCTTTTCACTGTCTACCAACCACAGAAAGTGATGTTCAGTTCCATCTAATGCATCACAAATGCCACACTTCTTGAAGGCACTGTCTGCAGGAGGGCATTCCACGCACCATGAACCCACCTCGCAACGTCTCTGAGCATTGCTTTCTGACAGCCTGTTCAATGGCAGTGTAGCTAGCTACCTTGCATTGAGCTTGTTTTTTTTTTTTTTCACTTTCATTTTTGATTTTGAGTAAAATTAGTTACGATTATAATGCACATGAAAATTTTAACACATCTTTTATTATTAAAAAAGAAGTGCATGTTAGAATAGTGCAAATGCGGCATGTACACTGGACGTAGAAACTTCTGTGTCAATCAGGTTCTTAGGCTATGTGCAGGCCATTTGGTCTCTCTCCTGACACAATACGAGGTCCACCAATGGCAATCCAGGATGCCCAGTGTGCTAAAAGTAATTTATAACTGTTGCAAAGTGCTGTGCAAAAAGTTTCTGTTATTTACAACACCTCTACGTGGAACGCAAGTAATTGTTACCAATGAGGCCACTTTGTTTCGTCAACATGCATATGCAGTGGTAGCTGTGGTGTGTCACAACACACCTTTGACCTTCCTGCCGAATCCTGCTGCACCCAACTTAAGTGCATGTGGCCGCCATTTGCAGTGATGGCGCATGGTGCGCATGGTCAGTTACATTTTTTTTAAATGCATCCCCTGTTTTTGCCAAAAGTCCTTTTCATTTCAGGATACAGTTATAGGTTTCGTAGGTAGCCATGTTTCGTCTTTTTTCATCCAATGCCGGTGCTAGTTTTCGAGCTAATACGAGCTGACTCGCCCAAATTCCAACATTTAATTTAGTTTACAAAGCTTGTTTTCTGCAATAATAATTTAACAACTTTATGTTCCCATGTCGGATTGCTGCGGCACTGATGGGCAGCTTGCACCGTAATGTTCAAAACAGTTCAAGAAAACTCACAGGGTAGCAGTGCTCAGTCACCAGGTCGTGAAGCTTGTCCTCGTCTCGACTGTACGAAAGCAATATCATAACGCAGACATATACATATAAGCAGGAATATTTATTTCAGTATAATTAGGCACCATGCTTGTCCAGACTAGTGAAAAAGAGACAGCTAACAATTAAGGACAATTAGCACAAGACTACCAAATGTCTTTAAGAATAGCCCCTCAACAGCTTTAGAGCCTGGTTGCGAACAAGCTTTCAAAAAACGCTAAATAAATGGTTGTTAAAAAAAGATTAGAAGTTGTGAAAAAAAAAAAAATTCACCAACGATTATGATACTCCCCAAGGCGAAATTTGAGTGCAGCTCTATAAATCTTTTTATTTCACGATATATTGGCTGGCACAGACAATCTCTTTCGTGTGGCATGTTACAAACGAAGGGAAGCATTGCGAAACAAGTAACGCTCAAGCACAACTATAACGGTGAGCAAAGTTGGCAATCAACGAAAATCTGATCTGTGGGTCAAGCACATTGGCTTTTTACATGACTCGTTGAAGGTTCCAGTGTGATCGCTGGTGCCTGCGTGACTTCCAGAAAGTACGACAGAATTCGCATAGCGCATACAATCAGATTACAAATACTATGGTGCATCTCGTAGTTTTGTGCAGCACTCTGCTTTCCTCCTCACTCTTTTGCCACACTCTCCTCAACTTTTTGCCCCATGCTTCCACTGTAGCCTCATCCTCCGCTTTCTTCCTCACGCTCTCGTCTTCCATCTCCTGCTGCGTTCTGCGTTCGCTTTCATCTTTTGCTGTGCTTTGTTTACTCGGTCACTAGGGCCAACGCCTATGGTCGCCGCACGAACGGGCGCAAAGTTGCACTCTAAAAAATGATGCTGAAGGACTTGTGAGCCACAGAAACATAGAAAACGGCACATTGCAAGGAAAACACTGGTTGAAGTGTAAAAGACAAAACTGCTACATGACTAGACATCAAGAAACACCAAATGACAGCCAAGCAAAAATCACAAGTTGTCATGTAGGGTTCCACCGCAAAACCGTAAGTAAAGCTTGCTTTACTCCTTTTGTTTTTGCATTGCTGTGAAAACTTTTGTGATTGTTTAATTTCTGATAATTCGCGACACTTTGTTTCGCAGACGGAGAACAGTAACTCAACTTTGACACTTGATTGTGAAACGCACGGTTAGTTTTGATATTTGAAAATACCGAATACAGCAAACTTCCATTCATTCAACTCTGGTTATTTCAATCCCGACCAAAGCTTGTGGTCAGTGCCCATACATTTCTATGGTCCTAAACCCCTTATTTTGATCTCAAAATTGGCCTCAGTCAAATAATTAGAACTTGACTGGTCAGCTTTGCTGCAAACACAGCTGTGTTATGTGGTGAAACATACTAGGACTAGAACGCCTAGCCACTGTCATGATTGTAGTACGCATTTCTTAATTATACAGCCGCACACACGCCGTCTTCAGTCACAGTATGAGCACTTAGATGCCTAATAAGCATGGAGGTTATATAAGTTTGATGTAGCCTCCTTTTTAATGAGTATACTGGCAGCCATTCAGAGCCGTTTCTGACGTTGCTGTGGCGATCTGAGCTCCCGTTTCGCCGACCATGCATGTTTCGTACAGGTTCCTTAATTATACACGCTCGCACGCGCGGCACAGCGAGAGGCTGATAAAAACTATCTGTGTTTTCAGAAAGCTAGTGAAAAGGAAGGCAGGAGATTAACATACATGATGTAATCTCACGCTTAAGTTCACGAGGGTTGCAATGTGGGCTTGTTGGTAATGCATCTTCAAGGGTGTACAGTAGCGAGATTACAAGACGGGACAAAAGAAGACACACAAGGACACACAGTGCTATCTTCCAACAATGTTTATTATCGTAAACCAGTTCGTACTTATAAACTCAACCAGCATGAGTCACAGCCACGTGAACACATAAACAATCAGAGCGAAACATTTTTGTAAGTGGTACGTTAAGCCATGCGCAAAAATTTCAGTTCTTTTTCAGAGAGAGCTCTCTCTGTATGTTTATCTGTTCACGTGGCTGTGACTCATGTGGGCTGAGTGTATAAATACAAACTGGTTTTCGATAATAAACATTGTTGGAAGTTAGTGCTGTGTGTGTGTCCTTGTGTGTCTTCTTTTGTCCCATCTTTTAATTGCATTACCGTACACCCCTTGAAGACTCACACTTAAGAGGGAGTTTGAAAATAAAATAAAGTTTAAGCACATACACCGTACTAGGTTAGGCTGCACGCATGCTGAAAAAATAAATTCGAGGGGACCTTAAAGCCAACAAAAGAACAGGAGTCTTTCTAAAACTCTAAAGGACTACCAGTAAACTTATTAGGCATCACAGTGCTCGTACTGTCACTGGAGATGGTGCATGTACATGCGTAAATTAAAGAACAGATGCAATGTCCCGCAACACCTTTTGCCGCTTGGCACAACCGCATAATACAACTGTACTGCAGCAAAGCTAACTTTACAGGCAAAATCTGTTAGGTGAATCAATGATGTGTTTCGGCATTTTTTTTTTCTGCTTTATGTTTAATTCGACCAATCGAACAGTTTGACTAGTTTTGTCATACCATCACAATCAAATTAATGGAAGTCGACTGCAGTTCATTTTCGAATACACATAGTTACTCGACATCTCAACAAGCATACCTAACAAGCGCCTTGTGAGCTTCTATGTAGATATCCTGGGCTACGTCAGCAAACTCGACGAGGTCAAATTCGTCCTCATAAGCACGGATCTTTCGCAGGTTCATGTAGGACTTCCCACGCATTTCAAGGCGTCGCATGCGCTGAATGGCCCCTGCCTTGGTCAGGACGCTCACTTTTCCATCACCCTCAGGAGGGAGGTACGGTTCAAAGACACCACCTACAATAAACCGGTACCAAAACATTAACTGTGTTTTCTGCTTCAGGACGCCAAGCAATCAACCACTCACTATTACCCATGTACATATTCAACCTATAATGAATTACAGAGCATAATCGACGAACATGCACCAATTATTCTAAGTGAACACTAATGGCATGTTCAATTGAGCAAAAGTGACACGATTATTACACTACAATGCCCAAAGTATCAATTGAGAACAGAACAGAATGTAAGCAAGAAAATGATGTTTCCATGTAGCACAACTGGCTCTACTACTGGGAAAATACATGACCATTTATGGTTCAGCAGCTTTTTTATATGCACTGAATAGAATAGGATGCACGGGAAAGTGAGAGAACAATGGACTCAAATACCCTGTAAACAATTTAATTTTCTTCATAGTCTGTAGTCTCCCCTGAAGCAAGAGAGCACCAATAATTTTTAGTGTTTGAGAATCAAAGTGTGTTAGTTGCCATCTCAAAAGTCTTTCATTGGTACCATGACACACATGCCATATTGATTTGAAGCAGCAGGTTTGAAGACTGACAGACAAAAGTGCCATGAGTGCCGACATGATATTTACTTTGTCACATTGATGAGGCCACCATACAAAGCATGGAATCCAGTTCTTTTGTTCACACTACATTTGAGGGCTTTGCAGTAGTGACACAAAAGCCAGCTGTCAGGAGATAATGCTCACTTTTATGTACCTTCTTTGTTAAAGGCAGATCAAAAGGTTATTTTTAACTGTGAAGCTTCCTATCTGACACTTAATTGTATGGGTTTCTTTGTACCTTCATGGAAGTTCACCTTTAATGAAACTTCCACGACATTGAGGACCTCTACAGGACTGATTTTACCCCATATACATATTATATACACAAAAAATTTGTTCGAAATGCCACAGCAGTTATACTGAGCACTCATATGATGACCACCTGGCAGAAACCACACACATTTATGTACGGCTGAATAGACCACCTTGTTGGTGAAGAATTGAGATGTGTTGTGTTGTTCATACATGTACACACAACAAAATGAAAAAATACTGCACTACAAGATCTTTAATTTTTGACTTCGACAGGAAACAAATATATATTTTTTTAATGCACTTCGTGGAATGTAAGCAGTGCAAGTCATATCTACCACTAATTAATGCATGGCTATTGTGTAATCGTCAACAAACTTGAGTGAGAGATCTTATGTCACATGAGTGGTGCCGCAGTGTATCAGAAACAAAGCGGCACCTTTGCTTCACGAGGTTAAACGTTCACTGCCCTCAAGCGAGGCACCGCGGACTCATCTGGTTCTTGACACAGACTTGCTTTTCTTTTCTGTAACAATTGCCGTTTCTCCATTGCTTAGGTAGCAGGTGATCGAGACTAGTATCGTGATGCGAATAAATGCAATCATATTTACCACTGGCTCGTGAACACCTTGGCAGCTAGCTATAGGTTCTCACCGGAGCAGCTGATGACCATGGGCCGTTCATTCCACGGCCGATCGGGCGCTACACCTTGCTCCTTCAGCTTGGAGCGCATCTCCTCCGGCGTCAGCTGGTCCTTTTTTCGCATTTCCTCAAATTCGGGTAGTTTGATCTTGATAACCTTGCGCCGCCGCAAGGCCTTCCATTTGGGAAGCCAGTGCTTGTTTGCTTTGGTCCAGCGCACCTGCTGCACCGACACCGACGGTCGGAACAGCCCCTGCGCCAACTGCGGTTCACACATGAAATATTAAAGTTAACGCAAGAGTTCGGATGGTGCCAGCAGGCTTCTAGCTACAGTGGATCTTGGTTTAAAGAAAAGGCGACAGCTCGCGCTGTAGTGCGCCGACGAGCGAAACGAAAGAGCTCAGAGGAAGCCTTGTAAACATTAGTAGTAAAGCACGGTGCAGATACACGCACTTACTCGTCCTGGTAAACGGACCGATTATGGACGAAACGTAAATAGAAATTGCTGGTAAGCACTAGCCAACATTGAGCAGTTACATGCTTTCATGCGATCGACAGCAGGATTGCAGAGACAACTTTAATAGAGCCCTTGAAAACAGTGCAAGAGGCATGCTGTCGCAAATAGTCAACATATTTATCTGTGAAGTTTTGATACCTAGCATAAAACATCACAAAGCCTGCTTACTGAGGTTCCGGCACTACCGATAGCAAGCCGCAACATGAGGTTACTGCAGTGCGCAGCCATGTTGAATGCTTCGGGTTTCCATTTAAACGACCCAGAAAAAAGAGGTTCGTAAAGAATCGCAAAATTGTTTAGATTATTTATACATTTATTTAATCGGCAATATTTTTTATATGTAGTCAAAAATATTATTAAAAATAAAAAATTTGCTACGGCAACAAATTTTTTTGGTTTTGGTTTTTATCCTCAGGTGTGCAGCAGCGCTCGTCCACACGACGTATTGGGGTTAGGGCTGCGGAACTTGAGAAACTTTCAGTAAGTATTTTCACCACATTATGACTACTTGTTATGGCTGTTATTATCGAATAACGTGTAGGTATTACTGTTCGCATGTCGTTTTAACGGAAGGGCTATTGGCAGGTAACGCTGGGCGATGCACACGGTGGTGTGCTCCCTGAACGCTATTAAGCCTCGTCACTTTGCGCCGTTGTGAGCCAGTTTTCTTCGGAGTGCCGTGATTCAAGGCGTGTACCGGCATTGCCGGCGTCCGTGTAGAATGTGGGTTCCCGCTACCATATCGTCGTGGGGAGAAGATAAAAGACCGAACGCGCGATTTAAACATTTCATTCATAACTGGCGTCGCGAACATTTTATTGCGCAGTGTGGTAGGCCTCGCCGTCGGAAACTTCGCGTGTGATTCAACGCCGAGTGCGTCCCCGTTTCAGCGTCTGCTTGTGCAGCTTGTGTGAAGGGCGAACTTTCTGCCTCTCTTGAAGGCATAGGTGCTTATGGACGTTTTCTTGCAACAGTCTAGCTTTTAGCTTCTGGCCGCGGCCAATCACATTTGTGGTTGAAGTAATTCTAACTGCGCAAATACATTCATTCAGAGCCCTTCCGATGTTGATGCCGGTAGACAACTCAGTTGCCGGCTGATGATCCTGCTCGTGTTTAGCGCTGGCTCACGCATGAACACGTGAGTCACGCCGGTGTCACGTATATTCCCGCCGTGGAAATCACACACTGGGAATAGACTTGTAACTTGCGGCGATGTCAGCGGTGTTCTCCGCCGCCCGTCCTTCTGCACACCCCCTTTATTTTCTCTACAGCGCGTACGCCGGTTCAACGATAAGCATGGCGTGTAGCAAGCAGGAATACTGTTCTTTCATTTTGTTTTTTCTTTGACGAGACTTTACGCTTAACTCGAGCATGGAGAAAATACTTATGGTTGACTGGTAGACGATATGCCGGCAAAAGCGGTCTCCGTCCGTGCGGCGACCCCTAATAACCAGTCTCGAGGTAGCCGGCGTTCTTTCTGCGTTTTTTCTTTTCTTTTCTTTTGCTACTGCGTTCTGTAGTTGCATCTCTTGCCTGTAGCTCTCGCTTTTTTTTTTCCTTCCGTTATTCTTGCCACTGTCGCTGGGCGACCTTGGCCGATGGTGCCGATTCACGCAAGAGGCATCCTCGAGTTTTCTTCCATTTTGCTTTGAGTGCCTTGTGGCCTGGAGGCATGTTGCCACGGTACACTGATACTGTAATGCCTGTTACGAGTGTCGGCGCTAACAGTAGTATTTTGCGCTGTGTTCGTTTTTGGTACGCAGTAATTACCTCTCGGTGGCGCCGCTCACTGCGTGACAGAACCCGTTTGACGAGGAAGCGCAATTTGCTCCTCCGTCGGATGCCTCAGCTGGCCGTTTGATAATGGATGAGAGTGGCAACGTGCTTCCGAACTTGAAGCTTTCGTCTGTGCCCATTATTTTCCGCCCCCCTTTTATTGGAGAAGGGGGGGGGGAAGGGAAGCCTAGTTTTCGGCTCAGTTTGTGTGGCTTAGTCAAAATATATAATTTACCTTTGTACTCAGCAATTTAAGCGAACGAAGTGTTGGTAATGGACCTTTTCGATTAAATGCCTTTTACTAAAAGCTGTTAAATAGTAGTGAAAGGGTCTGAAAGTTGTACAGACCTTGAGACATGAAATGAGTGAATATTTTGTTTTCACTTACTTTTGCTAGGCATGAGAGCAAAAGGTATTGTCAAGAACAGCCAGTATGTTTTCATAACCCTGTTGACTTTTATCTTGCAAGTTTCCTACACACGCTATATCACACACAAGGAAAAAAAAATGTTGCAATCTCTATTGGCTTTGTAAATAAGCACAGGAAGTGAAGCTGATGCATATGCGACAGCATAATGGCAGTCGCATAAAGAATATAGCATCAAACTAGTTTGGCACTCCAGATATTTTGTTTGCCATAGCCCTGCTTTTGCTTTGGAACATTAAACCCCATCACTTGTAATGTTTGATAAAGCCATGATCACTGAAGGCATTATCAATCCAGTTAACATTGTTTTCTTGATAAGTGCAGTCATCCAAACTTGTTACAATTTGCCTTTACAAACAATTACAATTTACAAACTAATTTACAATCTTGTGTCAAAAACTATAGAAAATCGCTTTTTCGCAATGTCATGAGGTGCTACATTGTGAGCAGGCAAACGAGCCCAACAGGAGTGGGGGATTTTTGTGATCATGTGAGCATTGTCAGTTGTACTATAATTGCTAATTTGAGGTAAATGATAAATAACATGTCTGCAATTACAAAAGTCCAAATAAAGTATTTCATCATTGCCACTTCTGGTCTATGCATGACAGTTGTGCGTAAATACTGTGGGCCACCATGAGGTGCCGCAACGAGCTCTCTCGCCTGCGAGACGCTGTGATGTGTGCTTTGGTTCCGCTAAGTGACGTAGCTGCAGGCGCCCGAACAACCATCTCGTGTCGAGTGAGTGAGTGCTGTACTCGCCTGATCCAGAAGTAGTCATAAAGTTGAAAATAAAAAAAAACTTTGGGCGAGGCCTTGCTCCCTTGCCATCTCATCTCCCCTGTGTAGCTCCCGGCATGCTAGTGGAGACAGGAGAGAAAGAAAAATCTGTGCATCGGTGCAATAACTACCTCTAATCCTGCGTATACTTCAAAGATTAGAATTCTTTTTCTTTTTTTGGCAGGAGATTCGTGAGGCAACGCCCATCTGGCATGCTAGTGGTGGAGACAGGAGAGAGAGAAAAAAAATCTGTATCAGTGTGATAACTACCTCTAATCCTGCATATGCTTCAAAGATTAGAATTCTTTTTTGGCAGGTGATTCGTGAGGGAATGCCCTTTAATAGCGAGGCCATTCTATGATTAGTTAGAAAAGTGCTTCAGGGTCCCTTTAATGGCAATATTGTTGCTGATTGTTTTTTTGCCTGTACTATTCTTGCAGCTGCTTTTGTATGAGTCAGAAACCCGAAAAGCCGACACTATCAGGTCAGCGTATCAAGACCAGGAAAAGAGGTCTGTGTACTATTTCGTGCTTTCTTGTTCTTATGATGCATTGAGCTCAAACAAGCAAGGCCTTCTATGTGTACTGATTTTTGAGACTTATCTTAATTGCATATAAAATCTAAGGGAACATTTGGCATGGACCCATCTGTCGCATTAGGTCATAGGCAGTGCCGTCCTGTTGCTGAGCACAAGGCTGCGACTTTTGATTCCCAGCCATGGGGGTCACATTTCAATGGGAGGCAAATTGCAAGAAATCTTGGATACTTCGATATAAGTGCACATTTAGGAAACTCAAGGGGTCATAATTAATCTGCAACTCTCCACTACGACATCTCTCATAACCCCAGTGTTGCTTTTCGACATTCAGTCAGTGTGGCATAAGCCATCATAGTCTTAAAGGGATGCAAGAACTAGCTTTTCTGTTTTCCGGCCTTTGCCCATTATGTAGTGGAACTAAAAGGGACCAATGTAGGATGTGCTTGTTCGTGGCTGCCACTCTCTTGGTCACTGCAAGGCTTCAACTCCCTCACTTTTTTTTTTTTTTTTCAGATGAAAAGGAGAAGTATGACCCCTCAGGGTTCCGCGACGCCATCTTGCAGGGTTTTGCAGAGGCTGGGTCTGACCTAGATGCAGTGCACAAGTTCTTGGATGCAGCCGGCTCCAAGTTGGACTATCGCCGCTATGGAGAGGTCATCTTTGACATTCTCCTGGCCGGCGGCATCTTGGGTGAGCAACCAAAGACTCTTATTGTGCTTGTGTTGTGTGCTCCTTCTCAAGCAGACTACACCAATTCCTGTCTGACTGTTCCACTGAAGTATTGCGTACTAGAATGCCCATATCAGGAATGTCGACAAAACCTGCCATATTGCCTTTAGTGGATACCTAGGCATACATTGCAGTTTCCAGTTAACTTGTACCACTGGTAAGCATGTAAAACTGTAAGAAGCCAACAAGCAGTGGTTGTTATGGCAAAATACAGTTATGGTTGCATCTGGAAATTCTAGCCCTCTTGATCATTAAAAGGCCAAACTACACATAAGCTTGCCGGTGTGTGAAAGCTCGCGTTCGCATGCCTTGCGTTTGCCGCACATTGAGAGTAATGGCGGTTTGAACCTTCAAGACACGCGCCAGCGCGAGTCCACTTGGCTCACATTTTCGCTTTGGTAGATGTCATTTCGTAATTTTGTGAGGCAACCAGAACACCAATACTTGTCTGGAGAAGATAGTTTCAGAATAGCATTTGTCGCCTTGCGTACATTAAATGCACGCACCTTTGCGGGACATTTTGGTGTGCATCCCTTCAAAACTTTTAGTTTAATTTCCAGATCAGGATAACTTCCAGAAGATTTTCCAGATCTTCATAGACGAGAACTGAGCTGTGATATTAATTTGATGTTCCCTTTAACAAAAGTAGATCGTACTGTATATCTTGATTTCTATGTACCCAAGTTACTGATAGCTTGCTACATTCTCGTTATGCATTGCTAGGAGGCTCCAGAGCATGTGCAACACCACATTTTCTTGACCGAAATTTATAAGCATTAAATTTTGTGAAGCATCTTGTTGTATTCGATATTTGTTTTTTTTTATTCAATTAAATTCTAAATCTACTATTCAGTATTTGAACACCCCAAGCTGTAAGTTTGTTATAGTAAAATTGGGCATGTAGAATTAATATCAGAACTATTTTTGTGCATAAGCCTGTTTGTTTTAACTTGGTTCTGCTGTACTCTGTAGATTGGTCTGTAAGATGACTTGCCTGTCATGCAGCACCCGGGGGTACCCTGATCGTGGATTTGGACACGGCCAAGCCATCACAGACAGACACATGTGTCTTTTCGGCACCCAACAACATGGAGGTCCTTCGCAGCTACGCACAGCTGATCACCAAGCTGATACGGCGTTACAAGTACCTTGAGAAGACCCTGGAAGAGGAGTTTAAGAAGGTGTTGATGTTCCTCAAAGGGTTCAGCGCCGAGAACCGGCAGAAGCTGGCACGGGTGCTTGGAGTGCTGATAGCGGGGGGTCAGGTTTCCGCCTCAGTGCTGCAGAGCGCCCTGCAGGACCACCTGGTCAAGGACGGCCTGGCTCTGCAGTGCCTGCTGGATGTGCTCCAGACTTGGCTGGAAGATCGGGACCCGTCCACCCTGTGGGCTGTGCTGCGCAAGGCGGGATTCGATTCGCGCCTCATGGTGTGTAGGCAATTCCAACCATTGGTGCTATTGGGTTTGGGAGATGGTGGAGAGAGAAAATGAAAATGTGCCATTCTCGGTCACGTCTGTGAATTGAATGGCACTGGCCAACACTCTTGTGGCTAGATCTAGTGCACATGCACGCAATTATGGGGGGAGGTGTGTGGGGGGGGGGGGGGCCGTGGTTTCGACAAGTTTATTATATATCGAGTTGTACATCGTGCAGTACATTTTCCACAGGACTATAAGAAAAAATTATGCAGTTAGACACTGCAATAACAAAATTGGGGGAGAGGGGGGAGAAATATTCGCTTTCATGACAATGTTGTTGTTGCAAAATGAGGTAGCAGAAATAAATCTGTCGTAAAATGGACGTTAACTGGCAATTCCGTTAGCCTACATTGGCAAGCCTTGCTCGAGGCTTTAGAACTGTGTTGCCAACAGTACAGTGTGCTCCATGCATCAGTCAGAGGTGGCAGTGGCACTGCCGTTGAATGCTACTCTCGGTCTATCGCTTTCAGAGAGATGATCACTTTCGCAGGATTTTGCGTAACTTGGCACTGGATGCAGAGCAGCAGCATTCCATGCACGCAGCAGCTTTTCTCTAGCACATGCTGTCGTCCATAGAAGCTGTCGTATCCGGTGCCGAGCGCGAGAGTGATCGTATCTCATATCCCCGAAAGCAATCGACCAAGATTGCAGCCCCTTCGTGTAAATCTGCTTCTGGTGACACCAAATCCACACGCAATGCCTGCTGCATAGAGGGAACTACTAGAGGGAACTCTGGTGCTAGTGTCCATGGGAGCTACAAGCGGGGCTGCATGGGAATGATGGGTAGTAAATGGATTCGCCCTTCTGGCTTCAAACGACTTCGTGAATTTGTAAACTCCTCATTTTCAACATGTACTGTGTAATAAATAAACAAACAAACAATAATAAAATTATCTGACAGCGGGTTTCGAACACGGGACCTCTAGCACGAAAGCCTGCCTTTGAAACCGATACGCCATGGGAACATTATTGACAAGTGGCATAGAGTGCCCTTATACTTTCTCGCGAGGAAGCCAGTACGTTGAGATGCTTGGCGCTTTTTGCTTTTGCCACCTCGACGTGCTTAACATCCCGCTTTTGCTGCGGGATGACAACAGGTCAACAAATAATAGGCGGCTGCTGCTGTGTGTAGTGTGGGACACCAGAACAAAAATGGTGCCCGGCGGAGCAAGCCGAATGCGATTTTTTCTTCTCGTGAGTACATTACGTGCATTGAAACAGTTTCTTCCGTATCGGTAATGAATAATATTGTTAATATTGGCAAGTTTGCTGCAATAATGTAGCCATGTCCACTTTGAGGGGCCAGAAACAGATGGGCGCGCTTAGCTGCCAGTGACATAAAAACACATGGCCGGCATGCTGCAGAAACTGCGGCATCTGTCATCACTACTATTCTAATGCGGCACGTTTCCGCTTAGGGTGGGCTAATATCTTAGCTGTGTTACAAGCGTCGGCGTATGAATAGGGTACACTTCTAATGTATCAGTGTAAACGTGGCTACTATCATTGCCCCTTGCAATTTGTTGCGTGCCCACGAGTGCAGATGAGAAGAATCGAAAGGAGCCTTTTTTGTTGTTGACCACAACCATTATAAAGCCTACACATAATAAAGGCAAGCTTGGTTGTACTTCTTTTTGTGATGGAAGTGGGGAAAGTGATGAAAGTAATGAAAGAGGGCATCTACTTATGAATGTTTGGTGCGTGCAGACCGCTTGGTTTGTCTGGAAGAGTCGTTCGCATAGCATTCGACAGATGGTAAGCACGATCATTATTAGCTAGACTTGACACACGACATATCGCTGCGGCAAGTTCGGGACGCAATCATTACATGGGAAATTTTTAAAAAATCGAATTTTGATGACAAAATTCAGGGGTGCGGTCATTACGTGAGTGCGATCATTCTGCAAGTAAATACGGTACCTACCCGCTTGATCTGTAATTGCGGTTTAAACGTAGTCGCGAAGATTTCCCCACCCAACCCCCGTAAAACCCATGTATTGGCTGACCGCTTAAGCCATAGTCGCTCAATGCCCACTAAACGGTTAGTGCGTACTATTTTCTTTCTTGTTCTACACGCACAGGCACCAAATCGGCAAGATCTCATGTGCGCAGACGTTCGATTCTTGAGTTGTGACACTCGGACGACAGCTGCCAGCAATAGTCAATTTAAAACATGGCCACCTTGATGTCTTTCCTGCTCATACAGCTGTTGCCGATTGCAGTGCACAAGAGCATGGCGGTTGAGGTTGGCTTCCTGTAACACAAAGAAGCTGCCGGTAGGGGTGCGAATTCGCTGTTGCTATTAAACCCAATACAATCCAAGTAGCAACCACGCAAAAGCACATAAAAAACAAAAACAATGCGTAGGCATTCCTATGTTTACCCAACGAGAAAAATGTTCTCCGCCCGTTCGTCCCGTAAGATGACCACTTTCAAGATAAAGCCCGCAGCAGTGAGTGAGTGAGCAATGCAGGCAAGCGGGTGCCAGGAGGCCCAAGATTTCTTGCCTTTCGATGTGCTCCGTACTGACACGGAATATGTTCTGCCGAGACCTGCGCAGTGGTTGCATTGCGATTCCGGACAGCGTCTCATTTGACAGTTTCACAGGTGCTGACACTGCTGTACTGACATGCGCAGAACCTGACGACGGCAAGATCATTCGTCAGGTTTCTGCTGCACCACCGGACGATGGCTCTTAGTCAGAAGACGATGCACCATGTGCTATGCTGCCGTCGCTTGCGGAGCGTGCACAAGCAGTGGCTGCGCTTTCAGGTGCCGCATGGCCCTCTCCGAGATTCAGGCTTATCTGATTGCGCGTAAACGGAACAGCGTGCAATGGCACATTCACAATTTCTTCAAGCCTACTGCGGAGTCCGAATAAGTGCGTGAAAATAAAGGACTTCATTTTTTTTCTTTATCTGCTTTTTCGGACACCTGTTTATCGGACATTTCAGCAGTCCCCGTCAGGTCCGAATAAGTGGTCGGCGACTGTATATGGCTGTGTATACGCACATTTGTAGTTTTTCCTTCGTGAAAACCAAATGCCGCACTCACCACCCCGTCTTCGACCTGCAGTTGTTCTTGCGCTTCGAAGAATGCAGGCAAGACCGACGGAACAGCGCTACGGGAAAGCACTGCTTTGAAAGGCACGACTTCAGTAAGTCGGCGTTGAACTCATAATCCTCTGGACGAAAGTGCAGCAAGCACACTATGTGATTTTTCGGCTCTTTGCGAGCGCGCTGTGGCAGAGGTACGGCACTTGACCACTTCGAACGGAGAGGTTCACTCGTTGGCACACAGTGATAAGTAACGTTGGATTCACCGCTGCAACTGCCCTTGGCCAAGTTCCGCGGACCGTTCGCGCATCCCACAACATGTTATGGACGTGGCACTCTCACTGCTTGTTGCAAATGCAAGTTTTGCGAGCCAGCAGAACCAGCGCGGCATGACGCGATAATGAAACAACTGAAACTCTAGCGCACGCGCGGCGCAAAATGGAGCGCACAGAGTCGAGCGAAAACGAAACCTTTCGATCACCCATACTACTCAAGGGTAACGTAAAAATGTTATTTTTCTTAGAATTGAATAGAAGTAGACAAGTAGCATTTTCTCCTGTCTTTTAATCTAATGAAATTATTTTTTTAATACGAGTAGTTGATTACTAGTGAAATAAATTGTGATGAGGTGTGCCTTCGTCATCGGGCTAGTACCGAAATGTCGCTGAGGAGTCTCAAATCGTGTCATGAATTTACCTCAATTTCTCAGTTACTAAAGCTCTGTTCGCGAATATGTTGACGCCTTAGACGTTCTAGAGCATTGCTTTATCACTTTAACTCGACTTCGTAGTAACATTTAGTGTCCCTCTAAAAGCGTGCGCTATGCTTCTGACGGCACCTCGTGCTATGAAACAGGTGAAGATGCTTATCACAGTAGGATTGGCAGTGATAGCTGGTACTGAAATGAGAAATTGAGTGTGTGCTGGCGTTTTCATGTGAGACGGGCAAGTGAGTATTGCAGTGAAGCAGCCGTGGCGGACAGCTATATACTGATCTCGATTGCGTGCACGTTGCGCATTTCCTTATTTATATGAGGTGTAGCAGCTGGAAAACATATTATACGATTGCAGTTTGGCGACGAACTGATTGTTGGTGCTGAAAAATTGTTTTCCGGGAATGTATGAACAAGTAAAAAATCTGCATAACTCTGTTAGGTCATTTTTTTTGTTCTCGATTGCAAACGTTGGCACTGGGAAAATGTACGTAATGGGAACATATCAGAGGTTCTACTGTAACTAAATTGAATTAACTACTGTTTGTAGGTGCAGTAACAATTTATCAGAGGCTTACTAGTGGCACACGCCTAACTATTACAGAGTAAAAGGCACACAATGGTAGCCGTGCTTTTTTAAAATGACAGTGTACTCTCAGTTTGAATTTCATGTTGCAACTATGGCCACTTTTTGCCACGTGTAGCTTTGCTTGCCGTGACATTGCCATCACACACCTGGCACTTTACACAAAATAGCAGAGCATTTATGCAATTGAGGCTTACAATAAAAAAGCATGTCTCCATCTCATCAGAGCCAGCCGCGGTGGCCTAAGCAGTAGCGAGAAAATCTTTAGCCTTGCTTGGTGGCCAGCATTGAAACAATCTTGCAGTTTTTCTTGAGCCTCCTCCATTTTCTGCAAATTGGCAGCAGGCTGCAGCAGTCATGTCGGGATGTCTGCCGCTGTCAAAACTGCGTCCATCTTCTAAGCCTATTCCGAAGTCGCAGGGGATGGCTTTGGCAGCCCTCAGCACAGTTATCCAACTGTTGTCAATGTCTTCCAAAGCTACTGGGAACTTCCGAAAGTTTAAGTGCACACTTGTCGCACATTTCTGTTAGTTGAACTTATGCTTTGTTGCAAACTGAGTTTGACATTGTTGCAAGCCGAGTTTTGCACGCCAGAGCAGAACAGAAATTCGCCAGTGGCATGGCATGCTACGGTCGATGCCTCAGTCGATAAATGGAATTGCGCAGTGGGACAACTTTATTCCGGGCTTGTTCTTTGTTCTTCGTAGCCATTCAGTGTGTGGAGTAGCAGTGACGGTTAAAACTAAAGAAGAGTGGCTCTTTCAGATAGGACTAGGATTGCTGTGATCAAACTTCGAATGGCAGCCACCCGTCACGGAAAGAGGTTGTTTTTTTGCACATTGCATTAGGAAAAAAAAAAGAATACGCTTGCTGAACAGTCAAAAACACTTTTATGACTCAAATATTGATCCAAGATGTGTACAAATTTCCAAGATCATGCATCAGTCACTGTAGAATCCAAAAATGAGATATTCAAAAAAAATTCATTTTTCTGCAATTTCTTGCCCTCTAGCACCTTTGTCTTCCTATATGGTGGCAGGAGGACAGCTTCCATGGTGCATTCAGTGGTAGAACATCTATAATGCAGAAGTTGAACCTCCTCGATTGCTCAGCATGTTTCATTTTTCCTGTAGTTTGGCCAACTGGCGTTCTTGTATAAATGGAGCAATAAATGCCATTTTGAGTTGGCCCTTTACATTGGCCACCATGCTCTTTGTACTTAAGGTGCTTAGACCCCACAATGTGCATGGTTTCATATCAGGGGTGCTGATTTGGTGTATCCTTTTGGTTTGCAGGAGTTCTTTCCTGTGAGCAAGAGGAGTCCGGAAAACTTCACAGCTACGTTCAAGGCACACGGCGTCTCTCAGCTGCTGGACTACCAGGTACGACCGGTGGTCTTGGCTGCGGCACAGTTTTATCGGCTTGGATTGACGTATACTGGGCCTGACACTTAGTACTGTGGAATCCTAGCAGTCTAGATTAACTGTCAGTGTGCGTGTGTGTGTTTGAGAGAGAGATGCGAACAGGAGGTTGTGGACATATCCAAACATGGTCTTCCAAACACCGCCTTTAATCTCCATCTTTTTCTCCTTTCAAAGTCCCCTATACTAAGTTACATACTCCCGCCACCCCCACCCCACCCAAGAGAGCGTGTGCAACAACATTGTAGAATGCACGAAGGAGACGCTGATAAATGAAAGCACAGATCGCACAGCTAGTGTAATGTGCGAGGATAGTTTCGTTTTACGAGTTAATTGAAAAGTTCATGCAGCCCGGTGTTGTCCAGCATAGCTCAGGTGAAAATGAAACATTTATTTATGCCTCTAAAACAGCGTGTCAAGTGTTAGGCACACTGAAATAGTCAGTAATCTGCACTTGCCTTTGCGGAAATTTCAGGTTTAAAACCACGGTGTGTGTTGCATCCAGTGGCTGCGCGAACACTGGCATCTATAATTTGGCATGCATGAAAACAGTGAGCGACTCTATAGATGACAGTGAACCGTGCGTGAACATTGGGGTCGGTGTCAAAAACGGGCCACTGTCAATATCGTTTTCACTGCCGCTGCTGTCGTCGCATCCGTCGCACCATGCCACTGTGTGTGTTGCGACGATTGCTCCATTGGAGCTTCGCAGAACGAGGCAGCACTATCCGATTCAGAAACTCCTCCCTCGATGCACCGTCTACTTTATTGTCAGCAGCGACGTCCTCCCAGAGTTCGGTAATGTCAGCGGATGCTACAGTGTTCGTTCCACGCATGGGTAGTTTCACCCTGACACAGAATGCCTGCCGTTTCCATTGATCGGCATGGTCACTGGTTCTAGCCTTCATGCACAAGTGCGTACTTTAAAGAATTTTAATCTTTCTTGCACAGCTTTTCGCTTTGTCGACGCACCCACTGCTGCTTCCGTGGTGCATTTCCGCGCTCACTGACGAAGAGAGCGAGATTGTAGAAAGGAAGCACAGGCACAATTTGCTTCTCGCCTTTTTCATTTTTCTGGTGTTTGTGGACGCTCGCTGGTGGCGCGGACACGAAGCAGCTGGCGCCATCTTGTGGCATGCTGTGACAACTTGCGACGCTCTTTGTGGCTTTCGCAGTCAGCACACTTGTGGTATGCACTGCGTGGTAATGGCAGCAGATACGAACTCGCATTGGCAAACTTTTTGCCTTGTCTCAGTTCAGGGGAACTGCCACTGTTGGGCCTGAATGGCCCATACTTTCACTTTTCGTGTCGTCCTCATCACTGTCATTAGGCATCACTTCTGCAATAACCAAGGTAATGATGGCGAAGAGTCACACCTCGAAAAGTCAAACCTCGTAGCCGACGTATTTTCACGGTCACAGCAGCACTGCCGAGCAACTTCGCATTCGAAATGCCACACACCGTAGTCAACGGTACATCCCGCTTGCGTGCCATGTTCGATAGCACGAACAATGTCCAATTTTTCTTCTATGCCGAGCACCTGATTTTTGTCGTAGCTTGCACAATGCCATAACACAGGCCAAAACGCTCTCTGACTCTGGCACTACGCTGAAATGATGCTGAGGTTGATATGGCTTCACCTTTCTAAGCGCCCTTTGCATTTACGCTTGGAGGCCATTTCGAACTCTGAGGCTCGTTCTCCCGGGCCGCCGTACCGCCGTGAATTCGTGATGAAAAGTGGAAACACCATGTGTTAACCGATCCGTACTCAAAAAAGCAGGTGCAGTTTATGCGGATACAAAACGCATTATTTTCAGTGGCACCCGAGTCGAGGATTTGACTTTACTACTTTTAAAATGAAACTACCGTTTAAGTGGCTATTGTTTAATGAGGTTTTACTGTAGCAGAATCAGCCAGGAACCATGGGAGAGCGCAATGTTGATCTTCTGGGTTTCTTTTCAGAAAGCACAGGAGGCATCGAGTGTCAAGAAGGATCTCCAGCAGCAGGTGAGCAACATGCTCAAGAACGAAGTACCAGTCAAGGAGATCATCCAGAGCGTGAAGGAATACATGACTAAGTACTCACTGCCCGAGCACGATGTGGCCGTACTGGTAAGTGGCCTTTCCATTGTAGAACAGTAGCTCTTCCCAGGTTGTGCAAGCCATGTAAAAGCAAGCTTTTTTTGTCTAGGGAGATGAGTGGTTGGGTAATTGGCAGAATATTCCGTGGCATGCCAACAGGCTGCATACTGACCTACCCCTCTAGCTTAGCGGCTATGGCATCGCACTGCCGAGCTCAAGGTTGCGGGATCAATCCTTACGGTGGCGGCGGCATTTCGATGAGGGCGAAATGGGAAATGCTTGTAGACAGTCTAACCTATTTTTACAGCTCAAACCACTTATAATGTAACTGCTTATAGTGCAGGACTGGCTATAATGCGGTCTTTCCTGACTCCCCATTTGTCTTCCCATAGAATTCAAAATGTATACGCACGCCATTTACAGTGGAGCCACGTGAGGCAAAATATAGGTTATATCATATCTACTTGAATGTAAATCTACCGTGAGTGTTACTGCGAAGGTCTACTTTCTAGTCATGCGAAAAAAAAAAGAAATAAACCCATGAATGTAAGGCGGGATGAATGGAAGCAGAAATGCTACATTTATTGAAGAAATCACAATTGAGAAACAAGTTCTCTTCACTTAATGTCTGAGGTGAAGACGCCTTTCCTTGCGCGTGGTATTCGTGGGCGATCCCTTTCGGAGGTAGTTTCACTTTCGCAAACCTTTTTGCGACACAGCCCCGAAAGCATTCCATACAAGTGTGTTTTGCGCTGTGCCAAGCTCATCATCAGTGCCAAGAGCACTATCAGCATAAGCTTCGAGGGGTCGGGTGCTGGGATGAGCTGAGTCTCGCGAAAGGGAAACTATCTCCATAAGTAATGTGTTGTAATTCCATATTGGCAGAGTGAAAAGCATTTAAACCGAGGGTGGACTGTACTTTTCTTTTACATGCAGTTATATATCTGACTGTGCTTAGACACTTAGGGGCATTGCATATGGTTGGCACCCTGTTGTGGTCACGTGATCATTCCTAAACATAAGAGTGGCCGGATTAGTGTGCAAGTCTGTGCACACGACTGAAAATATGTGTGCAGCCTGAGCGAGTTTTAGTGAAGTGCTACCTCTGTATTTTTGTGCAGCTGTGGACGACCCAGATGTCTGGCATGGATTGGAACAAGAAGGAAGAGCTAGTGGCGGACCAAGCATTGAAGCATCTGAAGCAGTACACTCCTCTGCTTGAGGCTTTCACAACCACTCCACGTGCAGAGGTAGCTCTGCTGGTCAAAGTCCAGGAGTTCTGCTACGACAACATGAACTTCATGAAGGTGTTCCAGAAGATTGTTATCCTCTTCTACAAGACAGATGTGCTCAGCGAGGACTCTATCCTCAAGTGGTATAAGGGCGCCCACTCACCTAAGGGCAAGAGCGTGTTCCTCGATCAAATGAAGCGCTTCGTCGAGTGGCTCCAAAATGCCGAGGAAGGTAAGGGGGTGCTTGCTTTGGTACTTTGGTAAGGGGGGCTAATTTGTTGAGTGACGTATTGAACAGCAAACAGCCACAAAACTACCTCACAGCACCATTAATATGTGTAGAGCACATGCTCTCTTGAATATGTGCTTTATGTTTAATGTAGATTGCATGGTGTGTAGCAGTATTGATGGGTGCTTGTCTGTCATTCCAATTTTGAAGTTGAAAGGGGCTGTGGCAATGAAAACAATTTCAGTTAATTGTGAAACTATAAGTTGAAATTTGGTACGTGAAGGTGGAATATGCTGATATCAGATCTGAAATCAGTTCCGAGTTGTTTTTGATGTACAACAATTGGCGTCCTCCATCTAATTATTATCTGTCATTGTAATTATAACAATTGTCATCCCTCAACTAATTAAAGTCGCAGAAGTAGCTCTTCATTTTTGTTATAATGTTCACAAAGCCCTATTCTATAAAGCTATTGGTTTACTTTTTATTGCACAGTAAGCACAGGAAAAACGATCACGAACTTTATTATGCATTGTAAATGTCACTTACAGCGCGTACATAGACAGAGGGATTATTATGCATATTGGCTTACAAATTATTTTTGTAAGAGGTGACTTATAAAAATCCTTAATGCAGACAAAAATGGACATCTATATAGTACTTCCGATGCTTCAGGGCTTGCATGCAAGAAACAAAGATTCCACCTTCATTATTTGCGAAATGGCAAAGCGATGAGTGACAACAGCTGCTTGAAAATTAAAAGCTGAGAAAACAATGGCCAAAGCTTTGTTTGTCAGAATCGTTTCAAGAAAGCCTTTGAGCACCTAATACCTGCCAGGACGTCAGTGCTTGACCAGTGAGGTCACATTTTCTTTACATTTCAATATAATCCTTGGTCTTTTTCAGCAGCATCATGCTGCTTTGCCCTGCGATTGGTCAGCATTATCGTGTCAAGGTCATCAGTGAAGGGTGGAAACTTGGGCATTTGGTAGTTTGTTTAAAACCAGAACAGTGCGAGAGACGGGGACAAACGAAGAGATCGCACAACGCTGTGTGTCTCATTTTTGCCAGGTAAAATACGTGATGTCCTTCTGTTTCTTCTTTTTCGTCAGGTCGTCCAGCAGACTTTTCAAATCCAAAAGGATGTGTGCATTCGTCGTCACTGAACTTGTCCGTTGCCATAGCACGCCTCAGGATGGCGAAAACGTGCAGTGTTTGAGCTGGTGGTGGCTGCTTGGCATTGCCCTTGTGATTTTTGTCGCATTCGTACTCGCTGTAATTTGCAGCTTCAACCATGGCCTTGCTGAGAATGTCCTCGACCGTGCGCACACCACAAGTGGCAAGGTTGTCGTCTATGGCGATAAAATATCACACTGAGTGCCCGTCATCAAGCTGGTCCCACTCTTTGATTTCCGGGTCTTCCGGCTCTAGGGGCACCTCTGTAGCACTCCTGAAGAAGCCGCACTTAATGAAGCAGTTGGCTATTGTAACCGTTGGGACTCGGTCCCAAGCCAGGGCTATGAAGTGAATAGCATCCAGCAGGCTTATTCTTTTTTTTTTCTTTTTGACATCCATTTATATACAACAAATGGAGGCAGTACAGGAAAAAGCCACACAGACATGGCTTGAGTTAGTCTCAACCCCCTTGCTTGCATAAGCTGTAAGTCGCCATCCTTGCAATAAATTTTGGCAAAAAGACAGAGCACAAGAAGTTCTTTAAAATAATGCATCGCATTATAACTCCAGCATCAATGGTCATAGACGCGGGGTCGTGTTGGCTGGCAAAAATACAAGCTTGACGTTCTGAAGCGGCAGTTTCTCGGGTGTGGGGCACGCTGACCAAGAAACCAGACTATTTTCCTTTTCTTGTTTCCCATCCTTCTGTCAAAGGGCGAGATGAACTCTGAACACGGCTGTTGTCATCCACGCATTTTTGTTAGCACAGTACAAGCAAGGTAGATGTCTGTCATACATTTCCTTTTATATATCCAGATGACTGATAGACGCAGGTTTGAAACAATTTAGCATTTTAAAAGGAATATACATTAAATTTTTCAAATTTTTCATTAAAGATGGCCCTCTACCGAGGCTTTCGAGACTTCTCCATCACCGTCAGTTTGTTTCTCAGGCCCGTCTGCATTGCAGCAGAAAAGGACGGTGATTCGCTCATGGCTTTTTCCCTCCTTGGCATGCTTCGTCTTTAAAGCACAGGCTTTTCTCTGGCTGAAGGTTGAAAAACAGACCTGCCTCATTGCATTGAAGACATCTCGAGGCTCGTACACCGCGATGAGCGACGGCAGTGTAGTCAAGAGCCACACGTTAATGACTGACTCGTCAGCCTTCTTTTCCTTCACCAAAGATGCATTCTGTATACAAGAATGCACCTAGTTTTGAAATGGTGCAGCCATCCATCCGTTAGAATCCTAGAATCCATCAGTGCACAAAGTAAGCGTGATCTCATCGGCTTTCTCTCAAAACCTTGCCATTGATATTCACGCCGGCTGCAGTAACTTCCTTAAACCACATTAGCAGAGTTTTCTTAGCTTAACATGATGTCTTCGCCTCCTTTGCGTTGACATTGCAGGAAAGCACATTCTTCATGATGTGCTCACATTGCCCAACAGCGGTGCACAATGTCGACATTGCGAGGCCTAGCTGCTTCGTCAGCTTGATCCGTATTTTCTTGGGGTCCTCGTCCACCTTTCGCAGGATGTCCAATTTCTCTTTAAAAAATTTAGCTTTCTGCTTGTAAGACATGGCATGCTGCTATGCGGCAAACGGGTGTGAGCCACGAACAAGAGCGTGGCTTCGCATGCAGCAGCAGCAGAAACAAGGTTAAAGCAAAAAAGCATTGCTTTCCTGTCTGGCAGGCTGCAGCCTCTCCTACCAGCGCCATCTGTACTCTTGCAGCGAAGGCACATCAGGGCCTGCGAGATCATGCACATCTGAACTAGGTTGTGCGCACCAACTCTGAGGCTGTATAAGGTGCCGCTGGTGAGCAACGGTAGCAACCTGCCAAACTGGCAGCTTGGTGGCATGCTGTTCTAATCTATGGCTAGGTCACATGCGATCTGTGGGGTGGCATCTGTTCATATGAAATGCTGTGGGGCAAAAATCCTTTCGCAACAACCTTACCTGCATGTTGTAAGTTAATGTAACTTGACTGGGGCCACCAAAAATTTGTATGAGCTGTGATCGGATCACCTAAATTCTACTGCAACCACATCTTGCTCAAATCATGTCCCGATCGTAATCGGGCAGCAGCTACGACGAAGCACCTAAAGAAGCACTAGATAACGAGGCAGAATTTAACCCATATATGCCTAGTGTCCTACATGTAATAAACTGCTTTTGTTCCTCGTTGCACCACATATATCTTATAGAAAATCGTCAGGTTCCTAGCCTGTATTTATGAGGGGATAAATATCGTCTTCGCAAACTTTGGCTTTGGTAAGTGTGTATTTAGAGCTTTTTGTGCAATGAAAGGTGCAGCAACATGTGCACACAGACATCGAGTAGGGCACTATCTCATTTCAGAAAAAGATAACAAAATTGATCCAACCAGAATTTATTGTTGCTGAGGTTGTGATTAGCTGTCCTTAAGGGACAAAATGCCTATATGACAGGGTATCTATGCTGTGTAATGAACGATTTGTCACATGCGGCGCTTCAAAAAGTGGCATCCTACATGTAGGACACAATGCATATTGGGTGGGACTTCAAGAGCATGCAGTAATGGGTGTGTCTATAAACTAAAATAAACTAACGTAATCAAGAATTCTTGTTGCACTTGTTCTATTTTGTTCTTTTTTTTCTTGGGAGAGAACAGATCTTTTGCTCGCACTGTTGCAAACAAAGATCCACAGTGGTGATGAGGGGCCCCCTCATCCGTCTAGATTCTTAGGCCTGAGAGTAACGCTGTGAATGTAATTGATGAGGAAATTAGGGACCATTACGCCGCGAGCATGAACCATTTGCCAGACAGCACCTGGTGAAGCTTTGTAATGCAGTGATCATGACTAGGTTATCACTGAGCCACCAGCATAACGTCCGAAATTTTCTAGAAAGTAAGTGCGGGCGCGATCTGAACGTGTTTTACTAGTGCCCGGCTCTGCGGCACATCAATTTATGAAGCAACCCTGACTGTAACCGACACATTAGAAAACAATTTTTTGCCACTGAAGTGGCCACCTTGTAAATAGGACATGGATACGATGGAAGTGCTTTCAGGTGCTTGCTTGGTGTGCCTTTCCGAGACTGATACAGTACTGTTGAAACTTTATTCACTCATTTAATTTTCAGAACATGACTGCCAGCTTTCAATTACCATGTTAAATGTGAATTTCAGTTAATCGTCTATCACTTTTAGCACTGCAAAACGGTTTCAGTAGCAACACTCATGGTGTGAAATGCAAACAAGTAATGAGATGCTCGAGAGGAACACTTCAAATAATATCGTAAAAGGCAAGAAAATTTTATAATCACCAGATATAATGCTAGCATGGTAAAGTGGAGACTCTTGACCAACTTGCTGCGGTATACTCCACTGTATACATTGAAACCTTGTTTAACCGTAGTTGTCCGGAGCTCGGAAAAAGTACGTACTAAACGGTAGTACTGTTTAACCGAAATAGCATGAGATTGACCACTTAAATGTCAAAAACTGAACTCTGAGAGAGTGCGATGAAAGGGGAAGAAACATGCAGTATTTATTCACTTCGCGCGACAAAAATGTTATTTTTGTTTGATGCCCTGGCAGCCTATCAGCGACGACAGCGGCCTCAAACTTGCTGAAGCTGAGCTTTTCAACCAGCCCCCCTCTTCTCGGCAAACACTCGCATGGCAGATTCCTCGTTGGTATTACGTATTCTCCATGCACGCACACGGTAGCTCTGCAGAAGTCGTGGGGTGCCTTTTTCATTGCATGCTGCTGTTCTCGTCTCGATGATTGCATTCATGAGGCTGGCCCAGCTTCTGCCACTGTCATCCTCATTGCTGTTGCTAGCCGACACTTCGGTAACAACAGAGGCAACGATGGCGAAAAGTCTAAACGCATAACCGACATCTCTTCGCGATTGCAGCGGCGCTGCCGAGCAACTTCTTCGCATTCCAAATGCCATACACCGTACTCAACAGCAGGTCCCTGTCGCGTGCCAGCGCTGACTTCCTTGTGTCACATTCGATAGCATGAACGATGTCTAATTTTTCTGCTATGCTGAGCATCCAGCATCTTCTTTATCAGAGCTTCAGCATGACGCGAGTCCTCGCTTGCACGATGCCACAACGCACGAACGCACAGGGCGCTTGGAGGCCGTTCCGCTCTCTGAGGCTTGTTGCTCTGCCGGGCCGCCCGATGGAGACGACGCACCACCGTGTTTGCGCAACGAAAAGTGGAAACACCACGTGTTAACCGATACGTACGCATTAAGCTGGTACGGTTTATGCGGATGCAAAACACATAATGTTCAATGGCCGCTGAGTCAGGGATTTGACTTCACTACTTTAAAACGAAATTACTGTTTAAGCAGGTACGGTTTAATGCGGTTTTACTGTACATGCAAGAGGTGGTACTCTTCACTACTTACTTGAAAAACTTTTGGTGTGTATATGTGTCTACAATGTGCTGAAGCTATACAGGAATAGCTATACATTTGGAATTGCTCTACAGAGTAGCTATGCAGGTTTGGAAGAGGGCAAAAGGAAAACAGAAGAAATACTGCAGCACCTGTCATCAACTCTTGCAATGGAGAGGAAGTGAGATTTATTGGTTGATAGCACTGATGCCGTGGCACGCCACGGTTTGTTGTTGTCAGTTTAGATGTGGGGAACACTCTGCTTGTGCTGGCCAAGTGCAAAATATGCAGTAGAGACTTAAATATACTCGTAGAGGAGCGTGGATATGGACTCGCTGTCATGTTGCTTCTCAAGTGGGTGAACTGCGGTGCGGGGTCATCGAAGTGGAGCTCGTCGCCTGTCCGCAGTGCACAGGAAGTGAACTCGTTTGCTGTGAACATTCTCACCGCTCTCACCATGCAGGCCACTGGAAATCTCCAAACAGCCTTCAATGATGTGATCTCAATGATGAACATAAACCGTCGCGGACTCCACACAAAGACATGGCAAAGCTACGTCAAGGGAAAGCTGGGACCTGCAGCTGATTGCAGGGCCTGGAACGTGACAAGCGAGCGTGTGCGGTCGGTTCGCAAACTTTACTCCTTATTGTGCCTGAGCAAGTCCGGGAACATCGCAGTGTCGTATGATGGTTCATGGATAACCCGCAGACTGTCCTCGCACTTCGGCACCGTGATTGAACTGTTTACGGGTTTTGTTATCAACTACATTGTCCTCAGCAATTTCTGCGCTGCATATGAGTGGGGTCCCAAGGAAGATAGTCCTTCCTTTGAAGATTGGAAGGCCTGCCACCAGGCACGGTGCCAGAAAAGGCGAGAGGTCAGGATAAGTGAAAGTGAAGGCCGGCCGCCCTTACTGTGCTCAGTGATCGAGACATTCGCTTGCACCTTGTTACCTTGCATCTTGCCAAGAGAAAAAGGTGTATGGCTCCATAGAGTGGTTCCATAGAGATTAACAAGGTGGATTGCGGGAATCATCTGCAAAAACACATGGGCACAGCTTTGTGCAACCTTGTAATGAAGCACGAAGCCTCGGGCCTTCAGAGAATTGGTGGAAAGAGTGGGCCTACAGTGGACCTTACGACACAGCTGAGCTCGTGCTATGGATAGATGCCGAAAACACAAAGGGGATGTGTATGGCATGCACAAGGCAGTGATGGCTATGTACCATCACATCCAACAATACCGTTGGAAACCATACACTTTGCCCAGCAGGCCCCAACTCCTGGTGCTTGCACTGGTTGAGCTTGCACTGACGCACCCTTGCAACTTGCCTGCTCCTGTCTGCCAGGCCTTGCTCCCTGTATATCAGCGCTTCAGGCCCAACTCCTGGTGCTTGCACTGGTTGAGCTTGCACTGAAACACCCTTGCAACTTGCCTGCTCCTGTCTGCCAGTCCTTGCTCCCTGTATATCAGCGCTTGAATGATAAGAAATTGCTTGAGAACTGCCAGTGGGAAAAGGCCCAAAGCAACAGTGAGAGCTTCCACTCAATGATTTGCTCTCTTGCACCAAAAAAGTGCCATGCCTCACTCTTCGCTGTAGAGGCGGCTGTGGCAGAAACAATGCTGACGTTCGCTGCGGGCAACATAGGAGCTTTGCCGTCTTACTTGGGAGGAGCTGAGCCTCAACCCCAGCAGAGTAAGCAAAGACCGCAATGAGAAAGACCAGCAGCGAATGGAGTCTTCGGCTCAGAAGCGTGCATCGGTCACAAACATGAATCGAGCCATGAGAAAGCACCACGCAGGGAACAGTTCTCAAGGTCACTATGTCCCGGGGGGCATACTAGCTTGTTAAGGCTAGTATTTCATGATATTCCTGAATAAATGAAGTTGTGTGTTTGTTGCAATTTTCACAAAACAAGCTTTTCACTCACCCTGCTTGTTTGTGGCAACAATATCTCAAAGACCTAGGACAGCTAAAGTTGTAATATTTTTTCGCTATTTGCTATATCAAGCTAAATGCATAAAGTTTAAAGTGCTGCAAGCTGATTCATGTTCTATATTTTGCTGTACTTCTTCTCCTGTTGTTCTTGTGCCCTAGTAGCCATGCTGTAAACACTGAGTTTGATGAGTTGCTAAATTGCCAATTGTTGTTAAATTTGCAAACTGCTTGCAGCACTAAACTCATTGAACATTCAGCTATCCACTCATGCAATATTTATAGCTTTCTGTCCAGATTTCCTTGCCCATTTTCTTCACAAATAGTAGTGGACATTTAATTATTTCAATAATTATCTGACCTATGAAAAAATAATTGCACTTTTGAAATAAACTTGCATAGCTGAACAAGACTGTTTATAATAAATTGAATTAGGTCTAAAAGTAAAAGACAGTTCTAATTGCTATGCCCCTCATTAAGATGCATTCTAGCAACTGTAGGAACCAGATCACTGATTTAGGACCTTGAAATTTTAACACTTAAGTGTTCGTATTCTGTGTTCCACCGGAAATTTATTCAATGTACATACATCACACAATCATCATCATCATGCTTTTTTCCTGGCACCTGCATGAGCTGATGCTACTTCACTGTGTGTTAGCTAAAAGTAGGAGGATTGGAAAACGCCAAGAAATGGTGTTGCTGTCTGCACATCACCTCAACGGGCAACCAGGTGACAGGTGCATGCTTTTTGGGGCAACTGTAAAAATACAAAGTGCGATCGGGCATGATGATGCACAGCAAGACCGTGCCACATTTAAATTTCCTTTGTATGAATGCTCTTGCATCCATGGCGGTCCAGGCATTTGGTGTGTGTGGCGTGTTTGGTCACTAAAGACGCGCCATGCGGTAGTGACATACTTTTCCCATATACGGACTCGCTGTCACGTCTGTTATACCTGTGATGCCTGGTAGCCTCCAGAGCACTGCTTGCTATCGCTGTCATTGCTTCCTTCGAGCGAAACTAATAACAAATAAGCACAGGTCTTTTCCGCTAGCCCAGCCATGGCTGCCTGCACCCTATTTTGGAGGCAGTCCCTGGTGGGTGCAAATTTGTTGGGCAAGTCGTAATGGCTGATGGTTGCATGTATGCTGTCTTTCTACCTCTTAACAACATTGATGAGCTTGTGGACTTGGAACTGCAGTGTTTTTGGGCACCAAGGGAGTGCAGCACAATGAGTTTGTGTTTGATTAGTGTTAGTTTTGTGGACAGCACACCTCAGATGCTGACATGTGTTTTGGTTGTTGCTGTGTGCAGAGTCTGAGGGGGAGGACTGAAAGGTGTACCCTGCATGTGGCAAGCCCAGCGAGGCTCCTTGCCCAACCCTGCCAATAAAGCACCACTCATACACCAAGGAGAAAAAAAGCCTGGTGGATGATGGGTTCGGCATGTCTGGGCTGCCACGGCCTCGTCAGATGCACCTTTCTCTTCACCACCTCCACCGCCTAAGACTGTGACGACGATCACCACCAAACCACTATGCTGCCAGCGCTGCTGCCACCTCATCTTGAAGACAAGTTGTTGAGAGAAGGCAATGGAAAGAAGGCACTCTTGAGGGCAAAGAAAAGGAAAAAAGAAAATGATGCCACTGAAAGGAGCAGTTTGCCTCTCTCTCTCTCTTTCTCTGGCCACCATGTAATTGGAACTGAGCGAGTTTGTACCACAACTCAGATTATTTTTATAATGAGGCTGTTCTGTCACTCTCCCTCACATGTCAAGTTCCATATCTCGCTCATTCCTTGCTTTTTTTTTTTGTTTTCTCTCTCCAGAAACTTTTATCCTCCTACTTCCTGTCAATGTGCCTCATTTTCGGCTTGGGCAAAAAGAGACTTGTGATTCCGCAAAAGTACTGCTTAGTTTATCGGCCTGTGGATTGGTTGGGAAAGACGTAACAACTTTTGCTTCATGTATGTCTTCTATTTCTGCTCTGTTCCTTCATCTTTTATAAGATAATTTCCTGTCCCTCCTGTATTTTTTTGTTTCTTTCTTGTGCATGTCAATTTTTTTTTTCTAACAAGTGTTTCAATATGAAATAAATCTTGTTAACTTTTGAGCTTTGGTTCGCTCTGGTGCATCATGCACATAGTCTCAATCTGTGGTCCATATTGTATGTCAACTTTCATGTTGACTGGGGGGCTACTCAGGAGCATAGTGGAAACTAAGCTCTTTGACATGTAAAAGTGGAAAGTTGGGACAATGTTACACTGATACCGGGGCTAGGGTAAATGATCTCCCCAATTTACTTGCAGCATTGAACAGACGGAATGTGTGTTATCTTTCGTAAAGAAAACTTAGAGTTTGTGCCCACATTTCAGTGACCGACAGCTAGTACGCACTTGTTTTTGAAACATTAGAAGGTTTATCTAGAAATTGTGCCATCGAATGTGAGAATCTGAAACTCTTTCAATGAGACTTAGTGCCTTCAAGGGAGTTGCAATCAATCTGTGGTCGGTTTACCAGTTCACCCAAGATCTCTGCAATGCCCTCTATGATGCATCAGTAGTGCTAATGGTCAAGTTCGGATGCTCTGCGTTCTGTCGCCCTTCAGGCAGTAGTTAGCTTCTTGCTGCCATGGTCACCTTGACCGGTATAATGTAGGAATTCCGTCCGCTCGATTCCGTGTGACTCTTATCGTCTGCTGTCCACACCTAGCTGTTGACCGCGTTGATAACGTGGGCGGAACACCACTTCGACCATCGATAAAGCACAACGGAATGGCATTGGAATTAGCCCTGAGAAGTTTGTGATGCCTTCTTGTGCCTGATGTCGGTTGAGTGACTCTGTCACTCCGCTGCCGTGTGTGCTCTCGTTCACTACGTGCAGGCTGCTGGTTTCTAGCGTAGTAATGGGGGAGAGTTCCACCACTGGAAAAGCTGGTGTCACCGTCGGTGTGACGTGGCATGAGGGATCATGTGAACACAGCAGCCGCGTCAGCTGCTTCGGAAGCGCCAAAGCGAGCTGAAAACGAAAGTCACCTTCACTGCGGTTCTGATTAGGTGGTGAGGCTTTCCCGCCTTGGTTGTCTGTTCGACAACATTTGAAAGGACTGCACTCACTGATAGGTAGTGGCTGCCTTTGGAGGTATGCAGCATGGCAGGTTACTGCTCGGTGCCGCAGTGCCGGACGTACGCGACGGAGCCCGGTGTCAGCCTTATTCACACGTAGCCGCAGGACAAGAAGCTGCGTGAAGCCTGGCTTACAAAACTTAGAAATGGCACACAGCCATCGGCTACAACTCGGGTATGCAGCAAGCACATACGCGAGGAACATTTCTGCTATGGCGCTGGGACTGCGATGTTCGGTGAGTAGCAGAAAACGCGCACTGAAACGCTTGCGCGCACCCGTTGCCCGGGTAATGTCCTGGCGGTTTGGTTTATGAACTTTTTGATGCTAGATAGCTGGCAAGTTCACTGGAATGGAAAGGGAGTGTTAAGAAGCGCGTTAAAAAAGGAGGCGTGCTTATGGGTTATGTTATGAATTAACGCACTGGATTACGAAAAAGAAGCAGTGGGAAATCGCACGCTGGGAAGACTGATAAACATACAGTGCGACGCAACTTGAGAAATTGTATTGAAACGTCCAAGAATATAGAAGAAAGGAAAAAAAAAAAAGATTGAATCGTACCAACGGCACGTCGCCGTAGGCGTCGAAGTCTAACGAAATTATTTTTGAGCAGTTCTGGTAGTGTTCACGCAACAGTGGTTGTCTGTGTACTGTCAAATGTTCATATTCTGCGGCCTAAGCTTGCGGCATGGTGCGAAAACGCGCACGCAGTGAAAGCGAAACGTGCGCGGATGTGCATGCAGACGCGCAGTCACGTCTCTGTGAACCCGTGCAATCGCTGCATTGAGGCTTCATTCTGGTATGCTCCATTTGGTTATACAGACAGCCCACTATAAGAACATATTTTGCATAGGTTGCTCTGAGCGTTTGCCTACCTTTCGTACAGGAAGCCGGTTAGGGAGACTCCATCGCGACCACTGCGCGCAGTGGCGTTCACTGTACGTATTCGGTAAAGAGAGTGTGTCTGTGAACGATTCAGTGGTTTCAGTTTGTCGGAGATTATTTTGACACTAAAAAACTTTGCAGAAATGTCCAGGAGGGCGGTCGCGTGGTGTTCTTATTGAGCGCCGTAAGATAAACTTTTGAGGAGCGCGCCTCGTGATCCCTCGTACTACGCAAGGGAGGCGCTTCCGACGGATGGCGACTCCGCAAGTCCTCGCCCCCAATGTAAATTATTTTCCAAAATCAAGCGGAGTCGCCATCGGAACCATGCTTAGTGACTGATTGCTTCTCATGTCTTCTGTCCATCAGTACGTACTATCAGCGTCAAATGAAACGCGAACAGAGGAGCGAGTGGCCCAAGCATGAGTGAAGGTATAGTGTGCGCCGTACAGTCATTGCCATTGACAGGTGCGCACATCTGATTTGGCTGCACTGTGCAAGTTTGCTGATCGAAAGAATGAGTGTGGTGCGCAAGCAGCAAACTGCATGAGCAAATATTGTCTAATGATGACTGTGCAAACTGCACCACGCAAACCGCTGTTCGCATTTCATTTGATGCCTGTAACACTTATTGTTTCTGCGAGCTGTGCGATAATACTCGCCATAAACAGCGATATTTTACGTTGTTTTCTTTTACTTTTATTTTCTCCCTTCTAAATCACCAGAACACAAGCGAGAATGTCGCTGTGGGGGGTTCGCGCAGTGTGGCCAAACCGTATGTGTGCACCTGTTAATGGTGGTGACTGGAGGGTGCGCTATACATTCACTTATGCCTGGGCGACACGCTCCTCTGTTCATTTCATTTGCCGCTGATTGTACGTGTGCGGGTATGGCATGGGTTTCTTGTTAAGACTCCCATGGTTGTGACGCTCTTATAATGACTTTTCTGCTCTTTTTTGACGAACAGCAGCATTTGGCCTTCAGCTACTGCATCCGTGCAATGTTTGTGCGTCACGTGATTTGTGTGGTCCATTGCACGCTCTATTGGCCGCAAACATTTTGATTCTGCTGCCGGTCAGGGCTCTAAGCATATTACTAAATACGTTTGAGGCCATTCTCAAGAAATTTAGTAGTTGCTGCTGTAGTGTTAATGTATGCAATGCTTTAGTGGTATTGTAGGAAAATGTGGTATTTTGCTACAGTGTAGCATTGTGGATGTAAATCAAGGATCAGCAGCTTTAAATTGTCCAGCATGATGCAAGCCAAACCTGCTCAGGAGTAATTGTGAAAGTGTAAATAGTGTGGCAGTGTCAGAAGCAGGTTTGCCCGACATGTAGTGCATTTCGACCTCCCTGCCTTTCTGGTCCTTGCTTTCTTTCGTGCGTATTTCACTTACAATAGGCAGATTCTCCGCTTTGTGTAAAACCAGAAATGGTGTATGAAAAGAGAGTATTATCAACTCGTTCAACTTAGAGGGTTGGTTTCAATAATACAAAATTGACTGAACTGTTTCAAAGCACTGTTGTCTACACCTTAATGTATACCACTGACTGCCCATACCGAGGTTTGCAGCAGTTTTGAAATGGCTGGAATTTGAATGTTATTAGTAGAGAAGCGGACAAAATTAACGGGCTAAGCAGACAAAAGTTTAGCAGCTCGTGCTGCAAGACTGTCCCGCACAAGATAATTAAACTTGATTAGTTCCACCATATGACTCAGCTCAGCCCCTGCACGGTAGTGTGATCTGCGTAGCCTGACGACTCCTGCCATGGGTACTGGGCACAGTTCACGGATGAGAATAGTTTGGCGATTCGAATAAGTGCTAGCACGTAATGAAAAGAAGCGGCAACCTTTGTTTAACATACGTAGATCAATGTTTTCAGTACATTTTGTCGTTAAGTGCGTCATACATATTTAGAACTAATACAAAAATATTTAGGAATTTTGGTTTGCTGGCACTTGAAGAAAGTGCTAAACAGATGACAGTGAAAGGGACGCACGCTAAGCTAAGGTTTTTCTCCATTTTAATTTTTATTCTTGCACTATTAAAGCTATATCTTCCGAATGGTTCCCGGTCATCTTAATGTTCGTGGAACCGAAATATTCTAATGCTAACCTAAATCAAGTTTTCGCATTGAAAAGTGGTATTGGTTTCGAGATTTATTTGCAATGGTGTAGACATGTTTGATGATTGCGAAACATGATAGAGCATGGAGCAACTACAGAGTGTCTAGCAGCCTGGAAAATTTGGGAAATTTTAAGCTTCTGTGGGAGAAGTCATGCACTCGTACGGTAATTCCTTGTTTTACAAGGGCAGTCATGGGAAATGGCCAAGTAAATTGAAGTTTCAAATTTCCACAGATTGGCTGCCCCTGAGAACGTGCGTTTAACCAAAAAGTTGCATTCGTGTCATAATTGAATCGAGGTAGTAATTAGACAAATATTTTATGTAACGAATCTCGATTCGAGGAGTATCTACAGGAGGCATTTACAGAGCTGATACTAATTTTTGCATAGTAATGAATTCCCACGAACTTCACCCAGTAAACCGAAATTGAATTGACGAACAGTAACTGTCACATCCTTGGTAGACGCGCACACGATTCACGTGGCTGTTTACGCGTCGGGGGAGTATGAAGCTATAGACCCCTTTTCGCGGAGTAGTTTGCTCTAAAGGAACGAGGTGGCGCTGTTGGTGGCGCTCCACGCGTTGCCTCTCGTGAACAGCTTGCAAAAGCGCACGAATGCAAAACCATTACCGCTTCCACCCTGCTACTGTGCGGTCAACTGTCAGTAATGCAAGTGATCGTTAACGCACTGTCTTCTTTTCATGCTGCAAAATATGGAACGGAATTGGGAAGACGTGTGCGGTAGTTGGCTGCAGAAATAGTGACTGGCATATAAAAGAATGGGATGCATCTATGTGGCCAAATTCACCGACCACTGCTGCACAAGAACTGCCTGTGTTGCCCGTCCTTTGCGAAGCGCGACTTTCCTCCAAGATAAAATATGATGCTACAGAAATGGAGAAAAGTGTGCGTAAGCATTCCTTGGCTAGGCCCTTACTTCGCTTTTGCTTACTTGCTTTTCCTAGCTTATGCATGTTTACACATCGCTTTTCCGGTGCCAAAGAGATGAAAACCGGGAACTGAATGGTGTGGAGGTGTGTTTCCAGGAAGCTGCATGGCCCTTTCAAAGCGATCGTATCAACCGAGCCGGAGCCCGTGACACCGGTTTCACAAGTGTTTTTTTTTCCTTTATTTTCTCTTTTTTCTTTTTCTTTGTCAGGGCCTTGGACGCGGCAAGGCCACCAGTTTTCTTTTTAACGCTACCAACCTTTTATTATTAATTTACTATTATCACATGTACCAGTCAGTTATTTGTATGCTCAGAAGTCCCACAGCGGGCTTCTCTGCACACACAGCCGTAGTGCGAGAAAGTAAGCTTTGAAGGCGGCCTGACGATGGTTTTCTCTGATAAACGTTTTTTGGTTTCAATTGTTCCTTAGCGCTTATAAGGCAACCAGTCATCTATATGTACACCATTTTAACGATTGAATGTCTTCGCAAATTACGCAATTTACGCAAAAACGAATCATCCGCCAGCGTTGTATCTCTAACCTGCATAGAAATGACTTCAATCCCGGATCGCCGGCGAGAGAGAGAGAGTACCGCTCGTTATACATTGACAAAGGGAGTAGCGCCACTTCCTGGCATGGTAACTTTCTCGCACGTTGTCTAGACCATAGGTTTTATACAGTAATAGGGGTAATTCTGGCGCTAGTGTTTGCGGTAGCTGCATTGGGGGCCGTTCAGCTAGCACGTGAATTATGGGAAGTAGATGGATTTGCCTAAACTTCGTTCTTGTGGCTTCAGACGGCTTCATGACTTTGTACACTCGTCACTTTCAACAAAGTACTGCGTAATAAATAAACATTATTAAAATTGTTCGATGGCAGGCTTCAAACACAGGACTTCTAGCACAGAAGCCAGATATTAGACCATTACGCCACGGTCGCATGCATCGACATTAAGTGACATAAAACGCCCTTATGAATTTATCGCGGGCAAGCCAGTGCCTTGATACGCTTGGCGCGTTTCGATTTGGCCACATCGAGAAGCTGAACCGTTACAATCAGTAGCAATTGTGCGTGTTCGCAGCGTCTTCTACACTTCGAAAAGTATAGATTGTTTTGAAATTTACGACAGTGAAAGCATATAAAGTGCAATAAACAGCCACAAGAACACCTGAATCCAGAAGCACGAAGATCAGAAATCCATGTACTTCCCATCATTCCCATGGTGGCTCTACGATTCCAGCGCCAGAATTTCTTCTAGTAATAATTGTGTGAAACTCTATGGTCTACACACATCCACCACAACGCACGCTGTAACCTACGCCCTCTATCGTCCACGTAAATGAATAAAATGAAGTCGCTGAAGCGCGGTTGTCTACACTGACATCACATGAATGTTAGAAGCTGGACGTTTCGTGATAGTCCAAAGAGTAAGCAAGCGACTAACGATAATAAGTCTTTGCTACAAGCTATTTCAAAGTACAGAATGTCATCGCTCCAAGTCTCGAAAGGACCCTCACCAGGCCCCATAGCAAATTTTGGTTATACGCTGGAAGTTGTTACGTGTCCTCTATGGAGCGATCTTCCGCAAAAATGTTTCAAGTCTGCTCATTAATAGCCGAGACAGAAATATTTCAGTGCCGCGAACCCATGATTTCAGCAGGCGGGCTCCACTGCATAGCGAGACTCCCTCTCTACTCGCCCCGTCTAGGCTTCGCAAGCGAAATTCCTTCCCTGCGCTCTTCCATACCGGGCCTCGAGGATCGCATGACGCATACGTCACAAGCCACGCCTTGATATCTTTTTTTTTTTTTGCTCCTCGCTTTTTTTTTTCCGGCGCTTCGCACTTCCGCTGATGGTGTCGCGCACGAGCTGTTGTCTCGTTCGCGCAGCGCACGATTTTGCGCGCTGTGTACAGGGAAACATGACTAGCGGTACAATTTCGTGCTACACGAATACTTAGGCAGAACAAGCGGATCGCAGAGCATGATCACGCCCTGGAACACGGTAGAAAATTGCAGTTTCGTTACCTGCGCACGTTACTGCACAACTGTGGGAACAAGCAGACGAAGCGGAAGCACATCTCTCATGCTCCAGCGCGAAGTAAAACAAAAAACACGTAGACATTCCGTTTGTGTGTTTCATTATTTCTCTAAACTTCAATTCATCAATTCAAGCAACATATCGCACAGATAACAGATGTCCTGACTAATTCTCGAAGTCACGTGTCACCACGAGCGACGTCACACTGCGGACACGTTTTCGTAGGCGCAGGGGCACGATTACGTCACCGTCCGGCTTGGAGCGCGGTAGTCGCGAGTGAAGAGGGAAACGGCATTTGGATTGAAATTTGAGATCTTTCCGCGGCGCGTAGCGATGTAATATTGGCAGACACGATTGTTATCGCGCAATGTATGCTTTTCGCTTGTCAGCTCAAAATGGCCAGACCTGGTGAGGGACCCTTTAACTGTGCGCGGCAAGAACTAATCTATCGTAGCTGATCACACCCGCAAGCGATTAGGCAGAAAATTCATAAGAAGCCAATAAACAATAACACCAGTGACAGCACAGGGAAATTATCTGCAAGTCTTAAAGTGGCCCTGAATCACCCCTCGGGCTTGGTGAAATAACATAGTCCGCGGGTAGCATACGTCGCTGTGAACATCTCAGCCAAGTTTTGCTGTCGTACGCGGTGCATGGAGCTCGCGAGCGGATCGCGAATTCACATTTCTGTCAAACGCTCTCTTTTCAACACAATGCCCTGTGCTCACTCTCTTCTACACGCACAATTTCGACATCGGACGCACTATCATGTCATCCCCTTAGACGGCTGCTATTGGCCGATAGCTGACATCAAGCTGCGGTCGTCTACATGACGCAGATACCGCGAGCTCATTAGGCCTTGCCCAGAGGGCGCGAGTAGCGTATATGGTACTTGCACTAAAGGTGGGCTTAGAAATATATTCCAGGCTGTCCATACTTTCCGTTTATGAAGTAAATCAGGATCAATGTGTTTTACTATTCGTTCTTTATTTGGCAAACAGTTTGAAGCAGCGGCTTGACATGTTTCTAACTCACTAAATTTCCTCGGTGCGGTCACCATCCGATTGTTATTTTCTGCCTAATCGCTCGAGGTTGCGCTCAGTTGCGGTAGATTTTTTTCTTGCTGCACTCAGGGCTTTGAAACGTGGGCGTTCTGTGCTTTGTTGTAGCATGTAGCAGAGACGTATTATCGCTAGTCACACGCTCACTCGGTGGGCCGTCACGAAGCGTTTAGGTTCGGAGATTCGTGGGTTGTCGGTGTAGTCGCGTCGCTCATGCTTCGGCGCATTGGTTAAAGTGTGCGCCCATTAACTTATTCTTGCGACGAAGACGATAGAGTGGGCGCAAGTTCGCGTGTGAATAGAGGTAGATGTGTGTAGATAACGTGCGAGGAACATACTCAGCCAGGGGAACTCTCTCCCTTTTGTAACGAGCGGTACTCGCTCTTAATTGCCTACGTTCCCGTATTAAGCCCTTTCTTTGGAGGTCAGCGATACAGCGCTGGCGGATGAGTGGAATTTTTTTACCTCGAGGAAAGCCGTGTATTGCGTAGTGCCGGTAACTTAGGTACAGTCCTTATGTAGCAGCAGCCGCACAGAGTCATCCCATTCCTGAATATCCCAGTCGCTATTTTTGCAGCCAACTGCAGCACACGTGTTCCCTATATATCGTTCCACATTTTGCAGCATGAATGAAGGACAGTCCGCTGTCGAACAGCCAGTTGCATTTCCGACAGCTGATCGCACAGTAGGAGGGTAGAAAGCTGTAATGGTTTTGCATGCATGCGCTTTCGATGACTGAGGCAACGTGCGGCGAGCCGCCGAAAGCGACACCTCGTTTTTCTGGAGCAAACTGCTCCGAAAAATAGGTCAATACTCTGCTCGCACCGCTTGGACAACGCGTATTGATCTCGGAAAGCGCTTATATGTCCTCTGAAACTGCGTCCAAAGCTTCGTGTCGCTCACTCAGTCACTGTCTACGAATATCCGCCAAAACAGGGGTATGTTGAGTCGTACCGGGCATGATGCTCACCCATTGTAAACACGGAAGAAACGGATGGAGCTGAGGCAACCAATGGACGCTTCACCACGTGATTAAACATGGCGGTGCCTATGGGTTCACCATGAAAAGGTTCTATGGACCCATGGATTAAGGAATAACAGAGGCCCTACCCCTCTGCGGGCTAGGAGAAAAGTGTGGAAGAAGTGACGTGATAGTTCCTCCTTTCTTTTTATGCGAAGCATATTACGAGAGCTCAACCCAGCTCCTCAAGCGCGGCGGTGTCGCCTTCAATACCACGTGACACCGTGACGTCATGACGGAGGAGAAACGGGGCTCCAACTCGCGCCGTCGCTCGCGGCGTCGCGGCGGTATATAAGCAGCTGCGCTTGTTTCTAGGTGGCTTTGGTTCAACTCTTGCAAGATGGGCTGGGTGGGAATCGAACCAGGGTCTCCGGAGTGTGATACGGAGACGCTACCACTGAGCCACGAGTACCATGCTTCAAAGCGGTACAAAAGCGCCTCTAGTGAATGCGGTGTTGCCTTAGAAACGAGCTGTTTCTAAAGCCTGTTTCACATGCAAGCGAAAATGCTCGCGAATCCTGCCGCCGCGCCGCAGAAATCTGTTTCGAGCGGCGGCGGCGGCACTAGCGGCGGGAGCGGCGAGGTTCGGACAAGTTGGAATTTCATCGCGGCGGCAGAGCGGCAGCACCGCTTCCGAACGGCCCGTCTCGCCACGTGACCAGTGGAGGACTAGTGCGGGAAAGCCTGCGCATAGGGCGATGTTTATTTACTTGCTACTATCAGCTGTGGAGATTCCCACTCTGAATGCCAGGGCGACATCTTGAATTTGCATCGCGGATGCCATGTACAGGGAACGAAGCAAAGAAGTAAAGCTGGCGTACTAGGCGGCGAACTACCTAGTACCTCAGTCATTGCAAGTCTTGCGCGTGACGGTATAGGTTGCCGCACAACGAAGGGAATCGTGAGCGGGCCCTTCAACCAGGTCATGGAGCGCCTCAAACTTTTCTGCCAACATCTTATATTACTCCTGAATACACTCGGTGTTCAGGAGCAGCGGCATCTGCACAAAAATATTGCACAGTAAAGTACTATTTCTGTGAAAACACAACCCACCGCGGTGTGCAACTCGGATTCCTCCTTCGGACCCACCAGCGCCGTGGAACCCGGAGTTAGAGCAAAGCCTTTTTTTTTTAAAGGCGATCAGAAGATCTGTGTAGAATCCTCATGTGGAGCACATAAATCCATCTCTGTTGACACCATGGTTAACATGCTGGCGTCTGTTATGGCAGCGTACCGAGCTGCTCGCGAGATTGTGCGCCGCATATGCGCATCTTTTTACAAAAACAACACAAAATATAAAAAGTAAGCATGATTTAGATACTTAAAGCGCAGGAAATGTATTTATAAAATAAAAATGTGAGAATCAGGGACAAAGCAACGCTTATATTGGTAGTCGCCAACTACCGAAACTGGCTGAAAGTCCCGTGTTTTTTGCCAGCAACATTGGTATTCGCAGCGGCGGAAAACGCGCGGCGGCAATGCATGTGAAACGAAACCTCGCGAAAAGCTTCGCAGCGCCGCGCCGCTGTTCGCTCCATTCGCTCAATCGCTCGCATGTGAAACAGGCTTAAAGGCTCAACCAGACGTACGCGTTCCAATGCGTCCGCACACGCCGCACTGACTCGACGTCGCGTCGCGCCCGACGGAGGAAGAGGGCGCGCACCCAAACGATGCACGAGTTGCCGCGCGTAGCCGCGCGTCTCGCCGCGGCGGCGCAGTGTTGCTAGCTTTCCATGTTCAAGGCAGTCTAGCCTTCGCTTAACGGCCATGTTAAGCATGTGTGTTACACATTGCAAGAAAACACAATAAAAGCGGGGAAGGCGAAGCTAACTTCACCACAGACTTCACGACGCGCGCGTGGAGCCGGAGAGATTGCTCAAACACATCACGCTAGGCATCTCGGAGACGACGAGCGCGCCACCTTTCGCTGTCATGACAAAATGCCACAGCGCCATACGCGGCGCAGCCCAGCCGATGCTGACACCTCCCATTCTAGCCACCCTACCCGGGCTTGCCTGAACGTCGCGCGAAGAGTCGTTCCGGAAGTGACGTTGGCTTGCCGTGGTCATGTGAGGTGCGTCATGCTACTGACGCGAGCGGCAGCTTCCGGCGCGGGCGCGAAAAACCTAGCGGTTGTAGGTCTCGACGCCGCCGCGCGCCTACACGCGAAACAGCCTCCGCGCCTGACGCCGTACGCGCGCAGGCGTGGTGCGGCGCGTGCGGGCGCATTGGAACGCGTACGTCTGGTTGAGCCTTAAGGCTCAGGCGTGCGTCGCTTGCTCAGGCGCACATTTCGTTGCCGCGCCGAACGCTGCGTTGCTCGACGCTCACCGCGTCCAATGCGGGGCGCGTAGTCGCTGCGCCGTAGCCCATTGTCTTACACCCCTTGGCGGGTCGACGGGAACGCTGTCGCGTTCCACTCTTGAAGGCGAAGCAGAGTAACGCATGAGTTGTTTCTTCGTCTAGCCGAACCAAATATAGCCAAGCAACAGCAGTTCACCAGGCTAAACAGTGGTTCAACAACTAAAATAAAGGCTAGTATGCTTCGCATCCTGGGGTTAACCTTAGCTAAGCCACAGCCATTTTTTCTTTTCTTTCTTCCTTTTGCTGTAGCGGCCATGTTCTCGGGCCTCAATGGCAATGTTATGGTTGCGTGCGCTCACGCGTGTTGCTCCGTAGGTTTCGTACCGTGCAAAGGCGTCGTGTTTGCAGGTTTGCGTTAGTCCTTGTTTTGTTGCGCTGTGTTATCTGGACCATACTCTCCCGAATGTTGCTGCTGTTATGTGGGACAGGAGGAACTAAAACTCGTGAAATGAACGTGCATGCAACGCTGCACGCAGTGTACGGCGTGTTGTGCCATTACCACAAGCCCGGATTCCGAATCTGCAAGATGCAGAATCTATCCTGCGAGCGCCCTAATTCTCCCTTCACAAGTCAAGATGCTGAGCCGTCAGGCAGCGCGCGGGAGAAGCCTCGGCGAGCCGCAAGTTTGGACATGTCAGCGTGTGCCAGACAGCCCGGCGCCGCACCTCCCTTTGCCTGGAGGTCACCGCGCGCGCGAACTTTGAACCGGGTGGCCAGCGCGGTCGCTGGTTGGACCCCTCGGACGACCGTCGTGTGCTGACTTTGTATTGGGCCGTTTGAGTGACAATGGTCCTCGGGGATTATAAAAGCAGCGACACGCCGCCTGAAAAACGGGATCCGCCGAGCCACCGGGAGAGAGTGTCGCTCCCGACTGGGGTGAGATGTGTCACGCGTTTTTCGCCGGACGTCGTCGTGCGAGAACAGTCGCGTTTGTTGTGAGCACTCGGCCCCAGTGCCGACCCGTTCATGTCCTGTATGATAACCTGTATATAATGTATAAAGTCCCTTTTGATATTCTCATCGACGCCAGGCTCGGAGTCTTCGCTACCAACGCTCTGTCACGAAACGGGTGACGAGCGCTACGGGACCACAAAGCCGAAATCGTGGTGCAGCGGTACAAGTTCGTAACACTGGCGGCACCGGTTGGATGTCGTAACACTGGATGGCAGCTACGGGATTGACCGGCATCAGCTACCTCGGCGCGGTGAGTGCCTGAAGTTTACCTCAAACACCAGACTTTCTTTGACACAGGTTATAGTAGCTTAAGGAAGGATTTGGTGTTGCATTGTGATAACCTTGTGTGTTTCAAGCCTAGTAAGAGTGTTTTGAAAACCAGGGGATGCTGAGGGGGTAAACAGGGCAGTGTGTGATATACTTGCATATGTGTTACTAGTAGTGTTATAGTAGCGTACGGCAGGTATATTCAAAAAGGGTAAACAGCAGGAGGACAGTGTGAACGATGGAGAAGTACAAGGTGAAGGAACTTCTCGAAATTTGTGAGGAGTTGGGCATTGAGTTGGGCTCAACTAAAAGAAAGAATGCGATCCTTGAGGTCATGAGGACTGGGGACGTAACGGCGGAGGAAGCTGCAGAGGCCTGGGCGGATATCAATGAACGACGGGAAAGGGAGGAAAGGAGAGAACAGGAACGTCGCGAAGAGGAAAAGGAGGAAAGGAGAGAACAGCAACGTCGCGAGGAGGAAAAGAGGGAGAAGGAACGTTGCATGGAGGAAAGGAGAGAGATTCGTGAGCACGAGCTTAAAATGAAAGAGTTGGAGACCCGAAATAGCTCGCCAGCGCCTAGACTCACTTCTAATGTTCCAAGAATACGCGATCAACTTCCACCCTTTGTCGTCGGAGAGGATATGGCCAAATACCTCGTGAAATTTGAGCACGTGTGCGAACGGAATAGCATTGAGCGATCCCTCTGGGCACAGAATCTGTTAGCGTTGCTTCGTGGGGAGGCATCAGACGTAATAACTTGCTTATCGAAAGAGGCGTTTGAGAGCTACAGTGATGTGAAGGAAGCGCTACTGCGAAAGTACAAATTGTCGCCCGAAGCTTTCCGGCAGAGGTTCCGGTATGCAAAAAAGGGTAAGGAGTCGAATGTTGACTTCGCGTTTCGTCTAAAAGCCGACCTGGTGGAATGGCTGAAGGGCGAAGAGGTTTACGACGACAGCGACAAAATTGTCGAATGCATCGCGTTGGAGCAGTTCTACCGTTGCATTGATGAGGATGTCCGGCTCTGGCTGCAAGATAGGCTAAAGGAGGTTAAGCTAAACAAGGCAGCAGAGTTAGCGGAAGAGTATTACACCCGCCGCAGCTTGCACAGCAAGGCAGTGCGCGTAGAAAAGGCAGATAGGAGAGATGGGTTTTCCGGAAAGCCCGAAAAACGGAAATGTTACAATTGCAAAAAGCAAGGGCACATCGCTGGGAACTGCCCAGAGAAAATTGCTTTTGCAACAAAACAGCGAAATGATTCGACGCGTTCTTTTGAAAAACGGAAACCGTTAACCTGCTACAATTGCAAAAAGCAAGGGCACATCGCTGCAAGTTGCCCAGAGAGAATTGCTTTTGCAACGATACAGGAAACTCACAAGAACATACGTCTATTGGAGCCCTATGTGCAGGAAATTAAGGTAAACGGCAAGAAGTGCCGAGCACTGCGGGACTCTGCAGCAACTATGGACGTTGTTCACCCGTCTTTCGTCTCCTCGAGTGATTTTACGGGAGAGTGCGTTAGGATACGGCAAGTGGCCGAGAAGGAGAGTGTCTGTTTACCGATCGCAACGGTTATCATTGAAGGAGAGTTTGGAAAACTTAACACCGAAGCCGCTGTGTCAGCCGCCCTCCCGGAGCAATTTTCCTACCTCTTCTCAAATAGCTCGGAGCAGCTGCTGAGGGATCAGGGCAAATCATTCTTTGCCGACGTGGCGTACATGGCCCCCACGCGATCCAAAGCGCGCCCGCTGTCGAGGGAACTTGACTTAGCGTCGGTGAGCGAAAGGCGGTGCGGCACACGGACCGATCACGGTAACTTGAGTGGCGAGCAGTCACGGGAGAGGCAGAGCTCGGAGGCTGGCCTAGACGAGCGGGTCCTGGAAGTGAGTGGGAGTGACGCGTGCAGTGCTAGCCGCGATATAGACTCGACGCCGCAATTAGGCGACGCGGGCTCCACACTCGCTCCGGTTTCCGCCAGCCGGCAGGAGCAGGCTGCAGTTGAAAGAGAAAGTCTGATTCGCGAGCAACAGGAAGGCTGTTCATTAGCCGATCTGAGGAAGAGCGTCAAACGGGGAGTGAAAAAAAAGGGGGTTTCATTTGGCAAGGAATCTGGCTTATTGTACCGCCGCTACACGGATAAGCAGGGTCGCAAATATAAGCAGCTTCGGATTCCGCGAAAATATCGCCGGGAAAAATGAATGACCTCATTTGCTTCCTCAGAAGTATGTTTTCGGTCCAAAGCGATTTCAAGGGGACCATTCTATTTGTAATTATTATTGCTGATTAATAATTGTTTCTATTTTGTTGTGTTGTTGATTTGAAAACTGATTGTTTGAGCCTTGTGTGCTAGATCGTACACCTGCCTCTTGTTGCAGCGGGAGCAAAAAGAGGGATAGCGATTTAGTTAGGTTGATTTGGATTATGGCCTTGTCTGGTGTTTGACGGGAGACAGAGGGCACTTGTTCGTGTTGGGTGTTGCCTTTTGCCGGTCGGTTTTGCAAGCTGCAGAACGACCAAGCGGGACCAGTGGCGAGAAGCAAGGTCTTAGGAACGACCCGAGCGGAGCTGGTCAAGGTGCCTTGGCGACGACGCGGTGAGCAGAGCTCCTGTCCTGGCGAGTCGGACCTGGGCACGTGAAGTTACCTGGCGTCCCGACACTGGACGTGAACTTGGACGAGCCTGACGAACGTGCGCGCCTGGCATCCGAGCCACGTGGAGGCAGCTCGTCTTCCCGGCGCCTTATCTGAGGGCGGGGATGCTGTTGTGCCATTACCACAAGCCCGGATTCCGAATCTGCAAGATGCAGAATCTATCCTGCGAGCGCCCTAATTCTCCCTTCACAAGTCAAGATGCTGAGCCGTCAGGCAGCGCGCGGGAGAAGCCTCGGCGAGCCGCAAGTTTGGACATGTCAGCGTGTGCCAGACAGCCCGGCGCCGCACCTCCCTTTGCCTGGAGGTCACCGCGCGCGCGAACTTTGAACCGGGTGGCCAGCGCGGTCGCTGGTTGGACCCCTCGGACGACCGTCGTGTGCTGACTTTGTATTGGGCCGTTTGAGTGACAATGGTCCTCGGGGATTATAAAAGCAGCGACACGCCGCCTGAAAAACGGGATCCGCCGAGCCACCGGGAGAGAGTGTCGCTCCCGACTGGGGTGAGATGTGTCACGCGTTTTTCGCCGGACGTCGTCGTGCGAGAACAGTCGCGTTTGTTGTGAGCACTCGGCCCCAGTGCCGACCCGTTCATGTCCTGTATGATAACCTGTATATAATGTATAAAGTCCCTTTTGATATTCTCATCGACGCCAGGCTCGGAGTCTTCGCTACCAACGCTCTGTCACGAAACGGGTGACGAGCGCTACGGGACCACAAAGCCGAAATCGTGGTGCAGCGGTACAAGTTCGTAACACTGGCGGCACCGGTTGGATGTCGTAACAGGCGCCACGGCGATGGCAACGGACGAAGGAATACCCGCGGGAAATTTTGCCCTCTTCTTCGGAATCGTGCTAACGTGTCATCGCAGGCCGAAACTGATGCGTTTCAGACTCCGTACAATGAACGCCTTGCAGGTGAGTGATTCCTGCTTTTGACAGCGTATGGTGTATTTGCGGCACGTGGAACGTGCGTTATTCAAGAATGTGTAATCCTGGTTTTAGAACTTCGTGTTCAGTAACAACTTGTTTTTGTGCATATTAAAACGCATGTTGCTGACAACTGTTGTTTGTGTCTTGCAGTACTATAGCGAGAGGATGAACTCTTTTAATCAGCATTGCCATTCGTTTTGCGTGTTGGTAAACTAACTTGGAAAGCGCTGCACCACAATAGCGCATTGTGGTGTCGTCTCCCTTCTGTCCTTGTCAGCTGGCGCTAAATATGCTTTCGAAGTCTTTTAATCAGATTGTTTCAAACATCACTTACGCCGCGTACATTGACAGGGACCAAAAGAACGACGAAGACAAGCGCTGACCTCCAACTGATTTTTATTTCGAGTAACACGCATATAAACTGAGACACCAAGACGCCTGCTTACCTACGTGTAGTGTTTAATGACCTAGATTGGCTGGTCGATGTGTACAGTAGCGCTGAAAGCGCTGCATTCATACAACGGCGCACCATACAGGGAAGCACATGGGTCAAATAATTTTTTTCGAAACTAAATAAAACGAGTACTATAAACGAGCGCGACGATTCCTTAAGTCACAGCGAGAATACGCGAGTGTTCGTGCTCATAAACTCCGGATGGATCGCAAATGGGCCGTTGTGTCGTACGTGTCTCCAGTGCATTGTGGCAGTGCAGTGAGGATGCTTGCATTTTTTTTTTCCTATCGCCAGACGTCTAGCTCACACGTCCGTTTGAGAACTCCAGGAAGTCCAAGCAGAGGTAGAAGGGAGCCATAAAGGTGATCTTTTTTTAAGAAGACGCAAGAACCGGGCAGCGGCCGGTACTTGCTCTAGATGAGAATAGTTCAATTAGCTGAGCTGATAAAACATCTTCATTTTCATAAAAGCCGGTAAAAGCCGCGGATACGACGTCACGGCCCAATTCGCGGAGGTTCTTGTGAACTTCTTTCAACATGATTTCCGCAACGGTAATGTGAGGAGACATCGCTATTAGATCCTTTGCTTTACCGTTGCCGCGGAGAACGCGCGTCCGGGAAGCCCGGTTGCGCGCAGCGCGGCGTGGTTTCGCGAGAAATGTAAACAATAAAGGAGAACTGGCCCGACATGATGGCGGAACAACGCCAACTTCCGGCTTCACTGTGCGCTGTGTTATCTGGACCGTGCCCTCCCGAATGTTGCTGCTGTTGTGTGTGTGTGAATGTTGCTCCTTTAGCTTCACAAAGAGTGACGTCAGGACGCCTCCTCAGTTTTGATAACGGTTGAGTTAACAGTTCTCCCGGGAAGAGGAATAAATTCTGCTTTGTACGCAAAACACAATGCTAAAGCTCCGGATCCCTTGCATGCGTAATTTACCGCAAATGTCATAATTAGTCTCCTGTCTTTGAAGTTCACCTACATATTGCCCATAACGCGCCCTTTATTTTCACCAAATATAGAGAGTGTTGTTTAGTTCATCGATGACATAGCTGAAACCAAGTAGGGACGTTTATGACGCATGAAAATAGTAAAAAAAAACCTGCTCAGTAATTATTTGCAACGCTTTTAGGTGGACAGTACCGCAAAAGAATTTCTCACACGTTGCACTCACCGTGATCCTCCACCCCTTTCCACGAAATCTAAACTTGTTGTAACCAACAGTTAATATATCCGAAAGTGGGGAGCATAGCTGATAGCGGCCGTATCACACACTCTAATACTTAAATGATATTTTTTTTTACGAAGGCTATGCTTGATTTAACTGCATTAAACTTCGCGGAGAGAGTTTCCATAGCGTACCACCAATTTTCGTTACACTTAGTCTTGGTGGCTTCTATAGTTTTGTCATGGCAGCGGGCACAATTCTGCTCCGATCGTTAGACGCTCACAACACTCTGGAGTGCTTGCATACGTAATTTACTGTGGAATCGCCAATTGCCCTTCTATTTTCAACTTTACCTACACATCACCAATTACCTTGTCCTTCCAGTCACCAAACATAAAGAAGCTACCTCCTTTAGAGCACCAGGTGAACCTAATATCACGCATGAAAAAGGTAAAACGAACAAAAAGGAGGTTTGAATGTTGAATAATTATTTGTAACGCTTCTAAATAAGTCAGAGACGGTAAAACTACGCGGCTACGGTGTAATTATTGTAAGTATGGTGTAGTTATTGTAGGTATTGTATTGTATAGTTATTTAAATAAGTGCATAAAAAGTCAGAAATGTTGAAACTACGCGACAAATTGCACTTAAAATGATGCTTGTTCCTTCAAAGTATAAAATAACCGAAACGCACTGTTCTTTGAGACATTGGGAAACCTAGCTAATAATAGCAGCGTGATAATTTCGAATACTCGCTTACAATGTTTTAAAGATGTATTTGATCAACACACATTTACTATCGCACATAAACTTGACCCATTGTTGCCCCTATCTTCGCAAAATTTGATCTCAATTCTTGTTGTTATACCGGCGCAGCTGTCTACACCGCTTTTAAAACACTACTAATAACGCTATATACCACTTGCTTACGTATTCTACTGATGAAGCGCATATAACGCACTGATTTGGAACATCGCCTTCAAATTACCCAAACCATGCCCCTAATTTTCCCCAGATATAAACATGATGCCTTGTTTAGCTCACCGAGGACACCGGAGAAGCAAACTACACATTTCGTATTATGCAGGAAAACATATAAAAAAGTGGGTTTAATAATTACCGGCAACACTTGCATTTAAAGCAGGAAAGTGAAAGCTTTGCAACGCATTGTGCTCAAAATTGTCCCTATTTTCGCGGAATTTCAAGTCAGCGTCTCGTTCTGTTATTCTGAGAGTCTGGAAAACATTTCGATTAGCGATGACACCACGGAATGCTTCAATAAGTAACTTTCTAAAAGGCGGTAAGGAACCTACACAGAATAGACATTTATCGCTCGTCGCTCAGAACACTGCTTCGTACTTCGAATAAATATAAACACAGTGCCCTCCATAGTTTACCGAGGATACCAGGGGAAACAAGAAGAAAAGCTTTTGGGCGCGTGGAGGAGTGTCGACTGTGCCCAACGTGCCATAAAAGCACTTTTGAACTTTTTAAGCGAGACTGGTTTAGACGATCGCCTCTAGAAGCTGTGAGACGTGTAGTCAGTGCGAAATGTGTTTGCGCAAAAACTTTTTGTGGCAAGATGACTTTTTGTAAGGACAAGATTACTCTTAGTGTAGTGCGTCTCCAGTGCGCATCCGCATATTGGACAACGTGTATATAGTATCTCATTGTACCATATCATAATCATCCGCCACCTACCTTTCCCTGTATTTCCCACTTCCCCATTCCCCAGTGAGGAGTAGCAGGCTAGAGACACGCTCTCCAGGCCGACCTCTCCTCCTTTCACTTCATTAAAATCGACTCCTCCTCCAGGGGAAACAAACTAAACGCCGTGAATAAAACACAAAAATTGAGAGAAAGCGAGTATTCAGGGACTGTTTTCAGAGCTAAGCCACCTACACAGTCTAAGTTTTCGGTACGCGGCACCGAAAAGTGGCTATTATTTCATCAAAACGTGTAATTTTTGCTGTTCTTGCTCCTACCGGGAAACAAGTAATAGTGTAGCTCTTATGTAGAAACTGGCTGAAAATGAAAACACAGAAGTGGCATATATGCCTTGGAAAAAATTCCAGTAAGTGTCCTCAAATTCAGTAAAGCCAAATAGCGCTGCACGTTCGACCAAGGTCATTTTCTCTAACATATATTTACGACAAGTCGTGATTAAACAATGAAATTCGACAGTTATACCTGTAAGAGGCTTGATTATATTTTCGATGGTGATAGGATATTGAGGCTACAACGCTATGTAGGCTATCTCTGGACGGATATTCAATAGGTCCAGCATTTGATAATCCAACGATTTCATGCCGTAAGGCAAAGCAATCGTTGGGTGCGACTGATTATTATATAATAATTTATCTGCACGTCACCTTCGCCCGCAGGTTAAATAAAAAAAAGCTGTTTGTGTTGTCAAATACGGATATAGCGGCCTCCCCCTCCTCCCCCCCCCAAAAAAAGAAAGAAAAATGAAACTGGGCATGATAGCTCAAGCTGATATTTGTTAGGGCGAGAACTTCCCAGCGCCAGGTCTCCTGCGTCGTCTGCTACAGCGCGCCCCTAGGAGGCACAAAAGACAATCCTCGCTTACCAAGCAGGGTGTCAAGAATGGCGAGCCGCTGAGCAGGATTGCCACCTTGCCACCCGATTACGACAAGGGGTGCAAGACGCGCACCTCTCCCTCTCCGTCGCTGCAGCTGCGAGGCGTTCAAAGAAGCGACCTTTGCGCTGGAATCCGCCGCCTTCCTCCAGCCCCTTCGACATTGTGACGGAACTGGTTCGGTGCGTGAACAATGATTCCGGAGTTCCCCAACGCGGAGCTGATTTGACACGCATGGACAAACTGCCGTGGGGACGACGTATTTTGGTGCGTCTCACGTTTTGGCGTGGCACGGAACAACGAGCGACCCTCGATCGGCGTCGATAGTTCCCGGAACGGCACCCTGACAACGTCGTCGTCGGACATCAGAGCGCGGTTGCCTTTGTGTACGTAAACTGGTCTGCAGAGCAGCGGCGCGTTGGTGATGAGTAAACGAACAGTTGCCGCGTCGTAGGACCGGCGGATCGAGTGTATAAAAACTGTGGTTGTGCGAATGCTGAGAACACTTCTCTTGAGCAGTCATGTTAGACTGAGTCACTTCTCTCATGCAGTCATGTTGGACTAATACTCTTTTTCTCAAGCAGTCATGTTAGACTGATTTAGTTTCTGTAAATAAACCCTTTTCCTCGTTCTCGATGAGAAACAGTTCTTCACTTCATCAACGATCTCAGCGTAAATAAGTTGGACGACGGCATGGGCCAGCTACCTTCGAATTCATGCCGTACTCCATTCTTGGCAAAGGACCACAGACGATGGGATTGAGCCCCAATCCTGACAACTGGCTGACAGCGGTGAGATGGACTTTGCGACATGGTGCTGTATCTGCGGTGAGTGCTTGGTTTTTGCTTTGACTCTCTAGGCTTCATTTTGTGGTTGTTCTGTTTAGAACAGTAAGGAAGCTAGATTGTTGTGTGTTAGCTAGGTTGTGTTTTCGTAGCTAGATTTAGAGAGCAGAATCAAGGTAGTAAAGCAGCAGTCATGGAATTAAGGACACTGCTGAGAGACGAGTTGTTGATTGTTGGTGAGGAACTGGGCCTAGATGTACGTAAGGAAATGCTAAAATCAGAATTATTGCATATCATTTCCGAACAGGCCAGTGAGGAAGAAGTTGAACTGGGGTTTGAACTTCTGAAAAAGAGAGAAGAACGAGAGAGAAAAGAAAGGGAGGAACGCGATAAAGATCGCGAGTTAAGAAAAATGCAACTTGAACTTGAAAGCAAACGTTTGGAGTTGTCTCAAGGAAGTGAAGGCGCTCTGGGACGATCAAGTGAGGCAGAATCATACCGCATGGACAGGCTATTAAAGCCATTTGAGGTCGGGACCGACATAGGCTTGTTCCTAAGCAATTTTGAAAGGACTTGCGAAAAGATGAACTTCGGCCCGAGTACATGGCCACAGCGGTTGCTGTCTATGTTGCCGTGTGAGGCAGCGGAAGTAATCGCCAGACTGAGTGTGCAGGATGCATATGATTATGCAAAAGTTAAGGCTAGTCTCCTGAAGAAATACCGCCTTTCAGCCGAAGCTTTTCGGCAAAGGTTTAGGAGCACAGGCAAGAAAGATAGCGAGGGCTATCCGGAGTTTGCATATAGCTTAAAGGCCAACCTAGTCGAGTGGCTTAAAAGCGTGGAAGCGTACGACAGCAGAGACATGATCATTGAATGCATGTGTCTAGAGCAGTTTTACAAAACCATCCCCCAAGCTGTGAAACTGTGGGTGCAAGACAGAGGTAATGTAAACACTGTGGAAAGGGCGGCTGAATTAGCCGAAGAGTACGCAACCCGTAGAAAGTTGAACGCCGAGGAGGGAAACTGGGACGGTCGAAATGGACCGCGGAAACCATTTCCGTTCAAAAAGGGTGCGCAAACTAGACGATCCGAGCCTGTAGACATGGCGGAAAAGCCCGCAGAAAAGAGCGAGGAGAAACTTAACGGAGAAACCGCACAAAAAGAACAGAAAAGAAAATTCGAATCTGTTAGACCAATTCGCTGTTACAGATGCCACAAACTGGGACATATAGCTGTAAACTGCGAGAAGTCTAGCGTAGTTTTTTCCTACGTGGAGGAAAAAGATGAGAATATGGAACTTTTAAGTCCATATCTCCACGACCTGCAAGTTAATGGAAAACCATGCCGAGTGCTAAGAGACAGTGCCGCCACGCTGGACATTGTCCATCCGTCTTACGTGATGGTAGATGACTTCACCGGAGAAGTAGCATGGATAAAACAGGTTGTAGAAGAACACAGCGTGTGTCTGCCCATGGCCAAAGTCAAAATCAGTGGACCATTCGGGGAGCTAGAGACTGAGGCTGCAGTTTCCAAATTTTTGTCACGGCAGTATCCCTACATCTTTTCGAATCGTTCGAATCAGTTACTGCGTGACAGAGGGCTCAAACTGGGAGAGGGCATAGTACAGGCATTGACCCGAGGCCAAGCTCGTAAGATCGCGGCGCTTTCGGCTGAAAATGCTCAAGCTCCTCCAGAGGAAGCAGAAAAGGGAATAACTTCAATACCCGAATCCGAGCTAGGCCCGAGGGACAAAAGAACAGTTGAGGAGAGCCTGCCAGCTGACCAGCTCAATGAGAGCGTAGCACTAGAGTGTCAGAGTGCTAGCCTGCAGGAAGAGAAAGCAGACGCGCTCACAAGCGAGACAGGGTCGTTATTATCACCGGCCTCAAAGAACTTTGATCAACTCTTACGCGTGGATAGAGAGTCACTGGCAGCTGAGCAAAAGAATGATGAGAGCTTAGCAAAATTACATGACACAGCTAAAGAAGGCATTGCTAGGCGCAAGGTAACGATACATGAGAGAGGAGGATTGTTGTATCGGCATTACAGAGATCGAAAGGGTAGGATTTTAGATCAGTTAGTCATACCTACTAAGTATAGGGAGGACCTTTTGAGTCTTTGTCATGGAAATGGGTGGTCCGGCCACCTAGGCATAAACAAATCAAAGGAAAGATTGCTTATGGAATACTACTGGCCTGGCTGTTTCAAAGATGTAGAAAACTTTGTAAGATCATGCGACGCCTGCCAGCGTTCTGGTAAACTAGGAGAGACTTGGAAAGCTCCACTGAAGGTAGTACCCTTAATAACAGAGCATTTCAGACGACTTGTAATAGACACGGTAGGGCCTCTTCCAAAAACAAAATCAGGCTACAGGTACTTGTTTACCATGCTGTGTCCGGCTACCAAGTTTCCAGAAGCAATCCCTTTGAAAGAGCTCAGCTCCACCGAAGTAATAGACGCGCTTTTGACAGTGTTTGCACGAGTTGGGTTTCCAGCCGAAATTCAGGCAGATCAAGGGTCAGTATTCACGAGCGCACTGACTTCCACATTCTTGCAAAAGTGCGGGGTAAAGTTAATACACAGTTCTGTCTATCACCCTCAGTCAAACAGTGTAGAGAGGTGGCATTCGATGCTTAAGCGAGTTTTGCGTGCGATATGTTACGAGCACAAGGAGGACTGGGAGAACTGTCTGCCGGCAACTTTGTTTGCTTTGCGAACGGTTTCACATGAGGCGACAGGGTTCTCGCCAGCAGAACTAGTGTATGGGAGGACACTCCGGTCTCCACTGAGAATGTTAAGAGAGATGTGGGAGGAAAGAGGGGAGAGTCCAACCGTGGTTGAATACGTGCTAAATTTACTGGAACGGCTAAGCGCAACCCAAGAACTAGTCGGAAAGAACATGGCACTAGCTCAAAAGAACGCCAAATTCTATTACGACAGGAATGCGAGGCTTCGTACGTTTAACGCCGGAGACCAGGTAATGATCCTCAAACCTTCAAGAAAGAACAAGCTTGAAGTTCACTGGGACGGGCCCGTTAAAGTGTTGCACAAACTTTCAGAAACTAACTATGCTTTGAGAATGCCCGGTCGCAGGAAGGAAGTGAGGATATATCACTGTAATTTGATGAAGCCGTATGTAGAGCGGAGCGGAGTCGTTAACTATACTGTCAAAGAGCCGGATGGCATTGGTACCAAGTTTAAGGAGTATAGGGCAACCTCCAACTCTGAAATCGGCCTAGAAGAAGTAGTAGAACACTCGGTAAGCTCGCATGCTCTAAGACCCGAGCAGCTAGATGAGCTAAAAGGGGTGTTAGGGGAATATCTCGACAGATTCAGCGATCGGCCGGGTAGAACCGAACTGATAACGCATGAAATTGAGCTGACCTCTACCGAACCAGTAAGATCAAAACCTTACAGGGTGTCTCCAAGACAGAGAGAGATTATGGAGGCAGAGATACAGCGCATGCTAGAGTTGGGAGTTATTGAGCCCGCTGAGAGTGACTACACGTCACCGCTAATACTCGTAGAAACCCCTAACAAGGACCCTCGTCCGTGTGTTGACTACAGGAAGTTAAATGCGATCACTAGGGATCAGCTGTACCCGATACCCAACATTGAGGAACGAATTGAAAGAGTTAGCGCTGCTAAATACATTTCAACTATAGATCTCGTGCGGGGGTACTGGCAAGTTCCCCTTTCAGAAAGTGCCAGCCGCATTCATCTCGCCTGTAGGCACTTTTCGCCCTCTCGCACTCAGCTTCGGGCTGAAGAACGCGCCGTTTAGCTTCTCTAAGTTAATGGATATTGTCCTAAAAGACTTGCAGGAGTTCGCCTTACCTTATCTTGATGATGTAGCCATTTTTTCGGACAGCTGGGAACAACACGTATCGCACCTCAAACAGGTGTTCTCACGGTTGAGGGACGCCTGCAATCATTTACGCCTGCAATCATTCATCTCGCCTGTAGGCACTTTTCGCCCTCTCGCACTCAGCTTCGGGCTGAAGAACGCGCCGTTTAGCTTCTCTAAGTTAATGGATATTGTCCTAAAAGACTTGCAGGAGTTCGCCTTACCTTATCTTGATGATGTAGCCATTTTTTCGGACAGCTGGGAACAACACGTATCGCACCTCAAACAGGTGTTCTCACGGTTGAGGGAAGCCGGCTTAACGATGAAAGCGGAAAAGTGTAGGTTTGGTTGTTCGCAGGTTACTTATCTGGGCCATGTTGTTGGTCAGGGCATGAGACGGCCGGCTGAGCTGAAAATAGCGACGATTGGAGATTTTTCTCAGCCGCGCACGAAAACGGACGTTCGTTCATTTTTGGGACTTGTGGGGTACTATCAACGGTACATTCCGAATTACTCGCAATTGGCAAGTCCATTAACAGACGCCCTCCGAAAGGGAGCACCGAGTAACGTACACTGGGATAAGGACAAAGAGAACGCTTTCCAAAGTTTGAAAACGCTATTGGTTTCTCGCCCTGTGCTTCGCGCGCCAGACTACACAAAGGAATTCATAGTTCAATGCGACGCAAGCGACAGAGGTATGGGCGTGGTACTTAGTCAAGTCGGCGACGATAACGAGGAGCATCCTATCCTCTACGCCAGCCGTAAACTAAATGTAAGAGAGGAAGCCTACAGCGCTTCAGAGAAGGAATGCGCTTGTTTGGTTTGGGCCGCCCAGAAGTTGTCGTGTTACTTGTACGGAGCGAAGTTCATCTTCGAGACCGACCACTGTCCTCTGACGTGGCTCAATCAAATGTCACACAAAAACGGCCGCTTGCTCCGATGGAGCCTCACTCTCCAAGAGTACAACTTCTCCGTTAGATATAGGAAGGGAAAGTTGCATAGCAATGCGGATGGTTTAAGCAGGCTAATTTGAATTCTGCGTTTGAGGGTCCCGCCTAAATTTTGGGGTTACTAGTGTTAGCTTTTCTTTAGGCGAAGAAAATCCCCTCTCATTAAGCAGAATTCCCTCCATTAATTGCTGAATTTGTCAGCAGGAATTTGCTTCAGAAATTGGCATAGTGAAATGTAGCATTTTTTTTTGTTTCTGCACTTATGTTGTTGTTTTTTTGAAACCTAGCGAGTCTAAAGTGATAGCCAATGCACGCCATCTCGGCGCAGAGCCGTGTTGTGGGGTTCATTTTGCAGTTGCCTGTCCTTGTTGGATGTTTTGGGGCGGTGACATCAATGCACAAGTGGTCGCTGCGAGCCAAGACATCAATCCCCCCCTGACCAGCAGCCGTTCTCTTCCTGCCTAGCGGTTGTCAGCGCTAGAGAGTCGAGATTTTTCGGGCCATGGAGGCGCTGTCAAGAATGGCGAGCCGCTGAGCAGGATTGCCACCTTGCCACCCGATTACGACAAGGGGTGCAAGACGCGCACCTCTCCCTCTCCGTCGCTGCAGCTGCGAGGCGTTCAAAGAAGCGACCTTTGCGCTGGAATCCGCCGCCTTCCTCCAGCCCCTTCGACATTGTGACGGAACTGGTTCGGTGCGTGAACAATGATTCCGGAGTTCCCCAACGCGGAGCTGATTTGACACGCATGGACAAACTGCCGTGGGGACGACGTATTTTGGTGCGTCTCACGTTTTGGCGTGGCACGGAACAACGAGCGACCCTCGATCGGCGTCGATAGTTCCCGGAACGGCACCCTGACAACGTCGTCGTCGGACATCAGAGCGCGGTTGCCTTTGTGTACGTAAACTGGGGTGCTATGCAGGATGCCCCGAGTTTCTCGTTCACCCGAGTTTTGCCCGAGTTTGCTCGACGGCAGTCAGTGAACGGAGATAGCGCGCAACGGGCCGAAGGTGCAGGCAAAAAATATGTAGACAGAAAGTCGCGTATGACAACATGAGCGCACCCTGCGCGGCACGCTGCTTCCACGTTTCAAGCGCAGAAGGCTGCACAACGAAACGCGCCAGCGCCGCGTATTGTTATCAACGGATTATCGCAACTTAGCGATACCGTGACTGCCCCGCTGTCTGTCAGCACACTTGCCGTGAGCCGTTTGCCACGCCTTTCCCGGGCGCGTCAAGGGCGTGCCTCATCTTTCGGGCGCTATCTATCTATCCTCCATCGAATGCGAACGGGGTACATGCGGCGCATTCTTGCACCTACACTTTCACTCAAACGAATACGTTAAAATGCGACAAATAAAATAACGCACATTTTTATTTCTTTAGGTATCTGTTTTTCGTTTTCAATGCTAGAAATTTGTGATGATAAACGGAGATCGAGCAAATTATTAAATTTTGCACATCTTGCCGTGAGTGGCGACAGGGAGGCGAAAGCTTAGAAGCGGTACATTGAAACGGGTCGCACGCACGAGGGCGTTCATACGGTGATAAGTCGCCTAGGGGCGCTGCAGTGCTATTCTCAATAAAGTCGGTCATGATCCATGGAGGGTCATGGCCACTCTTTCTCTATTAGGGGAATAGAAACGCAGCGCCGCGGTACGGCTGTTCATCGCAGGCGCTTCACTAGGCTATTAAGGCCCCCGCTTTACCAACTAAAAACGACACAACAGCTGTCGCTGTAAAATGGCGGTATGTTATTTTAGAGTGCGTAGTGTCGCAGTTCAGTGAAAATGTACCAGTTTATCTTTGTGCGCGAAGCCTTTGCGATACATTGCGAAACGTGCGTGCTTCCCCAGCGACAGAATTCATCGCTTGTCATCGCTTGCCCAGTGAAGGCGCCTCTGAGCGCACGTACGCAGTATATGAGTGTGTTGTGCAGTCGAAGGTGCTTGCGGATTACCTCTGCTGGAGCCAGCAGCGATCGCAGATGGATATCGTAACGACACCGCAGCACTCGCATTTTGGCAGGTGAGGACTCTTGTGTGCAGTTATGAAATCAGATTTCGAACGGAGAGATGTGTTGGAACTGTTGAGTGCGCAGTGCTTGTGATGAAGAAATGTCATTGCACTGGGCCTAGAAGAGCGAGCGATTCTCGGACGCTGATCGTTTTTACGACGTTGTGGCTCCGTTTCATCACCGATGACAGAGCAGCTATCTGAAACGACTGCTGCAATAAGCCCTCCTCAGCATCGTCGTCCCCCTCGACGCCTTGCAAGCACCTACAGTGACGTGCCGATAATTATTTACTGTGCGCTACGCGCCGCAATGCAGGCAATGAAACCGTGTTGTGCGGCCATCTCAGCCCGAGAAGATGTGTGCCAGCGACAGTCAACGCTTTGTTTTCGATAGTGGTGCTCAGTACATCACCGATGACAGTGCGTTGTGCGTGTTTTATGTCGGCGGTCAAGATTGTTGATGCCTCTCAGCTCGACACCGCGTCGCTGTTGCCGGCAGATAAGTTGGGCGTGGCCCAACTGTAGTGGGTGCGCGCGCAATAGTTACATGCCTCGCGCGGGGCGTGACCTCTGGTTTTGATTGACAGGCGAACTCGTGCTAAACTCGTACATCGCGAAACCCCCTCCGAGTTCAACTCGGGAACATGGCGGCGGCAGCAGCAGCGGCAGCGGCATTGCATCCAGCGGCAGCAAGCGTCAGTATGACCGTCCGGACCCGTTCACCTGCATGACCGGCGGGGAGTTTCAGCGTCATTTTCGCCTGTCGAAGACATCAGTGTGCTGGCTGTGTGACGAGCGAGGCGAAGACTCTCGTCTGCGGTGACAGCGTGGCGGGCTTCATTCGCTCACCGTCTTAGAGCAAGTCATCTGTGCCCTCCGTTTCTACGGGACTGGGAGTTTTCAGGGAAGCGTCGGCGCCGAGCGTTACATCGGACGCCATCAAACTACTGTTAGCCACTGTGTCAGAGATGTGTCTGACGCGCTTATCGATGCGGCAGTGCGTAAGCGGTGGCTAGCTTTCCAGAATACTGCGGCGGAGCGGGCATATATAAAAGAATGCTTCCCACTTCGTGGGAACATTACGAACGTAGTCGGGTGTGTCGAAGGAACGTACGTAGGAATTAAGGCGCCTTCAATGTCAGCGTTACTGTGATTAACAGACTTTTTCGCTGGTTGATCACTTTTTGTCGATTGTTCTATTTATCTGTCAGGGTGCCTTCCAAATGGCTCACTTTCTTGGGAAAGGGGTTAAGTATAAATAGATAAATGGATATCACTAATTGTGTGAAGTAACCTATGAATCCTAATCTCATAAAGAACTTGGGGTTCTTCATTGGTGAAGTTACTAAGTATGCACAATGCTGAATTTTGGTCATGCGTAATCTATCGGCCGCACTATGAAACAGCGAGGCATTGCACAATTTGTTGCAGCGCGAGATGTGGATGTTGCGCCAAGCCGGTTGTTCCTATGCATTTGTGGCGAAATGAAAATGCATTGAGAATCTTAGTGTGTTGGCTTGCACGAAGAAAATACTTCAGATTGTTTGCTCTGTTCACTGTCGATGCATGTGCCAGAGGTTCAGTGCATCTTCTTTTTTTTTTGGGGGGGGGGGGCGGCGTTATTTTGGATGGATAAATTGTATATTTTCGTCTCATAATGGGGCTCTAATTCTTAAGCATTAGAACAATGCACATCCGATACTCTGCAGAACTCTCTGTACGTGAAGATGTCATGAACCACCAAGGCATTATTACATATCGGGAGAAATGTGGTGCAGATGCCAATGAAAAGTGGGTCTTTAACCTACCATGATAAAAATAAAACTTGCAGAGCAAATAGACCATTTGTACAGCTTTAGAGCAATAACTACACAAAACGTGATATGCCCAAACGAGTAAACACTTGCCGCATTGCCAAAGTAGGCTGAGCGACATGCAGCATATGTTGGCATTGAACATGTCTCGTAACTGTTATTTTTATTGTAAGCCCTCGCTGTCACACCTTTCCCTCCAGCACTCCCTTTACTGAAACGTGGCACTGTCTTTCCATTGGTGTCATGATGATAATGGTAACGGCAGCAGCAAGGCTCGTTAATGCTTGCCTCTTTGATTCCTGTGAGTTTAGTGGTAAAGAATATGGCACGTTCATACATACAGCTGTGCTGCAAAATTTAACATTTGTGATTTTTTGGAGAACTAATTTGTGTTGGGAAATTTCAAAGATGTGCACCATTGTGGCCTAATAACTAGAGCATTGGTGAGGTTGAAGACGGTGTATTGGTATAGAAGCTTGAAGTTTAATTGCACAACAATTCGACGGGGCACAAAGAGAAATACACACAGCAGAATGCTTTGCTGTGTGTGTTACACTCCTTTGTGTGCCGTTGAATTGTTGTGCGATCCAACTTAAAATAGAGCATTGGGCTTCTTTGGTGCAGGACCGAGGAAGTGTGAGCTATTCGACAACATGCCAGTGCCTTGCCACACACTTATGGAAGTCGGAAGGTTTGCAAACAAAGCTTTGCTTTCAAATCCACCTGCTCATGTAATACAAGCGCTGATTGAAAGAACCATCACACAAAAATAATGGTGAAATCAATGGCCTGTGAAAAGTGTAATTTGTATATAGATACTGTTGACATAATAGGTGCCATACCGGTGCCATAATAGGTGCCATACCGGCCTCAAAATTGTACTGGACAGAGCAGTTTGTTTCCTATGTGAAGCTCGACCTCCCATTACATGCTGTGCAAATAACCAAGCTCAGTTTGTTTTGACGTGCTACACAACATTCAGTGTAATCTGTTTTTGATTCTAAAGAAGTGCCAAACACCACCTCTTTTTCAAGGACGTCGTGGGAATATTTGGCGAGACCTTTTTCAGCCCCTCATAATGGAAGTGTGGCCAGCCAGCTTTGCTTGGATGCCTTTATAGATTTCTGCTCCTGATCATTGTGTGCTATCAAATTGCAGAAGCCTATGCAACTGGTGCAAGGCATTACGTGTTTCTATAGTCGGATACAACTTTAGGAGGCTGCGGAATCTGCACTTTAAGGCAGGTGAACACAAGCCTGCACCAATGGGCACGCACTCGAGACTGATATCGTGCCGCCAGACAGACTAATATTGCTCGTTGGAGAGGGACTATTTCTTTAGACGTGTAGGCAATCGGCTGCTGCGCTTTGGTCATCTGGGTGGGGCCTCTCCTGTCTTCTGAAGTTTTATCCGACTGTAAAGGATGCTGCTTTTCATACAACACAAAAGGACAAAGTGTACAATTATTTGGCCTATGAAATGGATACATCAGAAGTGTGCTATGCAAGGGCTTAAGATGTGTGAAATATGGTACATGCAATTATAAGACAATGTTAAAGAATATGTGGTATCGAACATGCATGTAATTTGTAAATGCATGGCACATTTGAATTGGGGAGTGTTGCTGTCATATGCACAGTCTATAGGTGATAGCATTATTAAGCTCCTGCTGTTTCCTTTCTTCATTGTGAATTACACACACCGTTCATCTTGTGGCTAATGAACACGCACTGTATTCTTGCACATAGAAAGAACAAACAGCATGATGACGTGTATGCTGCATTAGTGTATTTTTTATTTACATGGTCCAAGAGTGGCACAGGTTGTCTTACGTTTTTGCCTATTTTGAAGGGACACAAAGTGCATGTTATAAGTCTCCTAATATGCACAGCACAATGTTTACTGCAATAATTTTATTCATGTTCCTGAATAATAAACAAAATATTAAACTGAAAGCTCCTTTATAAGGTGCCTTCTGTGGGCTCGACAGGAGAGCAGTGAGGGCACCGATACTACTGTTGCGGAGCAGCCCTCTGGACCTTTGCCACACTCTCAAGAGCACGTGCCTGGCGCTCGCCTACTGCCACCAGGCGGTTGAGTGGCTCCAGCAGCAGAATGTTTTGCTGCAAAAAAGTGTATTGGAATGAATCAGCCACGTACAAACCATTATTTACAAAGAAAAATGCTCGTTGCACTATTAGTACCAAGTGCCCTTAAATGTGGAAGCCTCTAGTGTAGTATGCATAGTAAAACAATGCGTTGGGACAACATTGCTTTATTTTTCAAAACTGGGGTTTTCTTTTTCAGAGCCAATTGTCATGTTGATTAGTGTGCCAGCAGCTGAGGTGGCCCTGCACCTTCACGAGTCTCTACTGTCAGCACCACAAACCTATTTTTGTTCGCTGCAAAACAAATGCCTCACCCTACAATCCCGTCTTATACGAGCTGATTGCATCCTATGCCTACAAACATCATATTCTTGTCCCATTACGCAATTTTCTACCATCCTTGGCTGTAGTTCTCTCTCCTTGACATTCATTCTGTAATGCTTATGTAATCACCTGATATGAATTGGCAACAAGTGATCGAATACGTGCATGGCCTGCCTGCCGATTCCTTTCTTTTTTAATCTCAACTAGCATATCAGTTGCCACGGTTTACTACGCCACTGTCTTCCTGCCTTAATGCTATCTGCAACAATTTTTGTTACTTCGCTTTCTACACAGTCCTTGACATCTCAAGTTTCTTTGTTAACCTCCAGGTTTATGGCCCATATTGCATAACCGGTGGAATGCAATGATTCTAGACTTTTTTCAAGGATATCGGTAACGTGGCGATCACGATTCGGTAATGCCTTCCATGTGCTGTTCAACCCATGAAATTTTTGTATAAGTTTCCTGCTTTATATCAGTACTTGCTATTGATATTTCACTTGGATAAAGATACTCTTCCATAAATTTTCTAGCTTAATGTCACTCATGAATTTCTGTTGCCTTACCAAGTTAGTGGAGGTTACCTTCATCTATTCCATATTTTCGCGGGCCCACTTGCACGTAAAAGCACGAACACTCATTGGTTCTCACTGCCTTCTTTAAATTGCTGGACATTCAGTTCGTTACTACGAAAGTGACTTAATCCGTGCACTCTTATTATGCTAAATATGAAACAGTAGAAATATACTTATCTGCAGTTTGTCGAAGTCTCCTTCACTGTGTTGGTAGCGAGATCCATCGTCGGTACCACCTCGTCGCTTCGTAGCTATATAGGATGTCTACCTTTTGCCCACACAATGTAATGTTCGTGACGCTCGCAGTCACGCAGAGTGGAGGAACTCGGCGCACTCGCAGAAGCAGCACCGGACAAGTTGTTTCTTCAGCACTTCGCCGTGAACAGTAGGTGCGCGTTGCGATCTGTAAAATCGCCGAAGCTATTGGCAGTCTTACCGGGTGCACGGGAAGATTGCCCACGGAGGAACAGAACTATCCAAGAAATAGTGGCCTTCGTCGAGCCTGATCACTACGTCGCGCACTGCAAGCTCGTTGTACGGGTTTGTTTACACTGGGCCTCCCTGATGCTTAGCCGCCATGCTTGCCCGGTGAATGGATGTGATGACGCCACTACAGCGCTCCCTCGTGGTATAATGCGAAGCGTACTAAATTACAAATTAGTCTAAGACGCATTCAGTGCACATCTCGTAAGCTTCAAAATGCTTGTAAACCACGTTAAAGTAACTAATAATATTGTACTAAATGCATTTGTTTTACAACTTGCTTCTGCATGTAATGCACTCGGTGGAACGACAAACAAGTGAAAGAAGGCACGACCATGCACCGACGGTATGATCACGTGAGCCCCAGTTTGTCGACCGCCCAGAAGGCAACGCCCAAGAAATGATAGCCAGCCAGAGTGAATCTAGATAAACCAATGAAACTGGAGGCTTGTCGAAAGATAAACTGTGTCTCGGTACCATTCGTGCTTTCATTTTGGGGTGTCGCCAGAGCTCGTGAAGATCCCGAGTTTCGCCAAACTCGGCGCATCCTGCATAGCGCCCCTGGTCTGCAGAGCAGCGGCGCGTTGGTGATGAGTAAACGAACAGTCGCCGCGTCGTAGGACCGGCGGATCGAGTGTATAAAAACTGTGGTTGTGCGAATGCTGAGAACACTTCTCTTGAGCAGTCATGTTAGACTGAGTCACTTCTCTCATGCAGTCATGTTGGACTAATACTCTTTTTCTCAAGCAGTCATGTTAGACTGATTTAGTTTCTGTAAATAAACCCTTTTCCTCGTTCTCGATGAGAAACAGTTCTTCACTTCATCAACGATCTCAGCGTAAATAAGTTGGACGACGGCATGGGCCAGCTACCTTCGAATTCATGCCGTACTCCATTCTTGGCAAAGGACCACGGACGATGGGATTGAGCCCCAATCCTGACAAGGGGTACGTAGTAAAAAAAAAGCACTACTTACGTGGTCACTCTATTAAGGAATAAAATTCAGCTGTAGTTTTCTGGGGGTTTTCAGGGTGCAGCAGAAAGTACCCGCTTTCAAAGGGGAGTGGGAGGGGGGGATGGCATACTCTGCCCCCCACTTGGGCAAGTAATAATTCATCCCGGTAAGTACGCCTATGTGCGGCGTTGAGGCGGACGGAGCACCCAGCGCGATGTGGGCGCGCGTATTTACGCCTGCAATCAGCCTCGGAGGTCAATTTTGTATTGCTGAAAATTTACAAGGGTTCCAATGTGGGCTTGTTGGTAACTGCAGAATTCTCACTGTGGTTCTAAGCCGTGGTTTAGCAGCAATGAGTATTTCCGAAACAGGACAATCCCAACAGCCTGTGTACTGTTCTGCAACGGAGTAAGTTGTGCTGTTTGCTTTGACAGGCGTTCAGTTTGTCATCTGTAGATGCATTGCGCGACTACGTCGTTGATTGGAGGTTGTTTCTGTCCACGAATAAAATAGTTTTGGCTAGTAATAACAGCCTACTGTACATAGCGAATTACTCGTCGAGTGGTCGAACGGCTGGCTGCGGACTGCGCGAGCGCCCGACGCAGTGGTATACATACTGGGCTATAGACCTGTGTGTTCTATATAGCGCATAGTCCAAGCATGCGGCATGACCATGCGAGGTCTTATGACGGCGTTAGCACGTATTCTTTTTTCTTTCTTTCTCGCGAAAGAAGAGCATGCGAACCGATTTTATTTTTTCGGCTTTGTTCCGTCAGATGCACTCATCCGTCTTACGGAAATTGTGTCCACACAAATAGCCTCCGGATTCTTTTTATGCGATCGCCTTCGGATATTACTGGCTTTACAGGGCAAAAGGCAATACCGAAGCACAAAAAACAGGGCAGGTATTTATTGTGAGAGAGAAGCTGAGAGGTTGGCCTGAATCAATGTTCTGACCTGCTACTCGACGTAGGGGAAATGGTGTAGAAAACTTATAAGTGATCAAAGGTGATCAAAGCGAATCGCAATGATCGCTGTGTTGAGTAACGCCATCGGCATCGTACAGGAGGCTAGCGTAGACAACATTGTGGTGTTGAATGGTCAATGGACATAGAAACGCACGGTAGTGATCATTTTCCGATCCTGGTCAAACATCGCCTCATACGGAGTGAAGGGACCCGCCGCTACTCAAAGTATACTAATTGGCAAAGTTTTCGGCACCATTTAAGTAATTCATTAGGTGAAAATCCGAACTTTCAAAGTTTTGCAAATACAGTGTGTAATTCCTACAAGAACTGCACAAAGCAAGTCATTATTCCAAATGAATACGCTGCAGTCGACGGCGAATATGAATGCCTAAGAGCAAATAGAAGGCGCGTGGAACGGGCTTACCGCCGCAGTGGAAAGCTGGATGACTACAAAATGGCACAGAAAGTTCAGTCAACTTCGCGCAGACGCTTACAAAAATTAGGTACAAGAAAATGGCGAGAATACTGCGCGTCGTTGTCTCCGTTTACTCCAGTTCCCAGAATATGGTCCGTAGTCCGATCTTTTAGTGGTCCAGTTACCCAGAGCCATCCCTTTCGAGCCCTTGCCGTAGCTCGAAGCACTCCGGAAACATCTGTTGCTGACGAATTTTGTCAACTTATATCCAGACCAGGAATTCCGGTTACTTGCCAAGAATTTGCAAGTTCGACAACACTAGCAGAACAGAAGCTTCGTGCGTGCTTTATGTCACAACATCCACAACTTGATTGTGAGTTTAGATTAAATGAATTGAAAAGTGCTCTTTCGTCATGCCGTACAAAGACAACCGCAGGCCCAGATGGTGTTACGTATGTGATGTTGAAGAACCTAGGTCCAGTAGGAAGAATGACTCTTTTGGAGATATTTAATGATATCTGGATAAGAGAGACTTTACCGGATTCGTGGAAACTAGCTCGGGTAATTCCAGTGCTAAAACCAGGAAAGAGTCCACTTTGTCTTGACTCCTACCGACCCGTCAGTCTCACAAGCTGTTTTTCCAGACTAATGGAGAAGATGATAGACAGTCCACTGCAATGGTGGTGTGAACACACACATGTGTTTTCCGACCACATGACCGGTTTTCGACAGAATCGTTGTACAATGGATGCAGTATTAGATATTGCCACATACGTCGAACAGGAACGAAGCTGCGGAAATGTGACAGTAGCAGTATTCTTAGACATTCAAAGAGCATTCGACACTGTAAGTCACATACACGTCCTTGCTGGTATGTTAGAGCTTGGCCTACACGGTCGAACGCTGCGATGGGTGTCCAACTTCTTGAAAGACAGAAAATTATTTATGGAAACAATAGAAGGAGAAAGTAATTATCACAGCATCACGCAGGATGTTCCGCAGGGCAGTGTTCTCAGTCCGTTCTTATTCAATTGTGTCATGGCAGCCCTGCCACAAAAGCTCCCGTCTGGTCTACGGTATTCTCTGTACGCAGATGACATCTGCATATGGGCCTCTGGTGCTAATATACAAGACATTCAAACAACGCTGCAAGAGGGCCTTGATAGTATCGACACCTTTTTAAAAGAAAGAGGCATGAGTCTTTCATACGCAAAGACAGCCGTACTTCCTTTCACTAGACGGCCGTTGATTAATTTCCAACTTAGGCTTAACGGGCAAGCTTTGATGTTTGTGAAGGAGCATAAATTTCTTGGAGTTATTCTTGATCGCCAACTTACATGGGCTTCACACATCCGCGCAATTGAAAAACAGACCAATGCAGTAATAAACGTACTTCGGCGACTCGCAGGCACAACGTGGGGGGGATCAGTCTCTTCGCTACTACAAGTTCATAACGCACTCATAAAACAAAAAATTGCTTACTCGGCACCTATGCTCTATGGTTTGTCGCAGACTTCTGAGGAACATCTTCAGCGTTTACTAGCAAGGGGGCTGCGAGTGTGTCTTGGAGTTCGAGTTCTTTAGTAATTGCTGAAGCTCGTCACCCCCCATTTCCAGTCATACGAATGGTTGAAACATGCCGACATATTTATCGCATCTCAACCCAACACGAGAAGCATCCATTAAACCTCGCGCTCACCGAAAGAAACAAAAGCAAAATTCACGATGTTGTTCGAGAACATAAAGCATTATTACCAAGATTTGAATTATTCAAAGTGGATGTAAGTTACCCTCCCTGGATGTTAACATGCCCTAAAATAGAATTATCGGTTGACGGGATTATATCAAAGAGAGACATGTTCATAGTAGCCGCACAGCAACTGGCACTCTTCCAAATTTACTCATTATATCCCCAGTACATCCACGTTTATACAGATGGTTCGTGTCATAAAAATTCCTCGACTTCAGCATTCGTCATTCCACATTTAGCGCTAGAGCAAACATTCAAATTATCCCGGGAGACATCTTCCACCATGGCAGAACTATTTGCAATCCTGTGTGCTTTGCGTTTCATAACATCAGAAAGACATTCGCAAAAATGGGTTATCTTTAGCGATTCGCAAGCCGCTCTCACATTACTACAGAGCAATAAGAAAAATTCTTTGAACACTTCGCTATTGTATGAGACGCTCAAAGAACTTACCAAAGCAAACGCAATGGACCACGTAATTGCATTTCAATGGATACCTGGGCACTGCAATATTCCTGGCAATACTGCAGCGGACGCAGCTGCGAATCGAGCGCACAATAACGCAGAGACCACCAATCTTCCCCTATTGCGTAGTGAAGTCCGTCTGATCCTGAGAGAGATTTCTTGTCGTCTCAGCAAAACTACCTGGTTTGACCAGCAAACTAAAAACTCGGAGTTATACTCATTACACCCATGTATAAACTTATCAATGCCGGAAACTCTAAGGGCATTGATAAGAAACAACAGAAAATTTGAAACTTTGGTACACCGGCTGCGTCTTGGTACTGCATTTACGAGACACTTCTTGTACGGAATAAAACGTGTCTCTAGTCCGCAGTGTTCTTGTGGCCATCCAGACGAAGATGTGCATCATCTTCTTCTCGAGTGCTCGAAATACGATACACAAAGAACGGTACTGCAAGCTAATTTGTTTATATTAGACAGAAGACCATTCACTCTAAAAAAGATACTTGGCCCATGGCCAACTGCGGGCCTTCAAAAAAGAGCGCTTCTTGCTCTGAAAACGTTTTTAGAGGACACCAACATTTTGGGAAAATATTAAGTATTGCATAATCCGAATACGCTAAATGAGTTACATAAACGTTGTTCGTGGTGCATAGTTGGTTTATGTGATGATCGCAACTTTTACGCAATACATATCATTCTGTCCTGTACTTGGAGTGTATTACAAGTGTTGTTGTGTGTTTTGACTGTTCAAAACATCGGACTTCATAAATGCGTACGTGGACTGAACTCATGCACAGAACTTTGCGACTCATGTACTGTTGGACTGTACATTTTTTATTGATCCGGTGTTCTACTGAGTGTTATATTCAGTGTCGCTATTCTCCCTTTTTGCGTAAATTTGTTTCGTCAGCCAAGAGACAAGGAGTAGCCGGTGCCACCGCATAAACGCGCCAACCTCTCCTAACATTCACTTCAATAAAAAAAAAAAAACATTGTGATTTGAAATCTACTGGACTTGAAATGCGTGAGCACGATGCTGGTGGCTTACGCAAATATTTCATAACAATTGGAGCTTAGATGTTTCGAGGTTGCATTAGGTTGGCCGTACAAGAGCCTGCACTTTCATGTTTTAGTTCCCATGCCAAGCGATAACATAGATTTTCCAAATCACACTGACAATTCACAGACGCTGGTTTGTGGAATGAAAACCGAAACAGCCAAAATGTAGGCCACAGCACGTACACATACCGCGGCTGATGATGCGCGTCGCATATGATTGCGGAGCCAAGAGAATTTCCGCATATGTACAGTAGTTACTGCTACACCGAAAGGCTACGCAGTGTTTCTCAGACGACTTTGTATGAACTGACAAGACGTAAATTTCACGGAGAATGAGCTAAAACATCTACAAATCGTTCCGCAACACTTGACAGGAACTCGCGCAATCCAGAGAGGAGGAAAGGCCTTCGCGCGCCCTTTCCTCCTCGCCAGATGAAAAGGTTTCTGAGAGGAAGAAAGGTTCGCCGCTCACCCGGTATACCGCCAAAGGAAATACGTTCAAGAACAAGCTAAATTCCATATTTTCGCGCGTTTTGGGCCATTTCTGTGTAGCGAATGTTATCAAAACTACATCGGCCTCGTAACACATCACAGTTGGTCGTACTAGATGCTCGCGGCCTCAGGGTTTCGCTAGGTCGCGCAAAAACCACGCAATCCGCTGTTTGCATTTGAGCGACTGCAGAGACTACAGCGAGGACCGAGGAATACAAGCAAGCAAGCAAGCAAGCAAGCAAGCAAGCAAGCAAGCAAGCAAGCAAGCAAGCAAGCAAGCAAGCAAGCAAGAATTTCCTCGAAGCTGAAAGGCCAGTGAGGAAAACGAAAAAGAGAGCAAAACAAAAATCTATATATAAAGTTTTCAAAAAGAAAAAAAAATGGAGGAATGAAGATGCAAAGTTGGCATACCATGCAGAGAAGTATCATTTATGCTTATCACATCAGAAACGATATCTCAAGGCATGTCGCCGTGTAAAACGAAGGAGCTTCTCCTGCTGTCGCGCTTTCATCATGTAGAGGTGCACACAAGTGAGCTGCGACCACGTATCGCAGCGCTGCAGCTCGGCGTACGCGCTAAAATTGACTTTCCGCGTCGCGAGGGCGGCGTCTGCCTCTGTTGACCGCACCAGCTCGTCGAACGTCTCGGGTGCGTCGTCGGTCGTCGCCAGCCATATCTTAACAGGGCGAGCGCGGCAGCGGCGGCTCTGCCAGCCTCGTACTCTCTTGCTCTCTGCCGCTTCACTTCCACTTTTGGCCTTCCGGCCCCCTCCGCAAAGGCGCGCGGCGCACGATAAAGCGGGAGACACATGGTGCGATTTTGGGTGCGATCGGTCGTACGACCATTCGCATCGGCAGCCGCACTCAACAGGTTCTCAACCAAATCCGCCGCACGCGGCGCCGAATCGCACGCCGCGCATGCGACCAACTTGCTGAATATTCTCGTGCGACTACCGCATCGGTCGGCGACCGCAGCCAATGACAGCGCCGGTAGCGCGAACGTCACGGCCACGTCATAGACCCGACGGGGCGGAGCCGGCGAGCGAGCGCCTCGCCGCTCCGATCATGTCTGTTTTTTTTTTCTCCCTGGTCGAAACGAAGGCCTCTTTCGCCGCTGACGGTGGTACATAAATAAGCTGCAATTTGTTTCTGACACGAAATAACTTATAGAATAAAGTGGCCTCGAAAGAGTGCATGTTATAAAACGTTGTGCGATATAGTAAATCGTTGGCGTGATTTCTAATCGGACGCGGTCAGCGCAGACGCGCCAGCAATCGTCTATACGAAGCGGCTCGCCTGACTGGCGTGTTTACTCATCGCTACTAACGGCACCGAGGAAAATAACCGTATTTTCACTTAGGAGAAACATAAATGGTCAGACGTTGATTGTGCTGATGAATTTAGGCGCTTTATTACGAGCTGCGGACGCATCGGTATGGGCCCTCGGCCTCGGATAGACGGCCGGCGAGCTAGGCCTACACCGTCTCCCAGCGATCGCAATCTCGCCTGGCATGCTCGTTCGCTTCCGTCGGCGCCAATGAAATAAAATGTGCTACAATTTAAGCGTGAGATAACTGTGTACATGTTGTGGCGCTTCGTTATACGAGCTGCAAGCGATCGTGTCACAAGCGCCACCGGTGTCGGATTCGATGGCCGAGCGAGCTATGCCTGCCGGCTCCTATAGCCACCGGCGGCTGTCAACGAAGCCGTTACTGCTAACGCGGCCTTGCGGAAACACGTCTACAGTGCTTCCATAGGCGTGTTTATATTGTCATCGTTTGTTTCAAACAAGAGAGCGGTGCAAATACGTTTGCTTTCACTTTCTGTCCGAAGTTATGCAGCATTCCGAACTTCCACGCAGGGGCGCCGGTTCTGGGCGGAGCTATACGCCGCTCGCTCATTCGTACCATGTGTCCCGAATCGCCGCATGCGGCAAGTCGCACACGACGCGCCGTACGACAGATCGCACGGAAAATCGCACCATGTGTCTCCCGCATAAGACCCAGAAGAAACGTAACGCTCGGGTTTCGCATGCACGCAGCGGCAATGAGAGCATGCATCGCGGGAAGGCTCCGCAGTTGCCGTATCGGACCGAAACTTCGCCGAAACGTTCACGGTACTAATATCTGGGCGTCGCTTCAGTGAGGTGACCGGTGAGCCCCGCAAAACCTTTGCGAGTGTGTTGTTGAAAGTGTTGCTGCGATTTCTCAGCTGGTTTGTTTGGACTTTCAATGTGTGGTGTGGTTCTGTTGCCCGTGTGTCTGCTTACAAATGGCAAGTTGCCTACCGAGTACTTTCTTTCACTCTTTTTAAGCTGCTCCCTCAGTGTAACGTAGTAAATCGGGGTTTTTTCTGGCCAAGTCGTCTTCCTTTCTTCCTTCATCTTTTTCTCATTCGGGCCTTGGCGTAATGGTTCAGGGTGGCCTTGTGTTACAGTGAAAGCTCGTTAATTCGAACTTCAATAATTCGAATTTATGGATAATTCGAACTGTACGATTTGGTCCGGCCAAGCTCCACAGAAGTCTATGTATAAAAAAGTCCGTTAATTCGAACGCGAGAAGGTTCCCTCACGGATAATTCGAACTACGCTCACCTGGCACACGGCCTACTGCCTACACACAAGGCTGTATTGCCTCCGAAACGGAGAGAACGGCGAGAGAAGGCAAAATCGGAAAAAAATCTAACCGACGCGGGGTCAGCCAGAAGGCAACGGCGGCTGCCGCCTCTCCGTTCTACGTAACCTCCGAGACTTCTTGCCCGTTGCGAATCTCGGAGGTTTTGAAAATCTTGTACAGCTGCTAATGTTGTGCGGAGATGGCACGGCAAGCGCCAAAACACAGTGAATCAAGTACGTCGCGGCTGCGTTTGCAATCGAGAACCAACGAATCAGGGCCTTCGCCACCTTCACATGTTCACCGTCTTTGTCTCGGCAGTCTTCATCGGTTGTGCACCTCTGCTTTCAGCTTAGGAGGTATCGGCCGTCGATGTCCACCGAAACGTTCGTTTCGGTGGACATCGACAAATAGTAATAGACATAGACATCGTAATAGACACATAACAGTAATAGACATCGACGGTTTCGGTGGACATCGGTGGTGTGGCACAGTCGGACCCAGAGTTTCGACTTGAAGATGGCGTGTGCCCGCGGCACACGCCATCACGTTCTGACATGCCCTACTGCTTCCAAATCGCAGTGTACTGTTGCTCTCCTTCACTTTCGTTAGTTCGAACTTTCGTTAATTCGAACTGAAGCGGCTTCCCCTTGCGGTTCGAATTAACGAGCTTTTACTGTATATGGAAAGCAGCGACTGACCGATACGGTTGTTGGGCTCATATTACCGCATGTAACAAGTCTGGTCACGCGGCTTTGAAGCGTTTGAGAGAGACGGTGAATCACTTCCTATATATGCAAACCGCAGGTTCCACTGAAGAGAAATGCGCTAAATCGGTCGAGATTGATAAACTATTCTTGAGGAACTATACTTTCGTTGATTTTGCAGTGATAGGTTGATTAGTAGAAGAGGAGGTCAAAGTTTCATGTTGGAATTCCATTCCGCAACTTCAGGGCTGGTGCGCCTGCGTGACGTCACGAATTGCAAAGTAATTATTTGAATTTCGACTGTCGTGGGTTCAGCAAAAATTCTTGAAACTTCGTAAGTTCAGCCTTCGGCTCTTTTAGAGTGCAGTGTAGTCGATTTCTACCAATAACATTTTAACTAGGGCCAGGCAGATGGCGTCAAAATTGGTGACGTCATCACGTGGTGGTGCGAGAATTTCATGGCGGCGTCGCCACCAGTCTTTCGTTTTTGCATCTTCTCGCGAGTAAGAGTGACCTTTCTTGGTTTGTGGAATGGAAATTTATTAACAGAGCTCAAATATTTGTTCTCTTTGTGTCCCTTTATGATAGCGCAAATGGGAAGCATGTGTGAACGAATGGGGTATGATTTATTTGTTTCTGTTCGGAACGAAAACAAATGAACAGCACTCTTTGTAATTGGTTAGTTTAGTCATATCGCTCTGAATACACCCCTGTCGATTTTCATTGGAAGTGGGCTGAATAGAACTCGGCAAAACAGAACGGGGTGGCCGTCGTTTACTAGCTACGGAGTATGGGAAGTTTGGCCACTACAGGGCCGGCTATCCAGGAACATTTAGTAAAGAAATACTAATGTTTAAAGGACCCAAAAGACAGACAGACAGACAGACAGACAGACAGACAGACAGACAGACAGACAGACAGACAGACAGACAGACAGACAGACAGACAGACAGACAGACAGACTCACGCACGCACGCACGCACAAAGCTTGGCTGCGTCGGCTGCGGGGGCGAAATGCAAATAAAATTCGGCGGCACCCGTCTCACGATGAATGTGCACAGCGATGCGTTTCACATTTAATGAAAGTAGCGACACGACGTGTTTTCACCGTCGAAACGAGTTATGATGAGTCATGGTTTGTGTACTGCGGCGGGATTCCTCTTTCGCGCTTCCCTAAGAACACTCGGCGCCATCTAGCGCCGCCGCCGCGAAGCCTGCGCGTGGCGTCCGACATGCATGCATCGGCGGTGGGTGCGAATGCTGAGAAACGCGTCATGCGACCAACCGGCCTTCTTTCTCTCGCCATTTTCTGGACATGCTACGCCACGTAGTGGCACTGCCGAGAAGTCCGCTCGTGGCCTCCGAGACGAGAAGCGTGGCGCGCCCGTGCCTGCGAATGTTGGGAATTGTTCCCTCGTCGCCGCACCACAGAACACCTAAACAAACTTAGAGAAGGGAAACTGTACCTTCCACAGTGCTACGGAAATAAGCGTAGTGGTGGCGTCGTGAACTAAAGTATGTGACCACAGGTGGCGCTGTACAACAGGAAACGGGAACGGGGTTTTGCACACGCTTTACCAGGTGTTCTGTGGCTTTACTGGATTTCTGGCCGCTGCGCCTCGATCGTGCTCCAGCCAGTTTGGTTGCTGTGTGGCAAACGTATATGTAGACGCTACGTTTGCCACACACCAACCAAACTGGCGGGAGCACGATCGAGGCGCAGCAGAATGCATGTAGCGCTGAGTCATATCGAGTTAAGGCACACTCTGAACTGACTTTTAAGGGCATCCCGAGCGGGTTTTCGTTTATTACGCCGCCGTTACCCCGAGTTGTGCCGCCGCGCTCCAGCTGTTGCATTTCGTGTAGGGCTACTGGCAGAGTGCGGTTTCCAGGCGGCACGATGGCCTCGACTGGAGTAAACGCACACGACACCAAAGATTGAGTAAGCCTGAAAATATTTTATTTGCATTTTACAAGTACAACAAGAAGCACACGTCTAGGCATCCACACAAACGCGGTTACATAGTCAAGAACATAGTCAAGAAATGGCTCATTAATAAGGGTAGCACACGCGCACAAGAAAGAAGACCTAAGCTACAAAACGTACGGTCGGCTGCTAAGTATAATAATTTCCCTGTCACCGCGTGTCACTTTTATACAGCGTCTTTACAGCACTACCAGGCCGGGTAGTTTGGCCGAAAGAACGCAACAGCTTACGGCCGTCAGCTGCCTCTTCCTTACGGGTGTCATAATTATCCTAATCTCCGCATCAACGTCGTGCAAGTCCGCATACAGGCATCTGTATCTGAACCATATGTGCCAGCTTAATACATCTGTAGTGAAATTATGATAACCACTGCGTCTTATCAAACGTATTGGTTTTGCAAATGCGCATTACAGCTGACGGAACGACATACTGTAAGTGAAGCACAAGAGAACACGGACAAAAGGAGGGTACAACACTTGAAGAAATGAAGAATTAGTAGGCGTACAGCAAACAAGCGATGACGGAGAACACACAATGATGCATCGGGTGTTCTGTGACATCGGTTTGCGTACTTACGGTGTTATGGTGATCAACGGCATAAAAACGTACCTTCAAGCGTACTCACTCAACCTCCGCCGCATTCATTATGATAATCAACGCCTAAACAAAATGAGGCACTATTTTTTGCCAAGAGTAGACCTCTTTACAGCAAGTCTATGTAATGACTCGCAGACGAAACCAGCATGCTTTCGAAAATGTTTTACCGGTTTTGCCGCCGTAGTATTCGAACGCCAACGGCCAGGAAACACATCGATACCAATAGGCTGTCGGCTGTCGGTGGTTAATCAAGTACAAAAACCTTGACGCTATGAGTAAACCACGCGGAACTTACTTACCACGCGTGTACTTACCACGCGGAAAAAAAAGAAAAAAGAAAAATAGAATGCCGTGCAAAAGATAGCATGTCGCAAACAATTCAAATTGATGTCTTAGAAGTCGTTCTAACACCTAATGTTGACATAATTGCCGGAGATATACTAAGTAGTTTTTAAAATATGAACCATTGCACATGAATTACGAAGAACACAAAAAAATACGAGATGCTTCTTCAGGTGGCTGCCAACTACATGCGGTTGATATATATATATATATATATATATATATATATATATATATATATATATATATATATATATATATATATATATATATATATATATATATATATATATATATATATATATGAGAGATAAAATTATGGGGTTTTACGCGCCAAAACCACTTTCTGATTATGAGGCACGCCGTAGTGAAGGACTCCGGAAATTTCGACCACCTGGGATTCTTTAACGTGCACCTACATCTAAGTACGCGGGTGTTTTCACATTTCGCCCCCGTCGAAATGCGGCCGCCGTGGCCGCGATTCGATCCCGCGACCTCGTGCTCAGCAGCCCAGCACCATAGCCTCTGAGCAACCACGGCGGGTAGAGAGAGAGAGAGAGAGAGAGAGAGAGAGAGAGAGAGAGAGAGAGAGAGAGAGACTAAATACACTTGTTCTTAGGCTTGAACGTGTTCAAGAGTTCGGACAAAAAATCAATTAAAGAAAACCAGGAAACAGCATAGATCGAGGCACATTACGACATGTGCACCACCCTTGAGGTTGGGCCAGTGATGCATGACCATGCGGTGCCTATTTAACCTTCGGTTTCACCGATGCGCTTGGGAGTGTGTCGCGTTTTGGCATGAGTGTCACTGATGGAAGCCCTTGGCAACTGCTCTCTTCTGACTCTCGATCCCATGCCGCACGCACGCACGCACGCGCGTACACGTAACATCGTGTATACTAGCAACGGAAGGGGCGAATAATTGGGCAAGTTGAAGCATAAAAACATCGCAGAAATGTTTTACACGTGATATGTTGTAAGTTCGTACGCTTTCTCGCCTTCGATGGTGTCTGCGCATACGTGACAGACACCACTAGAGCAGGTTTCTCCACATTAAAAGGCCATATGGGGAGAAGTCCACTTCTGTAATTCTCCTTACTTAGAAACTTGAGGTAACGTCGGTCCAGCATATCTTTTTCTGGAGCGTACAAAGGAGCGGCTGCCGCGGGACTGCCACCGCTCTCCGTTGCCTTTGACAATCTGCATTGCTGAGAAAGCTATCGCTAGGCTGCCGAAAACAAGTTTAAAAGGACGCCTGCTTGTGTTTACCCTTTCATTTACAGACAGCAGCCAGTACGTTGGAAGTAGTTGTGTGTGCCGGTTCCTTTAACAAGAAACGTCAATATTACAAGAGCGGGAGTTGTTGAAACAAACAAGCTAGGACATATCAGCCGGTTTCGAAACCCAGAAATTTTTAGATTACATTTGTCGCTCAACCGATCACACCGCTTCAAGACATCAGGGTGCGAATTCTGAAAGCCTTTCTTTAGTGAGAATAGCTTGTCACTGATCGGGCACCCTCTCTAATTGAGCAACATTTGTTCGCTTAGTGTACGAAATGCTTTGTGCATGAGGTCCCAGTAAGTAGTGAGGGAGTTGAATGCCTCATGACTCTGCACGTGGTGCATGCTCCCAACTCGGACCACTGATGGACACACAAGGAAAATGAGTAGCAAGAAGCCACTCCGCGATCTCGCATAGCATTAGCGGTTTTTAAAAGCAGGAAGAAAGGAAAAGCGAAGCCGTGTGTCATAGGGGAGACGTGAACACGAAAGAAAAAGACAAAGAAAACAAGAAAGTTTTAGCAGCAAGGACGACGGGGCAGCGGTTAGATTGCGACGCTAACACAGCTAAGTCTCGTAGCATCGTGGCAGCCGAAAGAGAGACGGAAGCACTTCATATGTCAGTGGCAACTTGAAGTTTAGCACGCGATTCAGTATCTCTCAGATAAAGTTTGGTGGCCTACTGGTGATCTAGGATGGAAATGGCTCGCGTCGCACGGAAAATGCTCGAGTGTCGTCGATTTAAAGCATCCGGTAAAGGCTCCTTGCATGCATCCACACTCAACTAAGCGTGGAAGGAGGATTTCCACCAACAAACCAATAATGTACATGTGTCATTATGGCGTTATCCGGCAAACCCATTTTAAATTCTCCACAGAAAATACTGCAGAACTAGTAGAAAGTCTCGGTACTTTCAGAATACGGCAAATGGGAGAAGAATTTCTTTTTATGCGCTAAGCTCGCCAAAGATCAACGAAAATCACCTGGGTCGCTTGAAGGAGGACCGTCATTGAAGAAACGAGCATTCGATGCACATCAGGTGACCTGCGCACATTTATGTGACATTCAGGTGTCGCAAACCGAGTCAAAGGAGGAAAGAAAGACGTGACCGATACTCAGTGGCAACATGTTCATGATGTGAGACAACTTAATACCTTTCCTATGGACTCTGGGACGTGCAGATAATACGCTATCGACCTGCTCAGGTCAGCGATATCCCGGTAGAAAGAATGCTGGATGTCCAATCGAAAATGCACCGGAATGAATTCGGCCATTGTCGGCTATTTCATTTGAATGCGAGCTCTCTTATTTACCCACGAGGAGATAACGTGTTATCAAAAGGCCTGTGTCAACGATAGCGGTACCTTCTCAAAAAGACCTATCCTGAAGGCAAATAGCCGCCCACTTTGTGCGAGCTACTTACGTATTACCTTATCGCAACATAGCACTCTGCATATCTCTGCATTAACTTGTAAAGTTACTTATGCCTATGACGATCCCGTCTCAATCTCTTCCCTACTTTTTCTAAAAGGCTAAACCTTTTCTTTCTTTTTTACATGTAACATTGCTGACAGCAGTACATCACTTCGCCAATGATCTCAGCGCGCATCGGTGCAACTGTGTGCTGTTTACTGTCTCGCGGTCTTAATTTACGTTAGCAACACGTGTGCGATCGGTGAGAGGTCAACATGTATTCGCATCGGGTTTAGGTTCCTTCATTAATTTTTCACACAAAAAAGAAGAAAAAAGACTGGTAGGAGAGTTCCTGCGAAGATGAGCTTAATTCGACGAAAAAAATAAAAATAAAAAATATAGCAATAACGAAGGAAAATACTTTGGAATGAAAGCGACGATGCGAGAGTGATGGGTGGTCTTGGGACGACAGGAAACAACCAGACGCTAGGCGAGAGCACATGAAAAAAATAAGAGATAAAGAAAAGAGAAAAAGAAAGAAGAAAACGAAGGTGAAGAAAGAGGGGAATTCCTCGTTTCCGAAACAGGAAACGGCGGAGGGGGTTTGACAGAGAGCGCCTCCGTGTTCTGCCCCCCGAGCGCGAAGAGGGGCAGTGCCAGACACTTACCTCCTTGCCGTGCCAAAAAACACTCACGCACGCTCTTACAACAAAAAAGAAGCAGCAACGAGACAAATGGCTGGTAATGAAAAACAGCAGCAGGAACACCTCGCAGCTGTGGCGCGGCACCAAAACTGGTCTGCTCTACGCTGCCCGTTCGCGGCATGAATGTGCCCGTAGTGTTTAAAGTGGCTGGATGCGAGGAGGAGAGGAAGCGATGGATGGACGTGGGGCAGATAGGGAGCAACAGTACTTTTCGCCTCGCCGCCGCCGCCTATATATCTCGCGCTCTCGCTCTCTTTTTTGCCGTCTACGACGGCTGGGGGTCGTTCTCTCCGCCTGAACTGCCGCGCCGTCGGCCCGCCGGTCTGGCTGTACCCTCCTTCTTCGCTCTTCTGGGCGAGGGAGCGGAGATCGCCGGCTACGCGCTCACTTTCGCCGTGAGACAGCCATCAGCGTTACCGGCGCAGTGGGCAGCTGAAGCGACAGGTCGCCGTCGACTTCCCTCTCGAGTGCCTTCTTTCCCTCGTATGTCAACGCGCGGAGAGCTGTGTGTCGTCGCGGTCCGGCCATCGTCTCCCGTATCGTCACCCTCGAGCTTACCGCGGGTCTGATGATCGGAGACGTGCGTATCAAATCCGGTTACCTGCGGCCGTCGTCGGTTGTGGCACGCATCGTCGGAATCTCGGTCTCCGTCGGCGGTAGACGCGACGGAGGGAACACCGTGCTTCACCGGGCGAGTCGGAAGGCCAGGTGATGTCCCGTGTCATCACGAGGCGGAGGCCCCAGGTAGGCGCTGGAACCCGTTGAATGATTCAATGCATGAATGTGTTTATACTACAGTGAGTTGGGGTGAGAGTGTGGGAAAGGATAAATAAGCGAGCGCGTTCGGGAAAGATAATGCGTGGTGGGTGAGGGGATTTTTTTGGGTATGGAAAGCGAGGTGCAGAGACTTCGGAAGAGCTTGGAAGCCTGGAAAAAGGGGTTCGTAAGTAACAAGTTACTTGGGTACGGTGGATGAGTGTAGAAAGTGCGTGTCTCTGTATACGAGCGAAATTAGAATTCTGCACCTATATCGGGGCTTCTTTTTCTCCGTTACTCAATTTGTATAAATGGTGCACAGCGAGTGGGAATAAATGACGGAGATCGTAACTTTACGTACTCTGTAGAAATGCAGCAACGCTTGGGCTTGCGCGCGAAACAAACAAACAAACAAACAAACAAACAAACAAACAAACAAACAAACAAGAAGAAAACCAACAGGCAAAGAAATAAACAAAGAAACAAAAATAAATAAAACGAACTAACAAACGAACGAAAGAGTGAACGAAAACCTTTAGGTCATAGAAATGAAAATTACATAAGGATCCTGTTTACAGCCAGTTATATAAGTAGGAAAATGTTCCCAAAATTATAACGGCGAGGTATACACGCGAGTGCATTATACTTTTCCCTTTTTCCCTACTAGAGCTACGCGTATACATACGTACATTTAGCCCGCCGTACTATATCTGGAAATCAGCGCCACCGATAAGATTGCTACGTTTGTTATTTATTAAGGCGAAAGCCTTAATAAAGAACTTGAATCCACGATCTTCGGTGGATGTCTAACCCTCGAGCTTATGTGGAAGTCGAACCCATGACCTTTGGTGCTAATTAAGGCGAAGGTAATTAGGGCGCTGGCAATTAATGGATCGTCAATTAAGGCATTCGAACCCATGACTTTTGATGGGAGAAAACAAGTGATAAGAAGTAACAACGCATTTGAAAGAGAATGTCAAGTAATTTAATCAATGTCTTGCGCGCAGACTTTCGCCTTCACCCTCTTTGGCGTATGCTTATGTGATTGTCAATTTTTTTATGTTTAGAATATAGCCCGGACTTCAGCGAGTCCAAGTGGGAAATGGGGAAAAAAAAACATATAGGAAGCTATAATGAGTACTAACAGATAACGGTATTGAAAATAAAAAAAAAGAATTATTACAAGACAAAAATTAACGCTGGCGTAGAAATCACAGCTACGAAATAAAAAAAAAAGAAAAACAGTATTAAAATTGTGCGACTAATGCGCAAGTAAAAGTATGGGAGTATATGCTAATATTGAAATAAAAATGCAGATCTAACGACATGTTGAATCTGCATATTCAATGCAGATCCGGTATATGCATTAGTCTGCTCGCATTAAACAGACAAACAAGCTGAATTGGTAAGGGCATCGCACGCGTAATACGAAGACGTGGGTTCGTATCCCACCTGCGGCCAGTTGTTTTTTCTTCATCCACATCAGACACGCACCCAGGATGTCTACTCAGTTTGCGTGAATTAGCAGCGATGACACTACCCCTGTTGTAGTTGTCGGTGATTTCAATGTGGATGTGTCGGTACCGAAAAGGGAGGCGTTTACGCGTTCTGTGTTGCAGACAAATCCCTTGCGATGCTTACCGATCCGGCCCAACCGACCACCCAGTGGCGTACGTGCATCGATTTGACATCATCAAAGAATGTGATTGCAGTTGCGGGTGAAATAATGACCACCGATCAAGACAATAAATGAGTGTGCGTACCTTTCGTCACGATCAAGGCAATGAATGGGTTCGTACCTCTGTTCAAAATTATGTGTCCCTTCTTCTTGACTGGTTAACATCCCTGCCTTCCTTATATTCCTCTCTCCCTCTCTATGTGTCACCTCCGTGTCGTGTGCTAAACAGCTTCGCTGGTCAACCATCTTCACAGAGTGGAATGGCTCATGATTTTTAGGTTACATTTGACTGGAAACGGGAACCTGAAGTCAAATCACATAAGGGACGCGTCTTCGGGCCCTTATTTTTCAGATACTTTGAAGCCAGTTCCGGCATTTTATTACTATGCACGTCACTCCAGTTTGTATTAACAGTCAAGAAATTGTGCATTGAAGTCGAAATTACAACAAAACTTTGCGACGTTCTCTCAAATGCAAAAAAAAAAGTTTTCTTCCTAACGCAAAAATAAATTGTTTCGATAACATTCTGTAGATATACTTAATGTTATTCTTCATGGTGGCCGATATTTTCTGAATTTTTATAAGGATTGTACAGTGCTTTAATGGTGCACAAGCGTACTGCAAGATGCAGTGTTTTCCAACTTCTGCGTGCGTTTGTGGGGTTTATGCGCAAGATTGAGGAACAACTCAAATTTTGACAGAATCTTGTCTCATTGATCCCTAGTGACAGCTGTAGCTGTCACGAGGGAACAATGAGACAATGTCATGGAACAATGAGACAAAATTCTGTATAGTGCTTCGAGACGCTGTCATTGAGACGCTGCTGCGCCTCTGGTCGAAGACGATGCACGGGGTTCCCGACTGGTCCTTGAGGAAGTGACGTTCGAAGTACCCGTTGGCTTCCGCGTACGGGTGAGGCGCGGTGGTAAGGGCATTTCCAACCATACCACACATTGCGACATATAATGGCACATATAACCACCTACAAAAGCATGATAAACGCATTCTTGGATAGCAACCAGGGTTGGTTAATATCTTCTTTTTTTAAATTTAGGCATATCTTGTGAGCCGTGTAGGGTATAAACATAAAAATTACATTAAGTTGTCACTTTTATGGTAGACAAGCGTAAACACTGCATGCAAAGGATGAAATTAAACACAATGGTACGCATCACCGCTACTTGCGGAGCATTTAATTAGCCGCTTCGCTTCACATACATTCCATCATTTGTGTTGGATCTGCATATTTTTTTTGTGTTGTTATCCGCCTTCTTTTACGGTCTTTTCTCTCCTTCACTCATTATGTCTGCTCCTTCTTAATCTATCTCCTGTTCTTCGCTCACTATCATTTTTCTATGTACCTTTTCTCTTCTAGAGCCAGCCGGTGTTGTGCCCTTATTGGCAGCAGTTGTCATCTAGCTCTGTTTGCTATTTGTGATCGTTTTTATTTATACAACAACAACGACGACGACAACGACAACGACAACAACAACAACAGCCACAACAGTAATAATACTAAATATCCGGCTCTTCGATAGGCTTCTTTCCCCGGCCTTTTGCCGCTTAATAAACAACATCAACACTTCGGTGCATGGTTCACCGCACAGCGTCGGTGCCGCATGTCTCGCCGGTGCAGCGTGGCGGATCGCATTGCGGCCCCACTCGGGCACCGACCGGCGCTTGAGGGGAGGCGGGTGAAGGGCCTGGGCATCGATATGCGTGGGACGAGCAACGTCGACTCCGCCGAAGCCAGACTCCCAGGTTTTCCTTTCTTCGTTTCTTCCTTCGCCTATCGACCCCAACGCGATGAGAGAACGCGTCCTCTTCCACTCCATGCCTGTACTCGCCGTTTCACAATAATCCGCCAGTTGAGTGGAAGAGCGTCTAGATGAGATGTCTGGACGCTCAAAACTGCTGAGCATACGATGTGGTGTGACTTGACGCGGCGGGACATGGGACACAGGTGCGAACGAATTCGCGTGGATGCACTCCTGCCTGGCTTATTTTAAGCTGCAGTAGATGGATAATGATGTACTTAAATAACGGCACTGTGTCTATTTGTGGGAGCGAGTAAGGGTAAACGAGTAAGTGTGGTTCACTATGGATGCTTCACACTCGAGGCTACACAGTGTCTTTTTGACGTCAGCCCGTGGTCGGTCCCAGTCCTCAAACGAGGTCACCTTCTTAGGACGGTGCGTTTATCGGAATGCCTCGAGTCCTTCGCATTCCTACACGAGGTGAGGAACGCTTGGAATTACTTACCTTACGCATGCGCATAATTTCACTTGCGGAAGTGATTGCGGGCAGTCAGGGTCATTGCGTTGCCGTCTCCACCGCTATAAGGCGATGATGTCGCCTGTCGTGGTGCACCCTGCTTTTGCTTTGGTTATAAGGACTTGTGCCCTTCGAGCGGTGCATGATAGAGTTGATGATCGTCCACTCTCAGTGCTGACATTATTTAGCAGCGCAAGGTACAGCGCGCTTTTGTGAGATGGCACGAACCTGTATATGCCAGCATTGTTTATTCATAATTAAGATAACTTGTTCTCCGGTTGTTTGGTTGATATTTTGTGAAGGCATTACACCATAACTGAAGCGAACACCGATAACACAGGACCGGAGACCACGGGGGCTACGCACACAAATAATTTATTAGTTCCTTAGAAGACCCGAAGAAAACGTACAGTAGATATGGGCATTCACACAGCTTGATCCCGTCAAAGAAAAAGAGGTAAAAGAACCCACATTTCCGTACCATGAACCTTCGCGCATGCTAATTATTATTGTACGTTTTTTTCACATCTTCTAAGGCACTAATATATCAGTGGTGAGAGTAGTGCCCATTGTGTCCTGTCTTGTGTTCGTTTTATTTGCGCTATTGCAGCTTCACAATGTAAACATAATTATTTTACTATATTATGTAATTTTTATGACATTTTTCACAAAGAAGCGCTTTCTTGGAAGCATAAGTTTATAGTTCTCCTCAAATTGCGATTATATATATGCGATTATTTCCTGCATATCAAGTATGCACTAGTTCAAAATGCTGAACTAGCTGTTTGTTGTGAGCGATATGTGTTGCTACCTTGGAATCAAAGTGTATTACCGTGTTTAGTACCTGCAGTTTGTATTATCACCTAGGTTGAGCCCAGCGATGGCGCATGCACACAGGAAAAACCTTGACCCTTCAATTAATCCATCGTTGCGCTTGAGAACTGGAGGAAAAAAAAAGAAAGAAAGAAAGAAAGAAAGAAAGAAAGAAAGAAAGAAAGAAAGAAAGAAAGAAGAAAGCACAGTAGGAAGGAAGGACGGGAAACAATCGTAAGAGTTCATTGTCTTTGAATCGGTTTCACGGGGGGCCAGAATGAATCGACGCAATCACCATTAAGCGTTTCTCACGCATTTGTCCGAGAGGCAATCCATCAAACTTTGATTTGTCAGCCAGACATCCTTAGTCGGGGAGAACACTCTTACTCCGTGTCATTGAATCATTCTGTCTTACCCTTCGGCATTGATATGGAGTTGTATGACAGGCTATATTCTGCCAGAAGCTGGCTTTATCTCTCTCTTAATTTCTTTCTTTCTTTCCTTCTTTTCTGTGTAGGCTCAGATAGGTGGGCACTGATTGCAATAAAAGTAAACGGTCTTGTCATTGTTTGGCAAGCAGCAGGTGCGTCTTTCTTTGATTCTCGAGGTACGCTCTCGAATATGTGCTCGCGACAATGAAATAATTAGCCAGAGAGATAAAAAAATGCAGGGTCGATTGACTATTGTGAAGTTGACTATAGTGATCCAACATTTTTGTCATCGTCGCGTGTTACTTGTGGCCGAGCACGGCTCAGACAGATAAAATAAATAAACAAAGATGGGCCGACGCGAAAGTTGTGTTTTCGTTGGCAGTGCTTTTCCTGTAAAGCAACAATAACAAACAAAGGACAACTTTTGTTGCATATGCTGGTTGAAGGCCTATTGCTTTCCACCAGTTTATTAAACAAAATAAAGCCAATAAATACAGTAAAGTCACTTGGAATAAAAGCAAACTATTTTTCTTGAAACATTCTTACGCAACATTAGAAAACAGCAAATTACGCCTATGTTTGTTCAAAACCAGCTTTTCCTTGGCTCTGACAGCGTCGAAAGAAGGAAGGAGGGAGATTATAAATGAAAAGTTGAGAGGTCGGCCAGAACTATGATGTCCTAGCCAGTTACTAAACGTTGAGGTAAGAGGGAAGGGAAACACGGACAAGAAGGAAGTGACGACGACGACGATGGTGATGATGATGATGATGATGATGATGATATGTTCGCAGTAATAAAAATAACAAACGCAGACTAGAAGCCGTTATTACAATCGCATATCCTCTCCAGTTCACTTTCGTTCAAAAAAAACTACATTAGCCTTGATTGCGTGACGCGCAGATTATTTTTCATTCCCTGGAGCCACAAGAAGACTTTCAGAAAGGGGCCGGTTTTCGATTCGTGCCTATAAGAAGCAGTCGTCGGTTGCCTCTCTCGCAAGCACAGCGACGAGTTGCGCACAAAGCCCTTCCCGACAAGATCTCAAATTCTAGGCCATACTGGCAATCTACGGGGTGCGGTGCAATCGCGATGAACTCGGTCTCGGCGTGTTGCGGAGGAGATACGGAGTTGGCTCCTTCACCTAACGATGATGCTCCGATATCGGGGCTCTCACGCAGGCATGTTCAACTACCTTTATCGGTCTCCTCTTTAGATTGCGGCTTTTGGGAGCTTCGCATCGCGCTTGTCTAAGCGATTCATATTCTAAGTGACTATCACTCAACATTGCCGAGAGCGCCAGACTATAGCCCTACGCGAGCAATCGGACTAGGCAAGCACATATAACACCGCTGTAGATTCGTGGAAACATATGCCTTAAAGGCTACCAAGAAACATTGAGCGGTTATTCCCGCTGTACGTGTGCGTGAAGACACATATGAACAAAGCTGTGCCGACAATGTGATGACGGTTGGCACTTATTTGACGTTTGTCAGGCGACATTTATATGGCAGTGAGACAACACATAACCATCGAACACATCTTTTCTTCTCTTTTTGAAATGAAAATGAAAGAGATTTAGGCTGGTACAATGTAACAATTCTACTCCAAAGTAATTAATTCCTTTTCCTTGTTCGTCAGTGGACCGAGTGCGCTCCGCCGCCGTTATCGCCGGTACCTGACCATTATAAATGGCGGGAGATAAGAAATAGATTCAATTCTTACATTACATAGGCCTTAGACATTTATGCAGTGGTGACGGATATTCCTTTTCACGTAATAGTAATAATAATAAGAAAATATATTGCTAGGAGAAGCGCTACAGTTTCAGAGAACTTAGAGTAGAGTTAGATGAGAAAGCGAATGAAGTCCACATATAGTTCTACTCAAACTGTGACATACACAGACAAAAATCGAAGACAAATTGCACTACGCACTATACATGTAGTATCGGTGTATGCGAGACACGTACATCAGGCACAGCAAGTGCTGAATGTGATATTAGCACTTGCCGAGTTACACCCCACCGGGGTCCTAGCTTTACAGTCAAGGCCGGCTATCGCTCCGTATGCATTCGTGTCTTACAAGGTTATTAAGCTATGTTATCACGTGCCTGAAAGTCTGCAGTCACAAACAGATACAAGGGGAAAGCACGAGGTCATGTATTTTAATTGCGTAGGATGTCCCAGGTAATGTTAGCCAAGCTGTTGAACGAAAAAATGAAAAGCTTATAAAAACATGGTGTAAGATACAATTGTAAGACGTACGATTTTCTGTCTTCAGACCTCTGATCACCTAACACCGTAGGGCTTTATGAGTTGATCGCGCAACAAGTTTCCTCAACCTTTTTTTTTCTCGTTAAACAGCTGGGCTAACGTTAGCGGGGACACACGGTAAATTGCCAGAGCAAGCATACAGGCAAGCGACGCCCTCCCCCCTCCCCCCAACCCCCCTTCAAGCTTTGGGAAGATATAAAAGGAAACCACATTGCTATGAACACGCGGGGAAAGTATAGTGTTGTCGATTTTAACCACGGTGATTGAACTAGAAATGATTTTAACTGAGGCAAACATGCATAAACGTGTACACAACATTTCCTCGATCCTCAGAGGCCAATAAATCCTGCGAGCTACGCGCGTTACTCTTTTCTTCAGCGCGAAGAACTTGCTTTTACAAACGTAATAAATTCTTTTAAGTAGTTTCTTATGGCGATTAGCGACAATACTATCCAATAGCGCCTTCCAAAAGCGAAGCACCTCAAACAATGGAGCTTGTATAAATGTAGCCTAATACGAGCGCAATACTGTATCGAAAGAATTCCTGGAGAAATGCAGCTCAACTTCTCTGAATAAGCGCTTTACACATTATAAGTTATGCATAATATATGAATGCATAGGCATTCAAATGTGACTTAAATCATAAGAAAAATAAGCAAACAATGCAAAATGCTATGAAAAAGCTAAGCGGAACCTCCACGAACTGGAACTGGCCCAAGATATACATGAGTAGTATAATATGGCGGTCGGCGTGGTGCGAAATGTGTTATGCGTGGTAATGATGTGTGTGGGGGTTATTCGGACGTAGCGTGCGTTGTTTATATTTGTATGCGTGAAGAGTACGGGCAGAGAGACGCGCATATTTACATTGTTGAACACATACGTTACGCCCTACGCCGACCGCCATATAATGCGACGCATATCTTCGACGGTTCCATTTAGGGATGTTTCGCTTCATTTGGTCGCGCGATGCCCTGCGCAGCATAACCAATGCGTTAATGCTGCCATAGGCAGCGGAAGTGCTGTGTGTGCATGCATAATTAACACACGAGTGGAGCATTCTCTCTCCTCTCATTTTCGTTCCTCTTTACTAACCGCCCATCCTCACTGGTCGGGTGTTTACCAGGGCGTCCAACACTACCTAGCTATCCCCCTTTTAGTAAAGGCTTAGGCCTATGTCAACAAGCCTTTTAACGCCTCCTTTCTAAGTATGGCGTATGGGGAATGGAGAAAGCGGAGGAGAATGTTTTGTGCCTCGCGCGCCTGTTGTTGTGGCTGAGAATGGGTAGTTTGTCACTGTACTCGGGATGGTAGCTATGAAGTGCGCAAACGATGAGCTTAACTGCGTATTCTCGCTCTGTATTGGCAAAGGGGTTTTATGGCTTCACATCGAATGTTTCGAATGGCTAACCATATAATGCTGCACATTAAATAAATTAGGGGTGCGCGAATACTTGAAATTTCGACTACAAGTGCACCAATTCGTTGCAGTACTGCAGTACGATGCAGTACCCGCACCAAACAAGGCCGCACGCATTTGTTTGATTACTTTTTTTATTTTTTATACATATTTCTTGCGACAAGTCCCCAAACTAATAATAATAATAATAATAATAATAATAATAATAATAATAATAATAATAATAATAATAATAATAATAATAATAATAATAATAATAATAATAATAATAATAATAATAATAATCCGTGATATTTTATTCATATTCGACTCAAGAATTCCCTACTCGAAGTTGTCGAATATTTGTTTCTTCCAAATACATAAGAGTGAATTACGGATGTGAGGACTGTTCCAAATGATGTTGCTGCAGGAAAGCTGTGGCTGCTGCGCACCAGTTCCTGAGCGAATTCATGGGGCAGGTAACTTCTGCTCAATAATTTCCAGTCGTGCAATAAAAGTCGCTAGCGTTTAGGCAGCACACACACACACACACACACACACACACACACACACACACACACACACACACACACACACACACACACACACACACACACACACACACACACACACACACACACACACACACACACACATATATATATATATATATATATATATATATATATATATATATATATATATATATATATATATATATATATATATATATATACGAATTCGTTCGTATTTATTATTTGACCTATCTCATCTTGTTTGCATGCCTTTAAAACAATGCGCGTTGGTGTGGTATCATACTTCTCTCCGCCGGCGAACACAATACTGTACGTGCATCTGCTAACGTGCAATATTTCAGTGCTGTCATTGTAGTGATGCCCCTGATAACTCAAAACAACTGTTTATCATTTACAAACTCATCAGTTAATCGGTCGTCTAATTATAAACAGCATCAGATAAATGTATTGATGTATGTAAGCCTGATTTCTTCTTTTATCAACCGGACTTCCCGCAAGCTTCGTATTTAATGTCGCTTCAGAAATAAGAAAATATTCAATATTCATTTCGATATTCGAGCGTCGTTTTTATCGAATATTCGTATCTGAATCGATACAGAAATTTTACTATTCAGAAGCCTCTAAAAAGAAGGAAAAGTAAGGATGCGAGAACAGACTGATTTAGCTATTACGAGAGACTTGGCGGTAACAACAAAATCAAATCCTACTGTAATGCGCAGAGCTGATCACCCTTACTTTCAGGTTCACACTTACCGCGCAAATCTAATTAGCGCAACGTGACAGCTACTATTCACGCAACGGCAAACCCGTCGTCGCCAGATACTTTGCCTCATGGGACGTGCGACCCCAGCGAAACGATCCGTATACAGCCAACTCAGACAGTGAGCGATGTTGATTTCGTTCGCAGTACAACAGCAATCGCTTTTCCAGCGCGCGATAGCGCGTATCGCCTGGCCATTCGTGCCAGCGAAGGCTGTCACTGTAGTCTGCGCCCATCTTCGAGAACACCGCCGCCAACACCAAGAAAAAAAAAAAAGAAAGCTAATTTTGCTCTGACTATTAGGAGATTGATGGGTGGGAGAACCTCTCGACTCTGAGCCGCTGAACTGCTCTGTGGTCTCGACGAGGCCGGACCTGCGAGAAAGATCACGAATGGGGCATCAGCAGCCCGTCGGGGGAAACTCTAGCGAACGTCTGCGCCATCAGTTCGCGAGCGCCTATTTGCCCCCATCCCCAGCATGACGCCGCGATGCAATTACACCGGCATGCGGGCTCGCCTTTTCACTTCTGCGCACTTTCATTTAGCTTTCCCTCGCAAATGTTTGCCCCCCGCGAACGATTATTATTGGGACTGGAAGGTTCTTTCGCTCCATCTGGGCAGCCGTCTATAGTACGTGACGACTCGGCGCGCTGTCTTTCCCCTGGAATGCGGCGACTCCGTGAGAACGCTCGCTTCCAGATGGTGCTACGACGCGTGATGAACTATACGACGGCCTCAATGCCTGCGCCACTGCGCCCAGGCCGGAGGCATCGAGGCAACCAACGTTAATGTGACTGGTCCTTAGGCGAGTTGGCCCATGGAACGCGATGAAATTGGAGACAAGCGGGGAAAT